>NW_027142301.1:17500-317500 GCF_036365525.1 Heterodontus francisci
GGAAAAAAAGGGATAGGGCAGAGAGCAGGAGAGATTAAATGACAGAGATGTCACAGAGCAAATGGAGTGCTAATAGTTGTGACAAAGGACAAAGTATTAGTCCAGAGAGAGTGTTAATGGCAGAATAATGAACAGCTCTATCCAAAAGCAAAAGAAAAACCCGTTTCAGAAAAAAAGTCATGCTCTGAAATTGTTGAACTCAATGTTGAGTCAAGAAGGCTGCATAGTGCCCACTTGGAATGTGAGGTGATGTTCCTTGAGCTTGTTTTGAGGCTCGCTGGGACACTGCAGCAGGCCAAGGGCAGACATGTGGGCACGCGAGAGGAGGGTGGTGAAAGCAACTGGAAGCTCGGGGTCAGACTTGCAGAGGTCAGGACAATCTGCTTGGCCAAGGGAATGCCGAGAAAGTGGAACTCTCCTAACATGGGTTGGTTGAGGAGAATAGTAGAAATGCACTTTGGGAAAAGCTGGGGAGAAGGGAATAGCAGGATATGCAGTTAGCGTTAGATGAAGAGGGTGGTAGGAGGCTCAGGTGGTG
This sequence comes from Heterodontus francisci, assembly GCF_036365525.1. Classification (NCBI taxonomy): domain Eukaryota; kingdom Metazoa; phylum Chordata; class Chondrichthyes; order Heterodontiformes; family Heterodontidae; genus Heterodontus; species Heterodontus francisci. Next base: position 18,039 of record NW_027142301.1, read on the forward strand.
TATAAGGGCTGGCACGGAGCTGTTGGGCCGAATGGTTGATTTTTGTGTGCTGTGAATTGTATATAATTCATTCCATGCCGTGCCATTCATCCCCATCTTTTTGGATTACACAACAGGGCAAACGGCATACATTTCAGTGAATTTCTGTCATGCTTTTTAGGGTCATTAATCTTGTATTCCTTGTGGTTTTTCAGATAACGCTAAACTTCGACTGGTGGATGGGCCCAATTCCTGTTCGGGTAGAGTCGAGGCTTACTACAATGGCACCTGGGGCACTATCTGTGATTCCGGGTGGGACATTCTGGATGTCCAGGTTGTTTGCAATCAGGTCGGATGTGGGTTTGGCCAATCGGCCATTTCCGGTGGCCAGTTTGGAGAAGGGGCAGGCCCGATTTTGCTGGACAACGTCCGGTGCAATGGGTCCGAGTTATTCCTGTGGTCCTGCCCGATCCAGACGATCAGCCCCCGGACCTGCCGACAGAAGAACGATGCTGGCGTCATTTGTTCAGGTGCGTATCTGCCTTGTGGAAGGGAAGGGTGGAAGTAGGCATGGCGAGAGGGTGGACATTAGTCGTGGGCACTGCCTCCAGCGGGTAGTGCCACATATCGTAACGGAGATGCGGTCACCTGCACGAGACATCGCACTGAGGACCCGTCTGCCCTCTGGTCGCATCTTTCTGCCATTCCCTCCATTGCATAGAGTCACAGAGCCATTTTCCTTGTCTACCTTATCTAATGTCATAATCCTGTCCACCTCAACTAAATCTCCCCTCAATCTCCTTTGTCCTAAGGAGAACAAACCCAGCTTTTCCTACCTAACCTTGTAACTAAAATCCCTCGTCCCTGGAACCATTCTGGTAAATCTCCTCCGCACCCTCTCAAGGACCCTCACCTGCTTCCCGAAGTGTGGTGACCAGAACTGGACGCAATGCTCCAATTGGCGCCCAACCAGAGCTTTATAAATGTACCATTATAAAGATACAAGTCCAACAAAATGTATTTCATGGGCTGTTCCGCATTTCAGGATGTGGTGACAGGCACTGCACAACGTCTCCCATTTTTAACTGTTCATTTGGGAAATGTTCGTGTCAGGTTAACGTTGGCCTGCAGTGAACAACTTACATCCAGTGAAATGATGATGAAAGAACTCCTTACTGTCATTATAATGAGCAGAGTATACTCTTTGTGGCAATGACACCTGATATTATGCCTCTATTGATTTATATGCCATTGCGGTGCGATACAGATTTTCGATTCACTGTATTTTCTTTTGACCCAGATCAGTTACAAAGCCCAGAAATAGATGTGTTAAGGACATCCAGTATATTTGCTCAAGGGGAGTCTTTCAGCATTCAATGTGCCTCGCCCAATTACTACAAGGGAGGAACATTTCAATTGCACAAACTCGGCGAGTCCACCTCTGTGAGTTCCTTGGTGGCAGAAGCAAAGTATTCCAACGTCACATTCACTGTCAAAAACATCAACATGAGCCAGAGCGGATATTACACCTGCATGTATCAGTTACAGAGAAGGGGAAAGTTGTACAATTCCACCATGAGTGACAGAGTCAAGATCACTGTGATAGGTAAGTGATCGTCTAGGTTTGAGCCAGTAGGCTTTTTTTGTTTAGTTGTTCATGGGATGTGGGCGTCACTGGCTAGGCCAGCATTTATTGCCCATCCCCAACTGCCCTTGAGAAGGTGGTGGTGAGCTGCCTTCTTGAACTGCTGCAGTCCATGTGGGGTAGGTACACCCACAGTGCTGTTAGGAAGGGAGATCCAGGATTTTGACCCAGTGACAGTGAAGGAACGGCGATATAGTTCCAAGTTAGGATGGCTCAGAGGGGAACTTGCAGGTGGTCATGTTCCCATGTATCTGCTGCCCTTGTCCTTCCAGTTGGTAGAGGTCGCGAGTTTGGAAGGTGCTGTCTAAGGAGTCTTGGTGCGTTGCTGCAGTGCATCTTGTAGATGGTACACACTGCTGCCACTGTGCGTCGGTGGTGGAGGGAGTGAATGTTTGTGGATGGGGTGCCGATCAAGCGGGCTGCTTTGTCCTGGATGGTGTCGAGCTTCTTGAGTGTTGTTGGAGCTGCACCCATCCAGGCAAGTGGAGAGTATTCCATCACACTCCTGACTTGTGCCTTGTAGATGGTGGACAGGCTTTGGGGAGTCAGGAGGTGAGTTACTCACCACAGAATTCCCAGCCTCTGACCTGCTCTTGTAGCCACGGTATTTATATGGCTACTCCAGTTCAGTTTCTGGTCAATGGTAACTCACACGATTTTAATAGTGGGGGATTCAGCGATGGCAATGTCATTGAATGTCAAGGGGAGATGGTTAGATTCTCTCTTGTTGGAGATGGTCATTGCCTGGCACTTGTGTGGCACGAATGTTACTTGCCACTTATCAGCCCAAGCCTGGATATTGTCCAGGTCTTGCTGCATTTCTACACAGTAGTACCTTCAGTATCTGAGGAGTCGCAGATGGTGCTGATCTTTGTCCAATGGTCAGCAAACATCCCCACTTTTGACCTTTCGATGGTTGGGCCTAGGACACCACCCCGAGCAACTCCTGCTGTGATGTCCTGGGGACTGAGATGACTGACCTCCGACAACCGCAACCATCCTCCTTTGTGCTCGCAATGACTCCAACCAGTGGAGAGTTTTCCCACCGATTCCCACTGTCTTTAGTTCGGCTAGCGGCTCCTTGATGGCATACTCGGATAAATCCTGCCTTGATAGCGAGGCTATGTTGGAAAGCGTGGGCAGTGGGAGCAAGTGTGGGAACAATACAATCGTTCTTTCAAGGTGTTCTCACCTCGGCACGGTAGGCTGAGTGGCCTCGTTCTGTGGTTATGTGATTTTGCAACACTTCATTGGCTAATTTAATCTCCCTCCCTCCCTTTCATTCTAGAAAAGCCAACCAAACCAAATATTCAGCTCTTCCGAGACTCTGGCAAATATTCCATTGGCGAGTTTGTCAGCGTTAGGTGCACGGCCTCCACAGTCTTCACCGGGGCCATCTTCCTCTTGCTCAAGATTGACGGGGCAACCTCGGTGACCTACCAGGCCGTGCCAATGGCGGGCTTCGCTGTGACCTTTTCCATCGCCAACATCACATATGCTGACGATGGACATTACGCCTGCTTGTTTCAGCTAAAGCGCTCGGGGAAGCTCCACAACTCGACGGAGAGCGACCGGGTGAAGGTGACCGTGACAGGTAAGGAGAGGCATCCCTTCAGAGCTCCAATCAGGGTGATCTGCATGGCTACCAAAGTCCATTTTCAGCCCCGCTGGTAAGGAGCTCGATGCCCCTTGAGACGGGCATAATGGAAGCCTATTTGTGAGTTCCCTCGGGTTACTGCAGCATCAAGGACTGGAGGGTGCACGATCCAGTTTGGTGTTTGAATGTGCGAAAGGCGTCGGACTCAGAACTTCATGGAAGCCTTTGGGAAGCAAATAGTAGTGGCAGGCAAATTAATATTTGTAAGGGCTGTAATTTGTCACATGCGGTGATGCAAAACAGGCGATATTCAGATCAGCGCCACTCCCAATCCTTTTGATGCCAGACCTGGTGTTTGATTCCGTTGTCTGCAATGCCACTAGACTTCAGGCACTGTGCATAACGGAAGGCCGAATGGTGACTGCCCACTGAGTGACACATCCCGCCATGAATTTTCAGTCTGTAACCCCCGTTTGCGTCACTTTTACGTGGGCTCCACAGATGCCCCCATCCATTTGCATGAAGTGAGAATGAATTCTTTCGTTCTTCCCTGTCGCTTCCCAATTCAGGATTCCCTCTGGGTAAGATATTGTGGACGAGACTTTTGACTTTTGAGATTGCACCACACCCTCCGTCAGTTAAACACGCCGCCTGGCTGTCAGTCCAATTGAGGACAATAGAATTGCCTGTAAGACGAGGCGTGTAAGGGTGGCTGATGTGATAATCCTGATTTTCCCCTGCCTGTGCTCATTCTTGCTGTCAAACCCCTCCAGGGCCCTCACCCTTCTCTATGCCCATTTTGTGCACGCAACTGAGTCCAATTTCTATCCCAAGTTGTTGCTTTTGTTGTTCTTGGTGGTCCTTGCCAAGACAGACATTCAAACATACTGTGCTTCCACCGCCTTTTGAGGAAGAGATCTCTGAAGTCGCATGACCCACTGTCTTCAATGGGCGACCCTTATTTGTAAACATTGACCCCCTAGTTCGAGATTCTCCCACAAGGGGAAACATCCTTTCCGCATCCGCCCTGTCAAGACCCCTCAGGATCTTATCTGTTTCAGTTCAGTCGCCTCTTCCTCTTCTAAACTCCAGCGGATACAAGCCTAGCCTGTCCAACCTTTCCTCATAAGACAGCCCACCCATTCCAGGTATTAGTCGAGTAAACCTTCTCCGAACTGCCTCCAATGCACTTACATAATTCCTTAAATAAGGAGATCAATACTGCACACAGTACCCTAGATGTGGTCTCACCAATTCCCTGTGGAACTGAAGCATAACCTCCCTACTTTTATATTCAATTCCCCTCGAGATAAACGACAACATTCTATTAACTTTCCCAATTACTTGCAGTACCTGCATACTAACCTCTGGTGACTCATGCACCCGGACACCCAGATCCCTCTGCATCTCAGAGCTCTGCAAATCTCTCACCATTTTGATAATATGCTTCTTTTTCATTCCTCCTGCCACAATGGACCATTTCGCATTTTCCCACTCGGGCTACGTTTGCCAGATCTTTTCCCTCTCACTTAATCTATCTGTATCCCTTTGTAGCCTCCTTATGTCCTCTTCACAACTGACTTTCCTACCTATCTTTGTGTCTGGAGCAAATTTAGCAACCATACCTTCAGTCCCTTCATCCAAGTCATTTATATAAATGGTAAAAAGTTGAGACCCCGACACTGATCCCTGTGACACACCACTCATTACATCCTGCCAACCAGAAAATGACCCATTGATGCCCACTCTCTGTTTCCTGTTGGCTAACCAATCTTCTATCCAGAACCCCCCAGTCAGTATCGTGATGATAATATTCACATGTTAAGATGTAACCAAAATTACTCGATTGACAGATATTCTCTGAATAACTTTCAAGCGATGCCTTTTGTCACAATCCACGAGATGTGCTTCAGTCATGTACATCTCCATTCCCAATATGCTCTTGGTGATTAAAAACATGGAAGGGAAATGGCTGATGCGTGTGGTTATGTTATATTTCTGAATGGGTGGGAAATTCATCTTGCCCTCTGCTCCAGTCCTCACTAGATATTCAGTTGCATTGACTTCACTATTGGGCGGGATTTAGAATGGGCGACAGATGCGGCCCCTGCCCATTTTACACTTGGCCCATGATGGTACGGTTTGATCGGGGCCACCAGCTCACTCTCTTCTTTCGATGCAGATAAACTGCAGAGGCCGTCGATTTCCGTGTTGCGCTTGTCCGCCGCCTTTGTTCAAGGTGAAGCCGCAAATTTCCGATGCTCCTCCTCCAGCGTCTTTGCGGTGATAACATTTTACCTCTACAAAGTCGGGGAGTCTGGTGCTGTTACCTCTGTGGGGCCGATCTCAGCATCCAGCGCCGTCTTAACTGTGCAAAATGTAACCTTGCACCAGGAAGGCTTCTTCACCTGCATGTTCCAAGTGCTGATCAAAAGCAAGCTGTACTCGTCAACTCACAGCGACCGGGTCAAGGTAACAATCGCAAGTGAGTCGCCCATTCAAATACTGTCCTTCTGAATTCATTTTCACTTCTGAAATGCATGTTCAACCGGGATACATCATGCGATGAACACTGCACAGAATGACAGGCCTTTGGCGAGGCTTCAAAGGAGATTTATCACAATGCTAGCTTGGGCAAGGGAATGTGGTTTTGTGCTTGAGCTGGAGGATTCTGCCCCAATTCTAGGACACCGCAGACTTTCGAAAGGATGTCGAGGCTTTGGAGAGGGTGCGGAGGGAGGTTGACAAGAATGGTCCCAGGGATTCGGGGACTTCAGTAAATGTGGAGAGACTGGTGAAGCTGGTATTGCTCTTCTTAGAGCAGAGAAGGTGAAGGGGCCGAGTTAATCGAGGTGTTCAGGATTGTCAGGGCTTGTCAGAGAATAGACGTGGAGGAAGCTTGCTGACCGTCAGGAGGGTCAGTGACGAGAGGGCAGAGTTTTATTAATGATTTGGACGTGAATATAGGAGGTATGATCAGTAAGTTCGCAGGTGACACGAAAATTGGTGGTGTAGTAAATAGTGAGGAGGAAAGCCTTAGATTACAGGACGATATAGATGGGCTGGTAAGATGGGCAGAGCAGTGGCAAATGGAGTTTAATCCTGAGAAGTGTGAGGTGATGCATTTTGGGAGGCCTAACAAGGCAAGGGAACATACAATGAATGGTAGGACCATAGGAAGTAGAGAGTGTCAGAGGGATCTTGGTGTATTTGTCCAGAGATCACTGAAGGCTGCAGCGCAGGTCGATAAGGTGATTAGGAAGGTATATGGGATACTAGCCTTTATTAGCCGAGGCATAGAATATAAGAGCAGCGAGATTATGATGGAGCTATGTAAAATGCTAGTTAGGCCACAGCTGGAGTACTGTGTACAGTTCTGGGCACCACACTATAGGAAGGATGTGATTGCACTGAAGAGGGTGCAGAGGAGAATCACCAGGATGTTGCCTGGGCTGGAGCATTTCAGCTATGAAGAGAGACTGAAAAGGCTAGGGTTGTTTTCCTTAGAGCAGAGAAGGCTGAGGGGGGACCTGATTGAGGTGGACAAAATTATGAGGGGCATTGATAGGTTAGATAGGAAGAAACTTTTTTCCCTTAGCGGAGGGGCCAATAACCAGGGGGCATAGATTGAAGGCAAGGGGCAGGAGGCTTAGAGGGGATTTGAGGAGCAATCTTTTCACCCAGAGGGTGGTTGGAATCTGGAACGCACTGCCTGAAGGGGTGGTCGAGGCAGGAACCCTCACAACATTTGAGAAGTATTTAGATGAGCACTTTAAATGCTATAGCATACAAGGCTACGGGCCAAGTGCTGGAAAATGAGATTAGTATAGGTAGGTGCTTGATGGCTGGCACAAACACGGTGGGCCGAAGGGCCTGTTTCTGTGCTGTATATCTCTATGACTCTAAGATAATTGACAACAAATGCCAATGGGTTGTAGGCGTTTGTTTATTTCGAACATGATTTGAAGACATAATTTACTCCTCAGTTTGGGGCCATTCTGTCTCTCTTCCGTATTCTATCATACATTCCTGCTTGCACATTTATAACAAAACCACTCTGTGAAGTGTGATCTGTAGTGACACCTTTCCACCAGTGCATCAGCTCCAGCGAGCGGTGCCTGTGATTCCTGGATTCCAGCTCTCGATTCCTGCATCTCCTGGCCCCACTGCATCCAAACCACAGTGTCATCGCCTTCCCGCTTTTGAAATCCCGTTCTCAGTCTGTTCCCCCAGATTGAGAATCCGGAGTGCTCAACGCAATGTCGAGCTGAGAGATGTGAGTTGCTTGGGCTGCCTTGCTGCACCCATTTCAGGCAGTGTGTGTAAAAACAGCTTTTCCCGGCATACCATTCACCTGTGTTGTCTTTCAGGTAGCGTGGAAAGACCCATTATCTCCATGAACACGGAATTCGAGAAGTTTCCACAGGGCCAATTGCTCACTATCTTGTGCACAGCCCCGAAACCGTACCGCACGCGTGACTTCCACCTCTACCAAGATGGTCTTTTGGCCAATGCTCGGATGTCTGTGCGGGACTTTGTAGCCGAGTTTACCATTGCAAATACAAGCATGGCCAATCAAGGGGATTACACTTGTGCGTACCGAACGACGATAGTGGGACGAGGGTACAACTCGACCCAAAGCGAAGCCCTTTCAATAACCATCGCAGGTAGGCGACTTCAATAATGACAGTGAAATCTGACATTCAGGAATGGTCACGAGTGCATCTACAGTCATGTGGCCCAGCTGGTATTCAGTCTTTCACCACAAGCATTAACACGCTCTCTGCCTTTGTCCCATGACTGCTTTGTTATATACTCTCTCCTACCCCCCTTGCCCTATTAAAACACCTTTCCCTTTTGTTCTCACATTTCCAGCCTCAGCAGCGTTTTGTGTTTATTTTAGCGACAATTGTGGAGGACCACTCTAATCCTGTTCAGGTTTTGGGGGTATTATTTTGTCGTGCATGGGGATAGACAGTGGGTGGCATTGCATTTTCCATGATTTCTTGCTTATAAGGGGAGCAATTTTAACTTTGAGTAATCGTGTAGAATAGGCGGGATCAAATGGGACACTTCATCAGTTAGCGAGAGGGTGATATCAAGGCAATGCTGACAGTGTGGGTTCAATTCCCCCGACTGGCTATGGTCATTCATGGTGATCTACCTTCCCCTTGTGGTGATCATCAAGCGATACATTAGCAATTCTCTCTCTCTCTCTCTCTCTCTCTCTAATGTCGAGAGATGCCCGAGGCCTTCTGGGATTGCAGCTACAACAAAAAAAAAAATTGGGCACTCATTTACACGCCACGAATAACTTCTCCTTCCGTTGCAGTTCATCGGATGGAGCTAAGCGGGGAATGGCTTTGAAATGGGCGTGGCTGAATGGTATTGGTCCCTGTGGATTAGGGAGAGGTGTTGGGCAGTGGGTGCAAAATGGGCAGTTTCCCATCGGCTGCCTGTTACGTGGTTTAGCCAATAGTCCGCTTAACTGACTTCAGTGGAATTGATTATTGGGCGGCCGGTACAGCACGGATCCTGACTGCTCGTTTTGCGTCCGCTCTACTGTTCAGCCGAGCTGGTGCGTCTGGTTTCTGCGTTCCAACTACCACAAGTATTAGTGTGTGATGTGAAATTCAAATTCGGAGGTTGGTATTCGCCTTGGGCAGCAGTGCATCAAGTTCCCATTAGACCACCCGAAGGTGTATCCCAGTCCATTGTCGTTGATGGTACTGCCGCTCCGAATGGGCAGCCGGTCCAATACCACCCGATATTGCCACTGCTGGGGATTGACCGCTCACCCATTGGACGTCAATGGAGCTGAAAGGCGGGTGGGATGTATTATAGGCGGCCGATAGGCTCCAGCCCAAGACGAATTTCAACCTCAGAGTGTTCGGGCAACTGGGCAAAGGCTTCGATAAGGAACAAACAGTTGGACGAGTTGGAGATGCCCCATAGAAACCCCCTGCAAGGGGACAGTGCGAGGCCAGCAGAATGGGCAGAGTGGTCGCAGGTGGACTTTAACACTGGCGAGCGTGAGGCGACGCATTTTGGCAGAAGGAAGAGGGAGAGGCAATGTATACACATTGGCACAGTCCCAAAGAGTGTGTGCAGCAACAGAGGGACCTGGGGGTGCCTGTGCATCGATCTTTGAAGGTGGCAGGGCATATTGAGAAAGTGGTCAGTAAAGCAGAGGGGATCTTGGGATTCGTAAGGAGAGGCACAGAGTACAAAAGCAGGGAGGTTATGCTGAACATTTATGAAGCTCTGGCTGGGCCCCAGCTGGAGAATTGTGTCCAGTTCTGGGCACCACACTTCAGGTAGGAGGTGAGGGTCCTTGAGAGGGTGCAGAGGAGGTTTACCAGAATGGTTCCAGGGATGGGAGGGGATTTCAGTTACAAGGTTAGGTTGGAAAAGCTGGACTTGTTCCCCTTAGAACAAAGGAGATTGAGGGGAGATTTATTAGACGTGTACAAGTTTATGACAAGCTTACCTAGACTAGACAAGGAGAAGCTGTTCCCATTAACACAGATTGAAAGTCTTGGGCAAAAGATGCAGGGGGGAATATGAGGAAGCACTTTTTAATGCAGTAGGTGCTAATGGCCTGGAAATCGCTGCCCACAAGGGCAGGGTGGAAGCAGAGATGATCACAGACTTCAAAAGGAAGTTGGATGGCCAGCTGAGAGAAATAGACTTGCAGGGGGTAAGGGGTTGAGCCGGGGAGTGGGACTGACTGCACAGCTCCGTGGAGAGCTGGCGTGGACTCGATGGGCCGAATGGCCTGGAGTGTAACACCTCTTTTATCACCCGAACAGAAAGCATGGAGCAGCGACTGGTGAACGGGAGTAACCCTTGTGAGGGCCGAGTGGAGATCTCCTTCGGCGACAGCTGGGGGACCATCTGTGATGACCAGTGGGGATTGCTGGACGCCAAAGTTGTCTGCAGTGCTCTGGGGTGCGGAAACGCTGTCGCCGCGCCAACGCACGCTCGCTTCGGAAGGGGCGCCGGACCCATATGGTTGGACGATGTCGCCTGCCGCGGAGATGAATCGGTGCTGTGGTACTGCACGTCCAGGTTTTGGGGTCAGCACAACTGCCATCACGGAGAGGATGCCAGTGTCATTTGTTCCGGTAAGGGCAGTGCCATTCTAAAATATTCCCATCCTAATTGACAGTTTTACCGTGGAGAACAAAATGGTGCCATTTTCAAAGCATCGTGGTACACAGAGACATTTTGGAGAAGCTATTCATCTTGCGCTCATCAGAACAGTCCGCAAGAATACTCATGTAAGGGAAAGCAGCAGATTTATACTGTGTGAGAAAAGAGTACTGATTGGTTGGCAAGTGGACTCTGACTGGTAGAGGCGTTGCCATGGAGAATGCACCAGTATTGCAGTGCATGAATTTCAATGCCAGGGTGATGCTTGGTATATTGGCCGCACATCACAAAGACTGGTGCATTGTGTCAAACATGTCCCTTCCGCTGTTCGCAATGGGCAAGGTACAAACCGTGCCCAACCAGCCTGTGCTTGCGGTATGCAAAACATAGTGTCCAACATTAGATGTGATTCCGCGATTGCACAACATTTGCTAAATAATCCTCAGTGTGCTAAGAATTACGCTGACAACCAGTTTAAGATCATCAGTCGGGCTCGAAGTGTGGTGCATCTGCGCGTACTGGAAGCTGCATATATTAATACACAGGGCCCTGCTCTTTGCAGACAGAAAGAACATGTGCACACATTGCGCCTGTTGCAGCTAAACAAAATAAGTGACAGCCATTCGCTGGTTCATTCCTCAGGGCAATGCCTTGACCAATCAGGGTCAAGATGCCTGGTTTAAATTTCAAGCAAAGCTGGGCAGGTAACTGTCAGTCACCATAAACTGGTGCATTCTCCATGGCAACACCTCCACCAATCAGAATCCACTTGCCAACCGATCAGCACTCTCTTCTCATACAGGATAAAGTTGTTGCTCTCCCTTACATTGGCATTCTTGCGAATTGTCCTGATGAGTGCAAGATGGAAAGCTTTGACAAATGTCTCTGGTTTCAGCAATACTCAAGTTCTGTATCACCAAATGACATAGGCAATTTCAGAAAGATAGTGGCATTCAATATTTATCTTATTATGAATTAAAACGACAACAAATGCGCATTTTTGTGAAGAAGCTTCAAACGAGAAGACTAATTTATTGACTTATTTTCTCATCATGATGTTAGACACTGATTTCATGAGATGGCTGGCATTATTTGCTTGCACAAGTAGTCAATATTTTCCCGCACACTTGTTGTAATGATGTGGAGTATTCCAGATAGATATCCATCAGTCAGGAGTGATCTCTCTCTGTCTCTCTCTCCCTGTGTTTCCCCCTCTGTGCTTCCGCACCCTCTCTGTCTCGTCCACGCTCTCTGTGTCCTCCTCTCTCTCTGCCCCCTCTCTTTCTCTCTCCCTCCCCTTTCGCTCCCTGTCCGCCCTCTCTCTCTGTCCCCCTATCTCTGTGTCCCCTCTACCTCTGTCCCCCCTCTCTCTGTGACAGTCAGCTATGAAGATTGGAATTGGTGCATGTTTGTGTTTTCATTGATTCCCCTCTACAATGCTGTTTTGTCTCAGGGATCAAGCCGACAATACTTTTGGAACCCAGCTACAACGTATTTCTGAAAGGGGAGTCGGTTATTATAAATTGCACCATCGGAGAACGAAACACAAGCCGGGGAATTGACTTTTACATCAATAACGTTTACCTGACCCACCGAGACCTCCAGCAAGGAGTCAATTCCGCCACCATTCAATTGACCAATTTAACTGAGAAGGATGCTGGGACGTACAGCTGCAAGTATGGAAACCAACTTTCTGGGCGATACCTAAATTCTTCTCTCAATGCCTCCGTGTACATCGCTGTAACAGGTGAGAAGGCTATATATTTTCATGCATATGAAGATCACACTGCATAGATGCCAACTATGAAATAATCTCGCAGGAAAGGTGGAAAGGAGAGCAATATATATATATATATATATATATAAAAAGGGCAGAATGAACGAATTATGGAATGAAAGGCAGGAAGATTGAAAGGAAGAAAGCAGGAAGGGAAGACAGGAAGACAGAGAGAGAGAGAGAGAACGAAAATGTAGGGCAGAAAAAAAAGGCAAAAGAAAAGAAGGGACACATAAATTGTCTTTTATATCAAGGACCTCTCACAATCTCAGGGCTTCCCAAACACATGTTGCAGCCCATTCAGTAACTTCCAAGTTCAGCCACTTTGGCAATGCGGGGAAGGAAACAGCTCTGTTGCGCACAGCAAGATCCCACCACGAATAACGTGGCAGGCAAACTGCGTCACCCGCTTTGCTGATGTCGGGCACAGGATAAATGCTGTTCCCCGGGGCAGAGAGAGAAGTCCCCTGCATTTCTTCCAGTCATACCATGCGGCTGTTCACATCCACCTAAGCTGTGTTCCTTGTTCCGTGCCATTTATTGGGGCAGAATTGAGTGAATTGAATTTAGTTGTGTCAAGACTGAGGCGCGAGGAGTGCACTGTCTATTCGAGTTCTACTCGCCACAGGTCACAGCATATATTTACATTTTCCCACTTACTGATATCATCAATCTTATATTCTATTTTTCCCAGAATTGAACACACTAACCAGGTTTCTTTAATGAGCTATAACATTTTCAGTTTATTATAAAACAACTCTAAACCAGTAATGAAGCAAAATATAAACACACAGATTGAAATTTTAAAGTTCCCTTTTTGCCATAGCCCCTCACAGTCACACACTCACGCATACACTGGTTAACTGGAAAAATAAAAGGGATTTTTATTCAGAGCTCTGTTACAGACAAAAAAGAAAACCACTTGAGCGTAATACGTGCTAATTCTTGAAGAAAACAGCAGATGAGATTGTTGTGTTCCAAAACTGGCACATAATCTGGCCTCCGAGTACACATAGACGGGTCACTGGGATCTGTTCCAACAGTTCTTTTCAGGCAGCTTTGAGAAATAATTTAGCAGGTTTTTCTTCAAAGTTGGGTGGCGAGATGAGTTGACACAGTGGACTTCTCAGGGTCTTTTAGAGAGGTGCTGGAAAGCTGAGCTGGGTTGTCGTCTTCTCTCCTTCCCTGGGAATTCCCTTCTCCTTCAGCTGGCTTGACTGTTTAAACATTCATCAAGAATTGAGTCTCTTCCTCCGTGACACTTTTTCAAAAAAAAACCAGAAGTACTTTCATAACACCATACATTTCTTCGATAAAATGTCTGGATCCCTCGAATGGTGTCACCTAATCATTTACTCATTGCGGTCCACAATTTTCCCACGTTTGAATGCTGAGGGCGATTGTGGTCACTAGAAGTGTCAGTTTCAAAGAAAGGAGGGAGGGGTGAAAGAACAAGGAATAAAACTTGCCTTTCAGTGTCATCCCTTGGGAAATTCAGGACGTCCAACGCATTTTATAGACAATTAAGTACTTCTGAGATGTAGCCTCTCTTGTATTGTAAGGGGTAAAAAGGAAACAGAAATTGATTAATTCAAATGCAAATTAGATCTTTCACATAATAACATTTTTGGATACAGTATGTGAGACATTTAAGAGACATGGCATGTGGTAAGTTTAACAGGAAGGATTTAAACATTATTCTTTTCAAACACTCAGTCAGGCAGGTTCCTTCTGACCTGCAAATTGTGCGGGAACAAATTGAGGACTCAATCGAAAAGTTGTTGTGCTTAATAAGGTTAATTTATTTGTATGGATTTAAAAACGGGCACCGGTTTAAGATATTTATGGAAAATTTAAATTGATTAGAGAAAATGATGACATGTTTAACAGTTTGAGAAAGAAAATAATTTTTAAAAGCTGCTCATTCCTTTACTCCCAACAAATAAAAGCTTCAACAAGATCCAGGGTCAGAATGCTCAACTGTGTTGCCAATAATTCGTCTTGCAATAAGCTGAAGTGGCCAGCGCCTGTCAATTGCAGATGCTCCTTCCAACACCTGTTGGGATCCTGCCTCTTGACTGCAGTAAAGGTCTCTGATGAATGCAGCCTTTTGTACCCCTTTTCAGGGCATGGGCCTGGGTTATTATATTGACAGGCTATGACGTTTCCCTTAAAAAAACACGTAACTCAATTATATTCTGAGGTCTTTGTTTAAACCGCGGGGTTTGAACCCGCCCACAAAGTTGCTCACCTTTCTTTCTGTACTTTTTAATCTCAGGAAGCTGCTTGTAGTCAATCTTCCAGATAACGATACTTGTAGAATTTGTTAGAACGCGAGGCCCCATCTTATCTAAGTTGCACAGTCTCCAAGATCTATTCTTCAGAAATACAAATACCGATGTCATTCTCTTCACCTGCGCTATCTCTGTTCCCTTACGATAACATTGTTAGCCTCTCAGTTCGGCAAGTTCAGTAGGTTTGTTTTTTCAAAGGGTTGAAAACACAATTCTGATCTCAGCACTGTCGGATAATTCCTTGCTGAGCATGATGGTTAATCTGGTCATGCTCACTCACAGACCTTCAGCCACATTAGTTAAGGGCAGGCACAGTTGGTTCACCTCGCCTGCAGAGAGCGGCGGGCTGTTTTGGCTTTCTAATGTACATTAATTTCGAGTATAACGGTATACTTACATGCTTGCCGACGTGTCTGCGGAACTTTCATTCATCCGCGTGTTCTTCGAAACAGATCCTCTGCAAAAGCCGAAAATAGACTTATTCACAGTCGGAGGGAAAAATCTCATTAACTGCACAGTTCAAAATGGCACAGCAAATGGCACGATGTACTTATTGGAAGTGGGTACCAGTGGATCGAGGCAAGTGCAACGTTTGTCAATGCCAAATTCTACCTTCACCTTTCCCTTAAACAACAGCGGTGATAGTATTGAAGGTCGCTATGTTTGTTCATACGAAGTGCAAGTAAATGGAAGATTACTCAACTCGACTTACACCGAATCTGTTCTCGTTGCCGTTCGAGGTGAGTGAGGTTTGCATTGCAAGCATTTAGAATTGCCGGGGCTTATCAGGAGGGGAGGCCCTCAATTTAAGGCAACATTGAATTGCATAGAATTACATAGAAGCTATCGCATAAGAACAGGCTATTTGGCCCAACTGTTTATTTATTTTTTATTTAGAGATACAGCACTGAAACAGGCCCTTCGGCCCACCGAGTCTGTGCTGACCAACAACCACCCATTTATACTAACCCTACAGTAATCCCATATTCCCCTACCACCTACCTACACTAGGGGCAATTGAGGCCGTTCAGCCCATCGTGTCTGCACCGGCTCTCCGAGTGAGCCATTGACTTAGTGCCCGGTCCCCTGCCTTCTCCACCTAACCTTGTCCATTCTTGCTTTTCAAGTAACTTTTGAATGCTTCAGTAAGGTTATGAAAGGTTATTCTAGGTCATGAAAACGTTTCTAACCGGAATGGTAAATGTTAAAATCTAGCCATTCGAAACTAAAAGCTGAGTTGTTATCATTCATTCACATTTAACTTTATTTGAACCCCTCTTGGTAGTCTGGGAAAGTGGACTAACATAGGAAATAGGGCACAGTACAGGAAACCGATCATTTATATGATGCTGAACGCATTCTTTCCTACTTTATATTCGACCCCTTTTTTTTTGCAGAACAGGTCAGGGCATGTGCTGTTGACATTTTCTATGCACTGTGAAGGCAGGATGGTTGTGAGAGAGATAAGCTTGCAGTCACTGGTGATGAATAAGAAGATTGCAATCTTTCCAGTTCTGGGAATGAAGACACAGAAATGTCCAAGCTTTGTAACCTTAGACTAACACACCATCGAAGGAGTTTTATCGTGTCTGTGCAGGACACTTGGTAGAGCTATCTAATTAACCACACACTCTGCCTCTTTACTCGTTTCATTCACTTTCTAGTCTATCTCCAAATCCATTTTGAGAGTTAATATCACACCGATCCCTTACGGGGAGGTGGTGGTGATGCCCCTGAGCTCATACGCTAAAGACCAAGACTAGTGTTGTGAGGCCATTGGTTCAAATCCTATCACGTGAAATTTTAATTTAATGAATAAGTCTGAAATTTTTTGAAACAAAGCTAATCCAATGATGACCATTCAACCATCTGCTTCACTACTGTCCTTTAGGGAAGGGAGTCTGCCGTCCGGACCTGGCCTGGCCTATATGTGACTCCAGACGCACAGCCACGGGGTTGACTTTGAATGGCCTCGCAAGCCACTCAGTTCAAGGGCAATTAGGGACGGGCAATAAATGCTGGCCTGCCCAGCGACGCCCACATCCCATGAACGAATAAAAAAGGACACTCCTAATCTCACGTCAGGGATAAGCTTTACAGGAGGCAGACATCAGCCATTGACATGAGCAGGAGGAGTCTGCGGATGGGTAAAGACAGTGGGTCCATCTTAGGGCATTGATCCATCACAAAGACAACGTTTTCACCTGCTTTACCCATTAGTTGTTGGGAGCTTGTTACAATTCTGTCTAAGATACTTTCTCCAGGAGACCAATACATTGATGCCAATTGAATTGAAAAGTGGGTGGGGCCTATAACTGGGGGGAAAATCCGAATGCATCTCTTTTGGGCACCCGGCACAGATGACGTTCACAGCAAGAATTTTTTGGGGAAGAAAGGGTTTCATGTTCAATTGATTGGCGTACAAGAAATGTCTGAAATGATACCGTTAAACTGACTTACATTGGTGTTTTTTTTTACAAACTCACTCCAGGATCCTCCAATGTTAAGACAATCATCGGCTGGTTCTTAGCGACTGTGATCCTTCTCCTGATTCTGGTCCTTTTTGTGTATTACTTCAGAAAACCGAAGACGTGCAAGAGTAAACGTGGTAGGATGCACACTTTATGTCGGTGCACTTCTTACTTTCTGCATTTGCAACATGCAGTCAGAAGACCTAACCTTTTGTGGGTCTCTGCACCCGTTGTGACGCTATTGGGATCACTTTCTGCACCCACTGCACCCCGTGCAGGCTGAAATCTCCATTGGCAGCTGGGCGTCCCAGGCCTGAGAAAAGCCGCTTGACAAAAGCAGGTGGCTCTCTGACGGCCTGGGGAGTTGGGGTCGGTGTGGGGCTCCTGATCGGGCCGCCCTCAATGCCCCAACCACCCCCAACACCCTCAATGAGGTGGATATCTGGCCTAAGACCAATTAAGGGCCTGGGGACTGTAAAATCCGGACTGGATCTTCAGGCCCGGCAGGGGGCGGGATCGCCACCGACTTTTCGATTGGTGGATGGCTCCTGTCCGACAAGGGAAAAAGTCCGGCCGAAGTATCTTTGAAATCGCATTCTGATCGAATCACATACATGAATGTAATATTTATTCTTTGTACGTTGTCTTTGTTCTGCTTTGGATGTGCACCAATGATATTATTTAAATAATAACCTGATGTATTTCCAACCCACAGAATACAGGATTTACGTTCGAGAACGACTGCTTGATGACGTGACTCATATAGAAGCAATAGATGACGATACTACCTTTTAATTGGACAATACTTTGTGCACTGTACTCGGAAGAAAGATACAGTGTGAAGATATTTCAGGACTTGATAGTTGTTATGTGTGGTAGCGTAATGAGCAGTACGACTCTCGCCTCCCATTATATGTCAGTATTTAGATTTAAGGTAGTCAATTGAAGTAGATATTGGCTGGTCATGTAACGAGTACCTGTTGTGATCCCGTTCCTCGTGCACTGGCTTCCAAGATTTAGTTTTTTTTTATCCTGTGCTTCCTGTCAACCTCCTTTTAGCATTTTGCCGATGCAGGTGGAAAACCCAGATGTTCACCAGTAACAACACCGCCAACATCTGTCAACAGAGATCAAGCTGCAAAAAGTAGCCGTGTGCTGGAGCTAATTGAAATCGAATTTCGACTGCTAATGGGATTGGAGCAGTTCAGAAACAGTTGCGGAATTTCATCTGGGCGGAGACGCAACAATGGGCGCCGTCCCCTCGGCCGCCCACACGGCGCCCACCCGGCATTCCGTTGCACTGACTTGAATGGGAATAGGTATCGGGCAGGGGGCGCCTAACTTGCGGCCGATGGGGATACCGTCCATTTTGTGCAACTGCCCAGATGCCATTTTATAGACCGTGCCCAGAGTTCCAAATCTGCTTGATGCAACAACACTCAGTTCAACACAGACTTGTATCAGACAGATTAAGCGACATAGTTTTCATGTGATAAATATTTCCATGCCCACAGTCTAAAAATAACTGGTGGAGATCAGTCTGCCCTCTCAGATGGATGTAAATGATGCCATGACATTATTTCATAGTGGGGTGTGGGGTGGGGGGGAGGGGTATTCATATTTTAGGTGTAATTATCCCTCGACAAATATCAGTGGAAAAGATTACATGACCACTGTGGGATCTTGCTGTGCGCACCATTCGCTGTGGCGTTTCCTCCATTGCAACAGTGACTTTATTTCAAAAGTGTTTCATTGGCTTGGACCCTCCTGACGTCATGAAAGGCACCAATTGAAGAATTAAGAACTCTATTTTAACCTAACAAGTAACATTCGCCAATGTGAAACGGTCCCTTTTTGCTTGTTTTCCGAACTGCTTTCTGCAAATTTCTCCTTTTGTTTGCAAGAAAAGTCTTTACTCGCAGTTAGAATTGGCTCACATTGATTGTAGGAAAGCGAGGGCTGATCTGATCGAGGTGTTTAAACTGGTCAAAGGATTTGTATCACTTAGACTTTTTTAATGCATTCATGGGATGTGGGCATCACTGGCAAGACATTTGTTGCCCATCCCCAATTGCCCTTTGAGACGGTGGTGGTGAGCTGCCTTCTTGAAGCACCGCAGTCCATGTGGTGCAGATATACCCACAGTGCTGTGAGGGAGGGAGTTCCAGGATTCTGACCCAGCGACAGTGAAGGAAGGGCCGATGTAGTTCCAAGCCAGGATGGTGTGTGGCTTGGAGGGGAACTTGCAGATGGTGGGGTTCCCGTGCATCTGCTGCCCTTGTACTTCTAGGTGGTAGAGGCCGTGGGTTTGGAAGGTGCATACGGAAAAATGGAATCATCAATAAGGGGATATAAATATTGCAGTTCGAGCTGGCCCATTCAGGTTCGAAATCAGGAAGCCTTTTTCCACACTAACAGTGGTAGAAGGTTGGAACTCGCTCCTGTCAAAGGGAGTGAGGCTGGGAGCCAACTGTAACTTTGAAGACTGAGGTTGATAGATATTTTTCTGAGGTAAACAAGTCAAGGGATATGGACCTGGGGTGGGAAATGACATTGAGGTACCGACCGGCCAAGATCGAATTGAAACGGGGGACAGGCTTGAAGGGTTGAATTCTTAATGGTTAAAAAATTGTAAATGTAACCACACATCCTTGTTCTGCCTCAAAACTTTATGGAATGATTCAAGACTTAAATGTTCATCAAGGATTTAGATCTGATGGATGGAAACCAATAAAATGCTCACTCTTCCTACCATGCTACTATGTTCTAAGGTTATGACTTTGAAGCCAAAAGTATTTGCATGTGTGATAGTCTGATTGTGTTGGTGTGTTTCTCTGTGAGTGTGCTTTTGTGTGACTGGCCGTTTGTGCATGTTTGTATGTGATGTTATGACCGACCGCCCCATTCAAAACCTCCAATCAAAATATATGATTCAGATTGTGGTGGGAGAAACGCACTGTTAATTCAGTCCCGTCCCTCCACAGATCGCCTAACATATCGTTTTTAAACTCTCCACATTAAAGAAAGACCCAGCCAAACTGTACCATCTATTAACCCCCGAGTGAGGCTAACCAAACCAGGTGTCTTTAAATCAACAAATTAACCGTATAATTAGGAAAGCTACATTCTTAAACACTCCTAAGGTATAAACAACATTTAAAATAGAAAACAATTAGAGTCCTGACAGATTTACGCTCCTGCCAGATGTGGAACAGTCCAAGATTGCTTGAAGTCCTCAGAGCCGTCTTTTCGGGGGGAGGGGGTGGGGGGGCGGATGTTCTTCAACAGTAGAACAGTCCAATTCAGAAGTCGAAATTTTTGCTCCTTCTCCAGCGATGAATTTCAACAACAAACAACTTGCAAAGACTTTTTAATAAATCAACTTAGTTTTAGAACTTTAGAGGGATAAAACATTGTCACAGTCTAACTCCCCTTCCTTCAGTTTTAATGATCAGAGATTTCTGTTTTGGCTTGACTTTTTAGAATTTTGAGAGAGAATAATAAATAAACAGACTAATTTCTCTTCCTTCAGTTTAAATGCTCTGAGAGCCCTCCTTTCAGGTGCTACCACACAGCTGCCTGTCTGTTTTTCCTCTTAGAACAGTCCATCTGCATTATAAGCCAGTTCAAAATTAAATTGTGACAAATGTATCTCCTGATGCTCAGTCTGAGTGGCTGCATCCAGGGCAACGAGAATGCACCCCTTAGATCACAGTTTCCAAATGGCTGCAAAAATGCATTCTTTGACTCAGCTTCTGGAGCCTGCTGCCTTAAAGCAGTATGGCTCCTTTTCCCAGCTTTAAAGGCACACCACATTCTTCCCGAAAAAAAAAGACTCCAGGATCATAACAGTGAGTATGTTTGTGTGACTGTGTTTGTGTGTGAGTGCGCCAAGTGTGGTAGTAATTCGGATGCAGTATCTTATTCATTGTCTTGCACTTTTCAGGATTCTGAAGTGAGGGAGATCAACAAAGCAGAAGCCAGATCCAGATAGTCTTCGCAAACATAATTGGTTTTATTTGCCCCATACAATATATTAACAAAATAAAAAGCACAGTGAAGTAAGTTAACTCGCAGTAGAAAATAATTCAAAGTGTTTTAAAATTCTGTCACTTCTCTGGAAGAGATATCCAGTTGATCATTGACAAAGCAAGTAAAAACAATGCTCATAAAATGCAAATAGCTTATCAAAGTTGATTAAAATACGTTTAAAATGAAGTTGATTAAAACATCTTGATTTTTGGTGTACCCATGCATGAAAAAAACACAATTTCCATCAATCCACATTATCAAGTTCCTGCGATGAAGACGCAAAGCGCATTCATCCAAATTACTCTGCTGTTGTCATATTCATGCAGAAAATACAGTGGCCATTCCAAAAGATCAAACAGAGACTTACATTTTCCATTGAAATATGTTTTCTTCAGGCCACCATAGTTCTTATTCCATGCACTTTCACTTCATCTACAGCAAATTTGTTGAGACAGCCACATTTTCAACAAACTTGCACCTTATCATCCTTCCAAACAGTGGAAATAGGAGCAGGAGTAGGCCATTCGGCCCCACGAGCCTGCCCCCCCCCCCATTCAACTAGATTGTGGATAATCTGTCTCAATACTATTTTACCGCACTTTCCCCATATCCCTTGATATTTTCATATCGGGAAACCTATCCATCTCTGTCTTGAACGTACTCAATGATGGAGCCTACACAACCCTCAGGGGTAGACAATTCCAAAGATACTCTGCCCTCTGAGTGAAGAATTGCCTCCTCAGTTTAGTCCAAAATGGATGACCCTTTATTATGAGACTGTGTCCGCTGGTTCCAGACCTCCCAGCTACAGGAACGTCCTTCCTGCATCTACCCTGTCGAACCCTGTAAGAATTTTGTACCTTTCAATGAGATCACCTCTCATTCTTCTGAACTCTAGAGAATGCAGGCCCAGTCTCCTCAATCTCTCCTCACTGGACAATCCCACCATCCCAGGAATCAGTCTGGTGAACCTTCATTGCACTCCTTCTCTGGCAAGTATATCCTTCCTCAGGTACGGAGACCAAAACTGTACAGAATCCTCCAGGTGCGGTCTCACCAAAGCTCAATATAATTGCGGTGAGACATCTTCACTCCTGTACTCAGATCCCCTTGCAATATCGGCCAACGTACCACTTGACTTCCAAACTGCTTGCCCGCACTTGGATATTAGCTTTCAGTGACGGTATGAACAAGGACATCCAGGTTCCTTTGGACATTAGCACTTCCTGAATCTCTCACCATTTAGGAAATACTCGGCATTTCTGTTTTTCCTACCAAAGTGGATCTCTTCACATTGTTCCACATTATATTCCACAGAATCACAGAGCAATTATGGCACAGGAAGAGGTCATTCAGCCCATCGTGTATGTGCCTGCCGAACAAACTAGCTGCCCAATCTAATCCCACCTCCCAGCACCAGGTCCATAGCCTTCCTGGTGACGGCACTTCAGGTGCGTGTCCAGGTACCTTTTTAAAGAATTGAGGGTTTCTGCCTCCACCACCGTTCCTGGCGGTGAATTCCAGACACCCACCCACCCTCATTCCATCCGTCATATTCCTGCCCACTCACTCCTGCCTGTCAAATCCCCTTGAAGCCTCCTTGCATCCTTCTCACAAATCACATTCCCACCGAGTTTTGTGTCCTCGGCAAATTTGGAAATATTGCATTAGGTCCCCACTTCCCAATGGTTGATGCAGATTGTGAACAGCCGAGGCCCAAGCACTGATCCTCGCGGTACCCCACTAGTCACAGCCTGCCAAGCTGAGAATGGCGCGTCTGTTCCTACGCTCTCTTTTCTCTCATTTGCGTCAGGGTGAAAAGTTCACAAGATGGACGGCAGATTAGACCCAGAGCTGAGCTTCATATCTGCTCCTTCACTGTGACTGGGTCAAAATCCTGGATCTCGCTTCCTAACAGCACTGTGGGTGTACCTACCCCACATGGACTGCAGCGGTTCAAGAAGGAGGCTCAACACCTATGAAGAGGGGTTGGGGAAACCAAGCCTGTGTTCTCCAGAGTTTCAAAGAATGAGGGGTGATCTCATTGAAACCAACAAATACTCAAAGCGATAGACAGGGTAGATTTGGGTAAGATGTTTCTCCTGGTTGGGGAGTCTGGAACCAGGGGACACAATTTCAAAATCAGGGGGAAGTCACTTGGGACAGAGATGAGGAGAAATGTCATTACTCAGAGGGTTGTGAATCTTAGGAATTCTCTATCCCAGAGGGCTGTGGAAGCTCAGTCATTGAGTATGTTTAAAGCAGAGATTGACAGATTGCTGAATTCCAATGACATAAAGGGATATGAGGATAGTCTGGGAAAAACACATTGAAGTGGATGATCAGCCATGATAGTATTGAATGGCGGAGCAGGCTCGATGGGCTGAATGGCCTACTCCTGTTCCGATATTCCAAAGCTGCCGAAATAGTTTCTCTCAAACTGCCCCATCAGTTCCCCTTAATATCTCAACAACTTTGATCAAATCACCATGATCCTCCTAAATTCCAGGGAATAAATCCCCAGTTTGTGTAATATCACCTTGTAATTTAACCCTTGGAGTCCAGTTATCATTCTGGTAAATCTACACTGCACTCAAATGGACACAAACCCCTCAAGTCTTTTTGGACCTCCAGTGTTTCTATCTTTTCACCATTTATAAAGTACTCTGTTCTAGTCTTTTTTACTGACATTGAAATCTCTCTTCCACAGTTTTGCCCATTCACTTCAGATATCTCTTTGCATTGTTCTGCTTCCAGCTACACTGCTTACAATGCTGCCTATTTTTGTGTCATTGGTAAACTTGGGTATGTTGTATTCTACCACATCATCTTAAATCGTTAATAAATACAGCAAAACTGAGACACACACAGGCTTTGCACTAGTAGACAGGAGTGAATCATTCCAACCTAGAGGTTTTTTAATTCCAGATTTATGTTTTTTGAAAGAAAAAATAGAATTCAAATTCACAACAGCCCTGTGTGGGATTTGAACTCCTGCCTTTTCAATCATCAACTCAGGCCTTCAAATTAAAACCCATAAAAAGAGATTCAGTTTGTTGCCTGACTGTCTCAGGTTTTGTATATTGTTCCCTTCGCCTCTTCTTCCATGTGTTTGAAGACTTTGAAGTTTGTCAGACATCGGTAAACTACTTCATGTGGTGTTGTGTAAATACCTTAAATTCTGTGTATCTGGAAGGGACACAATTCAAATTCTCACCTTATTGCATCAACTAAAACCTGCAGGTCCATTCAAACAACTCTATTTCCTGTCTCTGCAAAGACAGCTCACACTTCCACAATGCAGGAATGTCTGAATGGAAACAGCTTTTGACACATTTCCCAACACGTTTGCTGACACTTTTCAGGATGAAGCTCAATTCAACTGACAAGACTCCAAGCCCCAAATTGAATCTTTCAGATATAAAAACTGACGCAGATCTCTCCAGATTCCAGATCTCTCTGAACCAGCACCCATTTTAACATTGTACTATTTAGTTTATATCGCTTCTCCTCAGCCTTCCTTCCTAAATGCATCATTTTACATTTCTCAGCATTGAAGTTAACCTGCCGTGTGTCTGACCATTTCACCAGACTGCCTCTATCCTCCTGAACCCCACACTGTACCTGCTCTGACAGTGTTTTATAGAACAGAGAAGACAGAGATTTACTACTACTATTCCCTTCTCTGTTTATTACATTGCAGATGGTGTAATGTTGAAGTTATGCCCTGTAAACCCAAGTCCAAGTCATTAATATATATCAAAAAGATCAGTGGTCCTAATCCAAACCCCTGGGGAATACCACTGTACCACAATGTACACTGTATACAGTCAGTACAAAAGCAGGGAGGTTATGCTGAACATTTATAAAGCTCTATTTCGGCCCCGACTGGAGAACTGTGTCCAGTTCTGGTCACCACACTTTAGGAAGGATGTGAGGTTCCTTGAGAGGGTGCAGAGATTTACCAGAATGGTTTCAGAGATGGGGGATTTTAGCTACAAGGTTAGGTTGGAAAAGCTGGGTTTGATCTCCTGAGAACAAAGGAGATAGAGGGGAGATTGAATAGAAGTGTATAAGATTATGTCAGTCAAAGATACCGCCCTCCAGTCTGAAGCAACCATTCACCACTACTCTCTGTGTCCTGTCCCTGAGCCAATGTTGTATCCACTCTGTCCCTGTCCCGTTCATTCCATCAGCATTCCTTTCGTGAACTAGTCAGTTATGAGGCAGCATTATGACCTCCCATTGAGGAAATTGGTCCCAGAGCACAGAAAAACACACACAGACAGGCACTGACCATCTGGAACAAGAGAGAATCCAACCACCTCCCCTTGGCATTCAAAGCATTATCCCATCGCTGAATCCCCCAGCATCAACATCCTGGGGAGACATTGACCAGGAACTGAGCTGAAGTAATCACATCAGTACTGTGGCTACAAGTGACTCACCCCCTGACTCCCCAAAGCCTTTCAACCACCTACAAGACACAAGTCAGGTGTGTGATGGTATCTCTCCACTTGCCTGGATGAGTGTAACATCTACAACACTCCAGAGGCTCGACAACATCCAGGACAAAGCAGTCCACCTGATTGGTACCCCATCCACCACTTTAAACTTTGATCAGATCACCCCTTACCCTTCTAAATTCCAGGGATACAGAGTAAAGCTCCGTCTACACTGTCCCATCAAATGCTGCCAAGCTATTAGTTAGCTATTGAGTAAATCTCTGTCTTCTCTGTTCTATAAAACACTCCCAGGGAAGGTACAGAGTGGGGTTAGATACAGAGTAAAGCTGCCTCTATATATGCCTCGCTTTCTCCTCCTCCATCCAGATGGAGAGAGTAACAGTGAGAAAGACAGGGATAGATATAGAGAGGGAAGAACAGGGAGAGGGAAGGATAGCAATGGGGAGAGATTACCAGAGAGAAAGAGGACGAGATCGGGATGGAGAGTGTCGGTCAGCATTCCCGCAAAGCTGTGTGCAGCATCCTGGAAGGTATGACACAGTGAGAGATTGAGATTAAGAGGGTACAGAGAGAGAAATAAACAAGGAGAGAGTAGCAGAGAGGGGAACTAGTGATTGATTGAGTGAGTAAGAGAGAGGGGAAGACGGAGATGGAGAGAGATTACCAGTAAGAGTAGCTCTCCACTTCTCTCTCCATGCATATCTCTCCCTTTCTCACTGTTACCCTCTCTCCATCTATATTCCTCCCTCTCTCCTGGTGTTTCACACTCGACACCTATTTCTTGTACCTCTGTGTACACAGGATTACATCAAACTATGATAACATTTGTCATTTGCACTTTTGATCTAACCTAACAACATGACTGTCTCCAACATTCTCTCTGTGTCTGTGAACAGTGGGACCTTGGAGTGAATGTTCACTGATTCCTGAGGCTGACAGGACAGGTGGATAAGCTGGTTAGGAAGGGATAAGGGAGACTTTCATTTCCCGACCAGTGGAAATAATCTCTCAGTGTCGACCCTATCCAGTCCCTTTAGAATCTGATATGTTTCAATGAGATCACCTCTCATTCTTCTAAACTGCAGAGAATACAGGTCCTATTTACTCAGCCTCTCATCATAGGACAATGGCAGAGAAGCTAAACAAATACTCTGTGTCTGTCTTTATGTTCTCTCTCATGCTCTGTAATCTTCCTTGAATCATTGAACACTGCAGTTTGTGGATCATTTCACTGTTTGCTGTTGAGCTGATGAAATTGTTTGATTGGCAGTGATAATATTTTTGGACCATTTTATTGAGTCCAATGGGTTGCAACTAGGATTACTGGGTGATTTCTCTCTGCAACTTTTAATCTTTAATCAAGCTTATCTGGGCATTAACCTGCAATCTGTTTTTATATGTCTGACTCCACTCATTCTCCCGGGGATAAAGTTACTTTTGTCTGGTTGTGCACCCAATTAAATGACTGTTTGACATGGCGAGACTTTCTTTCCTGTGAACGTGTGCTGATGTCTCTCTCTCTCTCTCTCACACACACACACACTATCTGCCTCTCTCTCTACCCACAAATATCCCGGACTTTCCCTCTCTCTCTGACGGACACTCTATCTCTCATTCATTTTTCACACTTTCTGTACACCCTGTGTCTGCTCTTTTCCTCTAATTTCTCATTTTCCTTCCCACTCTCTCTCTCCATCTCTCTCTCTCTCTCTTCTGCTCTGTTACTCTCTCCTCACCTTTATCTTTCCATTTATCGGTTTCCTCACTCTCAAACTCTACCTCTCCCTCACTCTCCACCTTCCTTTCTCTTTGATCTCTCTTCACATCTCTCCATCTCTCTATCACTCTGTCTCCATCTCTGTCCAATTGAGGAGATTCTCCCTCCATTTCTCACCATCTCTTGCTCTCTCACTCTCTCCCTCTCACCTATTTTCTCTCAGTCTCTCCATCTCTCCATCACTCTCTCTCCATCTCTGTCCAAATGAGGAGATTCTCCCTCCATTTCTCACCATCTCTTGCTCTCTCACTCTCTCCCTCTCACCTATTTTCTCTCAGTCTCTCCATCTCTCTATCACTCTCTCTCCATCTCTGTCCAATTGAGGAGATTCTCCCTCCATTTCTCACCATCTCTTGCTCTCTCCCTCTCACCTATTTTCTCTCAGTCTCTCCATCTCTCTATCACTCTCTCTCCATCTCTGTCCAATTGAGGAGATTCTCCCTCCATTTCTCTTGCTCTCTCACTCTCTCCCTCTCACCTATTTTCTTTCAGTCTCTCCATCACTCTCTCTCCATCTCTGTCCAATTGAGGAGATTCTCCCTCCATTTCTCACCATCTCTTGCTCTCTCCCTCTCTCCCTCTCACCTATTTTCTCTCAGTCTCTCCATCTCTCTATCACTCTCTCTCCATCTCTGTCCAATTGAGGAGATTCTCCCTCCATTTCTCACCATCTCTTGCTCTCTCCCTCTCACCTATTTTCTCTCAGTCTCTCCATCTCTCTATCACTCTCTCTCCATCTCTGTCCAATTGAGGAGATTCTCCCTCCATTTCTCTTGCTCTCTCACTCTCTCCCTCTCACCTATTTTCTTTCAGTCTCTCCATCACTCTCTCTCCATCTCTGTCCAATTGAGGAGATTCTCCCTCCATTTCTCACCATCTCTTGCTCTCTCCCTCTCTCCCTCTCACCTATTTTCTCTCAGTCTCTCCATCTCTCTATCACTCTCTCTCCATCTCTGTCCAATTGAGGAGATTCTCCCTCCATTTCTCACCATCTCTTGCTCTCTCACTCTCTCCCTCTCACCTATTTTCTCTCAGTCTCTCCATCTCTCTATCACTCTCTCTCCATCTCTGTCCAATTGAGGAGATTCTCCCTCCATTTCTCTTGCTCTTTCACTCTCTCCCTCTCACCTATTTTCTCTCAGTCTCTCCATCTCTCTATCACTCTCTCTCCATCTCTGTCCAATTGAGGAGATTCTCCCTCCATTTCTCTTGCTCTTTCGCTCTCTCCCTCTCACCTATTTTCTCTCAGTCTCTCCATCTCTCCATGATTCTTTCAAGCTCAGTTCTTCCTCTCTCTCTCTCCCCATCACTCTCTCTTTTCTATTTCCCTCTCTTTTACTTGCTCTCCAACTCTCTTGCTCTTTCTGTCCATGTTGGGTCCCTTTAAGAGTTTGGGACAGTTCTGGTGGTGCAGGGTCCCTTTAAGAGTCTGGTGCTGATTCCCCCTCCCCCACCCCAAGGGGCGGGGTTACAAGTCGCCCAAACCGCGGCTGCGCGGAGGCGAGAGGCAGCTTTTGACCCCTTGACCTCCAGACACGTGGGGCGAGGCAGCCAATGAGACCTCACTGACGCCCTGGCGGGAGGGAGGTGTCATCAGCCGCCATGTTTGCGTGACGTCACCGGCCGGCCGCTTATTTCCGCAAACAGCAGCTGAAAGGAAAAGGAGAAGCGGCTTCAGCTGTCGATCTCAATGGAGGAAAGTTGAACGTCTGAGCCGGGGGACAATATAAAAAAGCGGCGGTTTACGCTCTTGTGGGGATGCGCATGTGCGGAGCATCCTCCCAGAGTGCAGCGCGGCCTGTACCGCAGAAAGGGGCCTTTCCCACTCGCGCGGCATTGTGGGAGGCGCAGGACGCCATTGCCCCCTCATTAACTCAGTCAAAATTAACTCATTCCCTCTCAGCTCTCTCTCCCTCCTTTTCATATTGCAGGCTGAAATGGGGCTTTGTTGGCATCCATTACACCATCCCGGGTGTGATCAGATACTCTGTCCCTTCGTAAATGATTTCCCGTCCCTCCATCAGCTTGTGATTGTTATTGGCTTTTCTCCTACTGAAATGGTTGCTGAATTTGTTGGTCTTTTTCTCCTGGCTTCATAACCAACCCTCTCTCCCTCTGTCTCTCTCCTCGTGTCAGAGATAGCAGGAGGGAGAGATAGAGAGAGGAAGACAGAGAACAACCCCAGCTTCTCCAATCTATCCACGCAACTCAAGTCCCTCATCCTGGAACCTTGCTCGTGAATCTTTTCTGCATCCTCTCTAATGCCTCCACATCCTACCTAAAGCACGGTGTCCAGAATTGGACACAATACTAGATGAGGATGAAGCAGTGTTTTATAAAGCTTCATCATAACCTCCTTGCTTTTATACTCTAAGCCTCTATTCACAAAGCCTAGGATCCCATACGCCTTTTAACCACTTTCTCAACTAGCTCTGCCACCATCAATTTGTGCACAGACATCCCCAGGTCTCTCTGTTCCTGCACCCACTTCCTTCTGTTCTCAAGTTCCCATGACAGAGAGGGACAGAAGGACAGGGAGGTCTAGAAATAATGAGGGGGAGAGAGAGCAAACAAACAGGAAACACAT
Organism: Heterodontus francisci; assembly: GCF_036365525.1. Taxonomy (NCBI): domain Eukaryota; kingdom Metazoa; phylum Chordata; class Chondrichthyes; order Heterodontiformes; family Heterodontidae; genus Heterodontus; species Heterodontus francisci. The sequence goes on from NW_027142301.1 coordinate 47,819, forward strand.
ATGGGAACACCACCACCTGCAAGTTTCCCTTCCAGTCTCACACCATCCTGACTTGGAACTATATCACCATTCCTTCACTGTCACTAGGTCAAAATCCTGGATCTCACTTCCTAACAGCACTGTGGGTGTACCTACCCCACATGGACTGCAGCGGTTCAAGAAGGTTCAACGGCAATTGGTGATGGGCAATAAAATGCTGGCAAAGCCAGTAATGCACACATCCAACAAATGAATAAAACATAATAACAATTTGGCACCAAGTCACTAAAGGAGATATTGAACACAAGACGTAGGAGCAGGAGTAGGCCATTCAGCCCCTCGAGCCTGCCCTGCCATTCAATAAGATCATGACTGATCTGTCCCAACACTCAACTCTTCTTTCAGGCCTGCTCTGCAGAACCCTCGACTCCCTGAGAGGGTTGAGAACAAATATTTTCCCACAAAGACAAACAGGGTGAGACTCCCAAATCTAGAGCCCCTTAGATAGCAAGAATGAAACCAGGTAGAATAAGGCACAAAAGGGAAGCTTATGTCAGATACCGAGAGCTCAATCCCACAGAAAGCCGAGATGAGTGTAGAAACTACAAGGGTGAAATTAAAAATCAAATTAGGAGAGCAAAGAAATGGCTGGAAAATAATATTACCAAGTAAAATCAAGGAAAGCACAAAGATGTTTTATAAATACATGAAGAGCAAGAGGAGAACTAAGGATAGAGTATTAGGGACCAAAAAGGGAATGTGTGTGTGGAGGTGGGAGATGTGGGCATGGTTCTTAATGAATACTTTGTATCCGTCTTTATAAAAGAGGGGGAACTATGCAGATATTGTAGTTAAAGAGGAGGAGTGTGAAATATTGGATGGGATAAACAGGGTGAGAGGGAAATATTAAGGTGTTTAGCATCTTTGAAAGTGAATAAATGGTCAGGCCTGGATGCATTGGAATCAGTTCAGAGAAGGTTCACTCGGCTGATTCCTGGGATGAAGGGGTTATCTTATGAGGAATAGTTGAACAGGTTGGGCCTATACTCATTGGAGTTCAGAAGAATGAGAGGTGATCTTATTGAAACATACAAGATTCTGAGGGGACTTGACAGGGCGGATGTTGGGAGGATGTTTCCCTTGTGGAGGAGTCTTGAACTAGGGGGCACCGTTTAAAAATAAAGGGTCTGCCATTTAAGACTGAGCTAAGGAAGACTTCTTTCTCCCAGAGGTTGGTTCGGCTTTGGAATTCTCTTCCCCAGAGAGCAGTGGAGGTTGGGTCAATGAATTTACAAGGGAGTCAAGGGTTATGGGGGCCAGGCAGGAAAATGGAGTTAAAGTCACTATTAGATCAATCATGATCATATTGACTGACAGAACAGGCTCAAGAGGCTGAATGGCCTACTCCTGCTCCTATTTCTTCAGATCTAGTGTATAAATTGGAGGGTTTGCTCTCCACTTTTTAAACCATTTTTATAGCAGAGACAGGTCCATGTGTAATATAAACAGAGACAGGGTCTAGTGCAGACCTAACTAGTGCATTGACAACTGAGACTAGTGTAAAAGGTATCAAGGATACAGAATTCTAAATATACATTCAGGGGAAGTTTTTTAGGCCAGTACGTAGCAAGGTCAACAAGAGATGGGTCAGTTTGACACTTAGTTTTAGGGAATGAAGCTGGGCCGGTGGAAGGCGATTTAGAAAAGGTGGACTGGAAAACGGTACTTGAAGGTAAATCAGTGTCAGAGCAGTGAGATTGAATCATTTCATCCTGGAGGATTTATTATTCCAGAGTTATTTTTTATTTTCAGAGAAATTCAAATTCACAAGAGCCCAATGTGGGATTTGAACTCCGACTTTTTCAGTCATTACCTCAGGCTTTCAGATTACAAACTGTAAAAGACATTCACCTTCCTCCTGTTGTGACCTGACTGTCTCAGCTTTTGTGTATTGTCTCCAAACTTGTTCTTTCATGTGTCTGAAGACTTTGATGTTATTCAGACATTGGTAAACCACTTCATTCTCTCAGGTCTTCGGCTTAAATACCTTCAGGGACACAATCCACAATCTAATTCACACCCTATTCAAGCAACCAAAATCTTCAACTCCATTCAGACACCCCGATATCCTGTCCCTGCACAGATAACTGACAGTTCCACAATGCAGAAATGTCTGAATGAGAAACCACATTTACCTGACACAATCCAAGCTCCAAATTGAATCATTAAGATATCGAAAATACCACAGAAATGTGACTTGTTCCTTGTAACAGTGAGACTGAAACATTTCAGGGAACTATTCAACCAAGAAGGATTCCGAGAAAAGTCAGGATCAGGATTGAAAGAGAAAGAGAGACAGTAAAAAGGGGGGAGTGAGAGAGGGGGTAGAGAGAGAGAGAGAGAGAGAGACACGGTCAGCTCCTGGATGGGGAAGGATTCTCTGTTCCTTCACCCATTTTAACATTGTACCATTTAGTTTAGACAGAGAGACATAGACTGACAGGGTGACTGACAGAGAAAGAAGGATATTTAACATCGGATAGTGGATGTAATTTAACCCCACAACCCTGTTCCGGCATTCAATGAGATCAGGGCTGATCTGTGATCTATCTTACACCATATATCCTGCCTTTGCCCCTTATCTCTTACTATCTTTGAGACAGAGAGAGAGAGAGAGACAGAGATAGAAGGAGAGAGAAGGAGTGACAGGGAGGGAAAGACAGATGGAGAGACAGAGAGAGAGAGAGAGAGATAGAAAGAGAGAGAGGGAGTGACAGGGAGGGAAAGACAGATGGAAAAAGAGAGAGAGAGAGACACAGAGATCGAAGGAGAGAGAGGGAGTGACAGGGAGGGAAAGACAGATGGAAAAAGAGAGAGAGAGGCAGAGATGGAAGGAGAGACAGAGAGACAGAGAGGGAAAGACAGATGGAGACACAGAGAGAGAGAGACAGAGATAGAAGGAGAGAGAGGGAGTGTCTGGGAGGGAAAGACAGATGGAAAGACTGAGAGAGAGACAGAAATAGAATGAGGGAGTGACAGGGAGGGAAAGACAGATGGAGAGACAGAGAGAGAGAGACAGAGATAGAAGGAGAGAGATGGAGTGACAGGGAGGGAAAGACAGATGGAGAGACAGAGATAGAAGGAGAGAGAGGGAGTGACTGGGAGGGAAAGACAGATGGAAAGACTGAGAGAGAGAGACAGAGATAGAAGGAGAAAGAAGGAGTGACTGGGAGGGAAAGACAGATGGAGAGACAGAGAGAGAGAGAGACAGAGATAGAAGGAGAGAGAGGGAGTGACTGGGAGGGAAAGACAAATGGAGGGACAGAGAGAGAGAGAGAGAGATAGAAGGAAAGAGAGGGAGGGAAAGACTGATGGAAAACAGAGAGAGAGACAGAGAGAGAAGGAGAAAGAGGGAGTGACAGATGGAGAGACAGAGAGAGAGAGACAGAGATAGAAGTAGAGAGAGGGAGAGACAGAGAGGGAAAGACAGATGGAGGGGCAGGGAGAGAGAGACAGAGAGAGAAGGAGAGAGAGGGAGTGACAGAGAGGGAAAAACAGATGGAGGGACAGGGAGAGAGACAGAGATAGAAGGAAAGAGAGGGAGGGAAAGACAGATGGAGGGACAGAGAGAGAGGGACAGAGAGAGAAGGAGAGAGAGGGAGTGACATGGAGGGAAAGACAGATGGAAAGACAGAGAGAGAGAGACAGAGATGGAAGGAGAGAGAGCGATTGACAGGGAGGGAAGGATGGATGGAGGGATGGAGAGTGAGAGAGACAGGGACAGTATGAGAGAGTGAGTGACAGAGAGGGAAATACAGACGGAGGGACAGAGTGAGAGACAGAGATAGAAGGAAAGAGAGGGAGGGAAAAACAGATGGAGGGACAGGGAGAGAGACAGAGATAGAAGGAAACAGAGGGAGGGAAAGACAGATGGAGGGACAGAGAGAGAGGGACAGAGATAGAAGGAGAGAGAGGGAGTGTCAGGGAGGGAAAGAGAGATGGAGGGACGGAGTGATAGACAGAGAGAGAAGGGGAGAGAGGGAGTGTCAGGGATGGAAAGACAGATGCAGGGACAGAGAGAGAGAGACAGAGAGAGAAGGAGAGAGATGGAGTGACAGGGAGGGAAAGACAGATGGAGAGACAGGGAGAGAGACAGAGATAGAAGGAGAGAGAGGGAGTGTCAGGGAGGGAAAGAGAGATGGAGGGACAGAGAGAGAGAGAGAGAGACAGAGAGAGGAGAGAGAGGGAGTGACAGGGAGGGAAAGACAGATGGAGGGATAGAGAGAGACACAGAGAGAGAGGCAGAGACAGAGATAGAAGGAGAGTGTGGAGTGACATAGAGGGAAGGACAGATGGAAGGAACGAGAGAGAGACATAGAGAGAAGAGAGAGAGGGAGTGACAGGGAGGGAAAGACAGATGGAGGGATAGAGAGAGACACAGAGAGAGAGGCAGAGACAGAGATAGAAGGAGAGTGTGGAGTGACATAGAGGGAAGGACAGATGGAAGGAACGAGAGAGAGACATAGAGAGAAGGAGAGAGAGGGAGATACAGAGAGGGAAAGACAGAAGGAGAGACAGAGAGAGAGAGGCAGAGATGGAAGGTGAGAGAGGGAGTGACAGGGAGCGAAAGGCAGATGCAGAGACAGAGAGAGAGAGACAGAGATAAAAGGAGAGAGAGGGAGAGACAGAGAGGGAAAGACAGATGGAGGGACAGAGAGAGAGAGAGAGACAGAGAGAGAAGGAGAGAGAGGGAATGACAGGGAGAGAAAGACAGATGGAGGGACAGAGTGAGAGACAGAGAGAGAAGGAGAGCGATGGAGTGACAGGGAGGGAAGGACAGATGGAGTGATAGAGAGAGAGAGACAGAGAAAGAAGGAGAGGGAGGGAGAGACAGAGAGGGAAAGGCAGTTGGAGAGACAGAGAGAGAGGCAGAGATGGAAGGAGAGAGAGGGTGTGACAGGGAGGGAAAGACAGATGGAGGGATAGAGAGAGAGAGAGATAAAAGGAGAGAGAGGGAGAGACAGAGAGGGAAAGACAGATGGAGGGACAGAGAGGGAGACAGAGAGACAGGGACAGTATGAGAGAGTGAGTGACAGAGAGGGAAATATAGACGGAGGGACAGAGTGAGAGACAGAGATAGAAGGAGAGAGATGGATTGACAGGGAGGGAAGGATGGATGGAGGGATAGAGAGAGAGAGAGACAGGGACAGTATGAGAGAGTGAGTGACAGAGAGGGAAATACAGATGGTGAACAGAGGGAGAGACAGAGATAGAAGGAGAGAGAGGGAGAGACAGGGAGGGAAGGACAGATGGAGAGACAGAGAGAGAGACAGAGATCTCTCCCGATGTTTCTGTCTCCATACCTATCTCTTAAATGTTTGTGCACACAGCAGCGAAGGATTACATCAAATTAATTTCTCTTACATTCTCCCTTTCAATCGACCCCACAATCTCTCTCTCTCCAACCTTGTCCCTCTCCACAACACTCTCTCTGTCTCCATATCTAACCCTCTCTCCCTCTGTCTCTCTCCTCGTGTCAGAGATAGCAGGAGGGAGAGACAGAGAGAGGAAGACAGAGAGAGAATGTTGAAGGAACTATACTCTATTCCTAAGCTGTGCTGAACCTGCTCTGGGAGTGTTTGATGGGCTACATTAATCGGCCGTGTACAGTCCTGTATCAGGCTGTGAAGAAGCACAGCTTGTTCAGTGTACAACGGGTCAAAGGGGACGATTCACTCCTGTCTGCTACTGGGAAGAGAGACTGACCTGAACATCAAGGCAGCGTTTGACCGAGTGTGACATCGAGGAGCCCGAGTAAAACTGAAGTCAGTGGGAATCCGCTGGTTGGACTCATACCGAGCACAAAGGAAGATGGTTGTGGTTGTTGGAAGTCAATCATCTCAGTCCCAGGACATCACTGCAGGAGTTCCTCAGGTTAGTGTCCTCGGCCCATCCATCTTCAGCTGCTTCCTCAATGACCTGCCCTCCATCGTAAGGTCAGAAGTAGGGATGTTCACTGTTGATTGCACAGTGTTCAGTTCCATTCACACCTCCTCAGATAATGAAATCCCAGCAGGAAGTGCTGGAAATACTGAGCAGGTCAGGCAGCATCTGTGGAGAGAGAAACAGAGTTAGTGATTCAGCTCGATGCTTTCCAGATTTCCAGCATCCGCAGTATTTTGCCTCAGATAATGAAGCAATCCAGAGCCACATGCACCGAGACCCGGACAACATTCAGGTTTGGGCCGACCAGTGACAAGTAACATTCACGTCACACAAGTGCCAGACAATGACCATCTGCATCAAGAGAGAATCCAACCACCTCCCCTTGGCATTCAAAGCATTATCCCATCGCTGAATCCCCCAGCGTCAACATCCTGGGGAAACATTGACATCAAACTTAACAGAACGAAACACATCAATAGTTTCTTCACCATCTCTCTGGGACAGAGAGACACAGATAAAGAATGTGAGTAAGCTTTGACAGAACCTCAGTAAATTGTTCCAACCATTGCTAATGATAGAAATCAAGGATTATATTCGAGCAAAGGAAGAGGCAGAGAATGTTAGCCCCTTTATAACTATATCCTTTAGTTTAGATTGCCTCTCCTCCTTCTTCCTACCTGTGGAGGTGGGAGATGTGGGAATGGTTCTTAATGAATTCTCTGTGTCCGTCTTTATAAAAGAGTGGGAACGATACAGAGATTGTAGTTAAAGAGGAGGAGTGTGAAATATTGGATGGGATAAACAGAGTGAGGGGGGAAATATGAAGGTGTTTGGCAGCTTTGAAAGTGGATAAATGGTCAGGCCTGGATGCATTGGAATCAGTTCAGAGAAGGTTCACTCGGCTGATTCCTGGGATGAAGGGGTTATCTTTGAGGAATGGTGGAACAGGTTGGGCCTATACTCATTGGAGTTTAGAAGAATGAGAGGTGATCTTATTGAAACATACAAGATTCTGAGGGGACTTTACAGGGCGGATGCTGGGAGGATGTTCCCCTTGTGGGGAAGTCGAGAACTAGGGGGCAGGTACACTGTGGGGTTTGATACAGAGTAAAGCTGCCTCTGTATATGCCTCTCTTTCTCCTCCTCCATCCAGATGGAGAGAGTAACAGTGAGAAAGAACAGGGATAGATATGGAGAATAAGAGAGAGAGGGAAGGATTGCAATGGGGAGAGAGTACCAGAGAGAAAGAGGAAGAGATTGGGATGGAGAGTGTCGGTCAATGTTCCTGCAAATCTGCGTGCAGCAGCCTCAAAGGTCCCACGCAGATCCTGTTCCACAATAAATAGCACACGTCTTCAAAGATTCTTCAAAGATTTCAAGGGAGAGCTCACGTTAAAAAAACTGGGCACGCACAACATCTAAATTTTCATGGGAACATTGGAGCCAACTGCGGAATACATGTTTCTTACCAGCCTGCATAAGGAAGTGTAACCTCTGCAGATGCGGTGAAACCAAAAGCAGCTGACTTCAAATGGCAAACTGATGTATGTGGAGCTTTATAAAGGGTCTGAGAGAGGAGAGAGAAACAGACATAGACACACACAGACACACAGAAACACACACACACAGAAACACACACACACAGAAACACACACAGAAACACAGACACACACACACACACACACACAGAAACACACACAGAAACACAGACACACACACACACACAGAAACACACAGAAACACACACACACACACAGAGAAACACACAGAAACACACACACAGAAACACACACACACACAGAGAAACACACACACACAGAAACACACACACACACAGAGAAACACACACACAGAAACACACACACACAGAAACACACAGACACAGAAACACACAGACACAGAAACACACACACACAGACACACACACACAGAAACACACACACAGACACACACACACAAACACACAGAAACACACACACACACACAGAGAAACACACAGAAACACACACACAGAAACACACAGACACACAGAAACACACACACACAGAAACACACACACACAGAAACACACACACACAGAAACACACACAGAAACACACACACAGAAACACACACACAGAAACACACACACACAGAAACACACACACAGAAACACAGAAACACACACAGAAACACACACAGAAACACACACACACACAGAAACAGAGTGCCTCAGGGACAGAGCGCGAAAGAAGAATATTTCAATTTTCAAAAGGAATTTGATGAGATCAAACTTCGATTTAAAAATGACAATTGATTTTGCATCAATGTTTGCGTGCAGAAGACACGTTCCAAACTACTACCACCTTTAGCCTGGAGTGGCGGATTTTTACTCAGAGTGTCGTGAATCTTTGGAATTCTCTACCCCAGTGGGCTGTGGAAACTCAGTCTGGGAAAAAGGCATTGAAGTGGATGATCAGCCAGGATCGTATTGAATGGCGGAGCAGGCTCGATGGGCTGAATGGCCTACTCCTGTTCCTATGTTCCCAAGCTGCTGAAATAGTTTCTCCCAAACTACCCCATCAGTTCCCCTTAATATCTCAACAGCTTTGAACAAATTACCTTGATCCTCCTAAATTCCAGGCAATATATCCCTAGTTTGTGTAATATCACCTCGTAATTTAACCCTTGGAGTCCAGTTATCATTCTGGTAAATCTACACTGCACTCAAATGGACATGGACCCCCCAAAGTCTCTTTGAACCTCCAGTATTTCTAGCTTTACACCATTTATAAAGTACTCTGTTCTAGTCTTTTTTTGCTGACATGGAAATCTAACTGCCACAGTTTTGCCCATCTCTTTAAGATATTAATATCTCTTTGCAATGTTCTGCTTCCAGCTACACTGCTTACAATGCTGCCTATTTTTGTGTCATTGGTAAACTTGGGTATGTTGCATTCTACCACAACATCTTAAATTGTTAACAAATACAGCAAACTGAGACACACACAGGCTTTGCACCAGTAGACAGGAGTGAATCATTCCAACCTAGAGGCTTTTTAACTCCAGATTTATGTTTTTTTAAAGAAAAAATAGAATTCAAATTCACAACAGCCCTGTGTGGGATTTGAACTCCTACTTTTTCAATCATCAGCTCAGGCCTTCAAATTAAAACCCATAAAAAGAGATTCATTTTCCTCCTGCTGATGTCTGACGGTCTCAGGTTTTGTATATTGTTCCCTTCGCCTCTTCTTCCATGTGTTTGAAGTCTTTGAAGTTTGTCACCCATTCTCTCTGTGCCAGCCGAAAAACGATCAACCTATTCTCATCCCACCTTCCAGCATTTGGTCCGAGCACTGCAGCTTACCGCACTTGAGGTGCCTATGCAGACGCCTTCTGAATGAGTTGAGGGTCTCTGCCTCAACTACCCTTTCAGGCAGTGAGTTCCAGACCATCACGACCCTCTGGGTGAAAAAGATTTTCCTCAACTCCCCTCTAATTTTTCTACCAATCACTTTAAATCTATGCCCCCTCGTCACTGATCTTTCTGCGATGGTTCTCTGCCCTTCACCTCCACTCCATCCAGGACCCTCAACATTTTGTACATTTCAATCAGATCTCCCCTCAGCCTTCTCTGTTCCAAGGACAACAACCCCTGCCTATCCTCATAGCTACAATTCTCCAGTCCTGGCAACATCCTAGACAAAGTCCCGTGTTCATAACACATGGATAAAGAGGTTAATCATCTGAGCTGTAACTCTGAGACAGAGACAGAGAGGGAGGGAGAGAGGGAGAAAGAGAGAGAGAGGGGGAGGGAGAGAGGGAGGGAGAGATGGTGTGGGGGAGACACAAACTGAGACGTGGACAGAGGCAGCGAAAGAGAGAGAGGGAGAGATAGAGAGGGAGAGGCAGAGAGAGAGAGGCAGAGAGAGAGAGAGAGGCAGAGAGAGAGAGAGAGGCAGAGAGAGAGGGAGCGATGGTGTGAGGGAGGCACAAATTGAGACATGGACAGAGGTTGAGAAAGAGAGAGAGGGAGAGACAGAGAGAGAGAGCTGGGGGAGAGACAGATAGAGAGTGAGAGAGGCACAGAGAGAGAAGGAGACACAGAGAGGCAGACATAGAGAGGCAGACAGAGAGCGAGAGAGAGACAGAGAGAGAGGGAGAGATGGTGTGAGGGAGGCACAAATGGAGACATGGACAGAGGTAGAGAGAGAGAGGGAGAGATAGAGCGAGAGAGAGAAAAAGACAGAGAGGGAGAGATAGCGAGAGAGAGAGGGGGATAAGAGAGATAGCGAGGTACAGAGGCAGTGTGAGAGAGGCAGTGTGAGAGAGGCAGATTAGAACGTAGCAAATGTCACCCCACTATTTACAAAAGGAAGGAGAGAGAAAATGGGGAACTAAAGACCTGTTCGTCTAACATCAGTCATAGGGAAAATGTTCGAATCTATAATAAAGGATGTGATAACAGGACACTTAAAGAGAGATTGCAGGGGGTGGGGGGAGAGAGAAATGTGGGGAGAGAGAAATGGGGGGGGGAGAGAGATGGGGGAGAGTGTGTGAGTGAGACGGAGCAACGGAGAGAGATACGAGGTTAGGTGGGACAATAAGCTGTGAGGAGAACACAAATAGACTACAAAGAGAGATGGTTTGGGATAGACAGCGATAAATGTCCCAGTGTTGTGGTGACATAAAATGGCCACTGAAAATGAACCTAAAATGGCTGACTGATGTGTGTGGATTTCCACAGATGAGAGGAGAGAGAGAGACAGACAGACAGACAGAAAGAGAGACAAAGAGGGAGACAGAGACCAAGACACAGAGAGTGATAGCAGGATACTTGTCGTAAGACAGAGGAAGAGGAGGAGGCCATTTGGCCCCTCAAACTTGTTCTGTCATTCAATGAGCTCATGGCTGATGTGTGATCTAACCCCATGTACCTATCTTTGTCCCTTAATACCTTTGGTTAACAAAAATCTATCAAACTCAGATTTAAAAATTAACAAGTGTCTCAGCATCAATTGCTGTTTGTGGAAGAGAGTTTCAAACTGATACCACACCTGGTGTGTTGAAGTGTTTCTTCATTTCACTCCTGAAAGGTTTTTAGACGAGGTTTATATTTTTAGACTATGCCCCCATGTTCTAGACTCTGCAGCCAGTGGGAATTGTTACTCTCTGTCTACCCTATCAGTTTCCCTTATTATCTTGAAAACAATCATCAAATCACACCTGAGCCTTCAAAATTCCAGGGATACACAGTAAATCTCCAGCTACACTGTCCCATTAAATATTCCCAAGCCAAGCACAATGTTGGGTTTGACACAGAGTAAATTTCCCTCTGCACTGTCCCATCACACACTCCCAGGGCAGGAACATCATGGGGTGGATACAGAGTGAATCTCACTCTACACTGTCCGATAGAGACAGACAGAGAGAGAGAGAAAAAGAGAAACAGAGAGACATGGACTGACAGGGTGACTAAAAGAGATGGAAGGATACTTCACAGGGGATACTGGAAGAGGAAGATGCAATTCAACCACACAGCCCTGTTCCGGCATCAAATGAGATCTTGGCTGATCTGTGATGTAACTTACACCATATATCCTGCCTTTGCCCCTTATCTCTTAATACCTTTGGTTAACAAGAATCTATCAATCACAGATTTAAAAATTAACCGATAAACCAGCATGAAATTTGCACAACCAATATCATTGTGCGGGTGTTTGTGTGTGTGTGTGTGTGTCTATGTCTGTTTGGGTGTGATGGCTCCCACAGTGGAATAGCTTGCTGGATGTTTAAAATGGAGGCTATTCCTTCTGGATCATCAAAAGTATCTGCCTGGGCCCCAACTTCATCTACATTTCCCCCTCTCCCGATGTTTTTTTCTCTCCATATCTATCTCTTATATGTTTATGTACACAGCAGTGAAGGATTAAATCAAATTAATATATCTTACATTATCCTTTTCATCCACCTCAACAACCTCTCTCTCTCCAAATTTGTCCCTCTCTACAGCCCTCTCTCTGCCTTCATATCTAACCCTCTCTCCCTCTGTCTCTCTCCTAATGTCAGAGATAGCAGGAGGGAGAGACAGCGAGAGAATGTTGAAGGAACTGTACTCTGTTCCTAAGCTGTGCTGAACCTGCTCTGGGAGTGTTTGATGGGCTACATTAATCGGCCGTGTACAGTCCTGTATCAGGCTGTGAAGAAGCACAGCTTGTTCAGTGTACAACGGGTCAAAGGGAACGATTCACTCCTGTCTGCTACTGGGAAGAGAGACTGACCTTAACATCAAGGCAGCGTTTGACCGAGTGTGACATCGAGGAGCCCGAGTAAAACTGAAGTCAGTGGGAATCGGGGGAAATCTCTCCACTGGTTGGAATCATACCGAGCACAAAGGAAGATGGTTTTGGTTGTTGGAAGTCAATCATCTCAGTCCCAGGACATCACTGCAGGGGTTTATCAGGGTCGTGTCCTCAGCCCAACCATCTTCAGCTGAGATCCCAGCAGAAAGTGCTTTAAATACTGAGCAGGTCACGCAGCATCTGTGGAGAGAGAAACAGAGCTAGTGATTCAGCTCGATGCTTTCCAGATTTCCAGCATCCACAGTATTTTGCCTCAGATAATGAAGCAATCCAGAGCCACATGCACCAAGACCCGGACAACATTCAGGTTTGGGCCGACCAGTGACAAGTAACATTCACGTCACACAAGTGCCAGACTATGACCATCTGCAACAAGAGAGAATCCAACCACCTCCCCTTGGCATTCAAAGCATTATCCCATCGCTGAATCCCCCAGCATCAACATCCTGGGGAAACATTGACATCAAACTTAACAGAACGAAACACATCAATAGTTTCTTCACCCAGTGGCTGGTGGATGTCTGGAACTCACTGCCTGAAAGGATTAGTATAAAATGGGTGGTTGATGGCCGGCACAGACTGGGCGGGCCGAAGGGCCTGTATAAGTGCTGCATCTCTAAACTAAACTGAAATAAACACCCCTTACACTTCAAAATTCCAGGGATACAGAGTAAAGCTCCGTCTAAACTGTCCCTTCAAATGCTGCCAAGCCAAGTACAGAATGGAGTTATCTGCAGAGCAAATCTCTGTCCTCTCTGTTCTATAAAACACTTGCAGGACAGGTACAGTGTGGGGTTAGATACCAAGTAAAGCTGCCTCTATTTATGCCTCTCTTTCTCCTCCTCCATCCAGATGGAGAGAGTAACAGTGAGAAAGACAGGGATAGATATAGAGAGAGAATAACAGACAGAGGGAAGGATAGCAATGGGGAGAGATTACCAGAGAGGAAGAGATTGGGATGGTGAGTGTCGGTCAGTGTTCCTGCAAAGCTGTGTGCAGCAGCCTGGAAGGTACCACGCAGGTCCTGTTCCCTGATAAATAACACACGTCTTCGAAGATTCTTAAAAATTTAAAGGGACTGCACGTGGGACAAAAAAAACTTGCCGTGCAGAACAACTAAATTTTCTGGGAACATTGGAGCCAGCTGTAGCTCAGTGGGTAATAATCCTGCCTCTGAGTTATACGTTTGTGGGTTCAGGTCCGAACACAAAATCTAGGCTGATGTCACCCAACAGAAAATCAGAACAGACCAGCGAGACACAGAAAAGGAAACTTGTGTTGAATTTGTGAGCCTCGCTTTCTGTAATGTTTTAGTGTTTGGTCAGAATGTTGACCCAGTGAAATTTTGCCCCTGTGGCATGAGAGTTATCTGAATAGAGATTATAACATCTTATTACAACATGAAGGTACCGTGCGCACTGAGTATAACAACATTTGCAGCGTCCCATCATGTAAAATACTTTACTGGGTGTGGGATCAGGGTTTGATATTTCCAAAACACTGAGGTAAACTCGAACTTTTAATCAGCCCTGGGAGGAAAGTAAACCTGCAGACTTTCAAACAGTAATCAATGTCAGATTTGATCAATTATTAGGGATTAATCAATTTAGTATACAAAGCAGACAGAATATGCCGTTAAAGAGCGGGATATGGGTTTCCTACCAGCCTGCAGAAGGAAGTGCACCCTCTGCAGTTGTGGTATCACCAAAAGCAGCCAAATTAAAATAGCAAATTGATGTATGTGGAGTTTTACTGAGGTTCTGAGAGAGGAGAGAGAAACAGGCATAGACACAGACACACACACAGAGAAACACACATGCACACAGAGAACCACACACACAGAACCACACACACACACAGAGAAACACACATGCACACAGAGAACCACACACACAGAGAACCACACACACACAGACCGACATGCACAGACACACAGAGACACACAGACACACAGAGACCGACATGCACAGACACACACACAAACAGACTGCCCAAGGGACAGAGAGTGACAGAAGAATATTTCAATTTCAGTTTCTATAAGATCCCCCCTCATTCTTCTGAACTCCAATGAATATAATCCCAATCTGCTCAGTCTCTCCTCATAAGCCAACCCCCTCAACTCTGGAATCAACCTAGTGAACCTCCTCTGCACCCTCTCCAGTGCCAGTACATCCTTTCTCAAGTAAGGAGACCAAAACTGCACACAGTACTCCAGGTGCGGCCTCACCAGTACCTTTATACAGCTGCAACATAACCTCTCTGCTTTTAAACTCAATCCCTTTCGCAATGAAGGACAAAATTCCATTTGCCTTCCTAATTACTTGCTGTACCTGCAGACCAACCTTTTGCGATTCATGCACAAGGACACCCAGGTCCCTCTGCATAGCAGCATGCTGCAACTTTTTACCATTCAAGTAATAATCCTTTTTACTGTTTCTCCTACCGAAATGAATAACTTCACATTTATTAACATTGTATTCCATCTGCCAGACCTTTGCCCACTCACTCAATGTATCTATGTTCCTCTGCAAAGTTTCACAGTCATCTGCACACTTTGCTCTGCCACTCATCTTAGTGTCATCTGCAAACTTTAACAACCTACACGTGGTCCCCAACTCCAAATCATCGATATAAATTGTAAATAATTGGGGTCCCAACACCGATCCCTGAGGCACACCACTAGTGACTGATTGTCAACCAGAAGAGCACTCATTTATCCCCACTCTCTGCTTCCTGTTAGTCAACCAGAGAGGGAAAGGCAGTTGGAGAGACAGAGAGAGAGAGAGACGCAGAGATGGAAGGAGAGAGATGGAGTGACAGGGAGGGAAAGACAGATGGAGGGACAGAGTGAGAGACAGAGAGAGGAGAGAGATGGAGTGACATGGAGGGAAGGACAGATGGAGAGACAGAGAACGAGAGACAGAGATAGAAGGAGAGAGAGGGAGTGACAGGGAGGGAAAGACAGATGGAAAGACTGAGAGAGAGAGAGGCAGAGATGGAAGGAGGGAGAGTGAGACAGAGAGGGAAAGAAAGATGGAAAGACAGAGAGAGAGGCAGAGATGGAAGGAGAGAGAGGGAGTGTCTGGTAGGGAAGGACAGATGGAGGGACAGAGAGAGAGGCAGAGATGGAAGGAGAGAGTTGGAGTGACAGAGAGGGAAGGACAGATGGAGGGATGGAGAGAGAGAGACAGAGATAGAAGGAGAGAGAGGGAGTGACAGAGAGGGAAAGACAGATGGAGGGACAGAGAGGGGGAAGAGAGTTAGAGGGGGAAGAGAGATAGAGGTGGAGAGAGAGAGATAGAGGTGGAGAGAGAGAGACAGAGCGGGGAGAGAGAGACAGAGCGGGGAGAGAGAGATAGAGCGGGGAGAGGGAGATAGAGCGGGGAGAGGGAGATGGAGCGGGGAGAGGGAGATGGAGCGGGGAGAGGGAGATGGAGCGGGGAGAGGGAGATGGAGCGGGCAGAGGGAGATGGAGCGGGCAGAGGGAGATGGAGCGGGCAGAGGGAGATGGAGCGGGAAGAGGGAGATGGAGCGGGCAGAGGGAGATGGAGCGGGCAGAGGGAGATGGAGCGGGGAGAGGGAGATGGAGCGGGGAGAGGGAGATGGAGCGGGGAGAGGGAGATGGAGCGGGGAAAGAATGATAGAGCGGCGAGAGAATGATAGAGCGGGGAGAGAATGATAGAGCGGGGAGAGAATGATAGAGCGGGGTGAGAGTGATAGAGCGGGGAGAGAGTGATAGAGCGGGGAGAGAGTGATAGAGCGGGGAGAGAGTGATAGAGCGGGGAGAGAGAGATAGTGGGGGGTGAGAGATATAGTGGGGGGGAGAGAGAGATAGTGGGGGGAGAGAGAGATAGTGGGGGGAGAGAGAGATAGTGGGGGGAGAGAGATATAGTGGGGGGAGAGAGATATACTGGGGGGAGAGAGAGATAGTGGGCGGAGATAGAGATAGTGGGGGGAGAGAGAGATAGTGGGGGGAGAGAGAGATAGTGGGGGGAGAGAGAGATAGTGGGGGTAGAGAGAGATAGTGGGGGTAGAGAGAGATAGTGGGGGTAGAGAGAGATAGTGGGGGGAGAGAGAGATAGTGGGGGGAGAGAGAGATAGTGGGGGGAGAGAGAGATAGTGGGAGGAGAGAGAGATAGAGAGGGGAGAGAGAGATAGAGGGGGAGAGAGAGATAGAGGGGGAGAGAGAGATAGAGGGGGGTGAGAGAGATAGAGGGGGTTGAGAGAGATCGAGGGGGGAGAGAGAGATAGAGGGGGGAGAGAGGGAGATAGAGGGGGGAGAGGGAAATAGATGGGGGAGAGAGGGAGATAGAGGGGAGAGAGGGAGATAGAGGGGGAGATGACAAACTTGGAGGAGATGTAAACAGTGTTGATGACATCAATCGACTACAACAGGACATCGATAGGTGAGCAGAATGGGCAGACAAGTGGCAGAAGGAATTTAATACAGGGAAATGTGAGATGGGCAGAAAGGATAGGGAGAGGGAATATAGACATAATGGCCCAGTTCTAGGGAGTGTGCAGGGACAGAGAGACCTGGGGATACATGTACATACATCTTTGAAGGTGGCAGGACATATTGAGAAAGTAGTCAGCAAAGCATATGGGATCTTGGGCTTCATAAATAGAGATTTTGAGTACAAAAGCATGAAGGTTATGCTGTATGTTTATAAACCTCTGGTTAGGCCACGACCAGAACACTGCATCCAATTCTGGTGACCACACTTTAGGAAAGATGTGAGAGTCCTTTGTAGGGAGCAGAGGGGATGGTGGATCCAGGGATGGGGGATTTTAGCAAAGTGGACTGGAAACAGCTACTTGAAGGTCAATCAGTGTCAGAGCAGTGAGAGTTACTGAGGGTTGATATCAAATATGTTCACACAAAGACAAACAGGGTGGGACTCCCAAATCTAGAGCCCCTTGGATGTCAAGGATCAAACCGGGTACGATAAGGCACAAGAGGGAAGCTGATGTCAGATACCGAGAGCTCAATACAACAGAAAGCTGAGAGGAGTGTAGAAAGTTCAAGGGTGAAATGAAAAAGCAAATTAGGAGAGCAAAGAAATGGCCGGAAAATAATATTACCATTAAATCAAAGAAATCACAAAGATGCTTTATAAATACATGAAGAGCAAGAGGATAAATAAGGATAGAGTATTAGGGACCAAAAAGGGAATGTGTGTATGGAGGTGGGAGATGTGGGCATGGTTCTTAATGAATACTTTGTCTCCCTCTTTATAAAAGAGGGGGAACGATGCAGATATTGTAGTTAAAGAGGAGGAGTGTGAAATATTGGAGGGATAAACAGAGTGAGAGGGAAATATTAAGGTGTTTGGCAACTTTCAAAGTGGATAAATGGTCAGGCCTGGATGCATTGGAACCAGTTCAGAGAAGGTTCACTCGGCTGATTCCTGGGATGAAGGGGTTGTCTTATGAGGAATGGTTGAACAGGTTGGGCCTATACTCATTGGAGTTTAGAAGAATGAGAGGTGATCTTATTGAAACATACTAAATACTTAAAGGGATAGACAGGTTAGATGCAGGTAAGATGTCTCCTTTGGTTCGGGAGTCTAGAACCAGGGGACACAATTTCAAAATAAGGGGGAAGCCACTTAGGTCAGAGATGGGGAGAAATGTCTTTGCTCAGAGGGTTGTGAATCTTTGGAATTCTCTACCCCAGTGGGCTGTGGAAGCTCAGTCTGGGAAAAAGGCATTGAAGTGGATGATCAGCCATGATCGTATTGAATGGCAGAGCAGGCTCGATGGGCTGAATGGCCTACTCCTGTTCCTATGTTCCCAAGCTGCTGAAATAGTTTCTCCCAAACTATGCCATCAGTTCCCCTTAATATCTCAACATCTTTGAACAAATCACCTTGATCCTCCTAAATTCCAGGCAATAAATCCCTAGTTTGTGTAATATCACCTCGTAATTTAACCCTTGGAGTCCAGTTATCATTCTGGTAAATCTACACTGCACTCAAATGGACATGGACCCCCCCAAAGTCTCTTTCAACCTCCAGTGTTTCTAGCTTTACACCATTTATAAAGTACTCTCGTCTTTTTTTACTGACATTGAAATCTAACTACCACAGTTTTGCCCATTTATTTAAGATATTAATATCTCTTTGTAATTTGATGCTTCCAGCTACACTGCTTACAATGCTGCCTATTTTTGTGTCATTGGTAAACTTGGGTATGTTGTATTCTACCTCATCATCTTAAATCATTAATAAATACAGCAAACTGAGACACACACGGGCTTTGCACTAGTAGACAGGAGTGAATCATTCCAACCAAGAGGCTTTTTAACTCCAGATTTATGTTTTTTGAAAGAAAAAATAGAATTCAAATTCACAACAGCCCAGCGTGGGATTTCAACTCCTACTTTTTCAATCATCAGCTCAGGCCTTCAAATTAAAACCCATAAAAAGAGATTCATTTTCCTGCTGCTGTTGTCTGACTGTCTCAGGTTTTGTATATTGTTCCCTTCTCCTCTTCTTCCATGTGTTTGAAGTCTTTGAAGTTTGTCAGACATTGGTAAACTACTTCATGTGGTGTTGTGTAAATACCTTCAATTCTGTGGATCTGCAAGGGACACAATTCAAATTCTCACCTTATTGCATCAACTAAAACCTGCAGGTCCATTCAAACAACTCTATTTCCTGTCTCTGCAAAGACAGCTCACACTTCCACAATGCAGGAATGTCTGAATGGAAACAGCTTTTGACACATTTCCAAACATGTTTGCTAACACTTTTCAGGATGAAGCTAAATTCAACTGACAAGATTGCAAGCCCCAAATTGAATCTTTTAGATGTAAAAAGTGACACAAATGAAATCCCAGTTCTCTCTGCCCCTGCACCCATTTTAACATTGTACCATTTAGTTTATATCGCTTCTCCTCAGCCTTCCTTCCAAAATGCATCATTTGACATTTCTCAGCATTGAAGTTAACCTGCTATGTGTCTGACCATTTCACCAGACTGCCTCTATCCTCCTGAAGTCTAAGGGTTGTGGGACGCAGACAGGAAAGTGGAGTTGAGTTCACAATCAGATCAGCCATTGAATGACAGAGCAGGCACGAGGGGCCGAATGGCCTACTCCTGCTCCTAATTCATTTGTTCGTGTGTGTTCCATTTCACCAGACTGCCTCTATCCTCCTGAAGTCTGCTACTAGTCCCTTCCCTGTTTATTACATTGCAGATGACACAAACATTGGCAAACATTGAAGTTATGCCCTGTAAACACAAGTCCAAGTCATTAGTATATATCAAAAAGATCAGTGGTCCTAATATAAACCTCCACTGTATACCTCCCTCCAGTCTGAAACAACCATTGTCCACTCTCTCTGGTCCCAGCCCTCTCTGTTTCCACTCTCCCATCAACATTCCCCAGACAGGTACAGCATGGATTAGATACAGAGTAATGCTCCTTCTACACTGTCCCATCCAACAGTCCCAGGACAGGAACATCATGGGGTGGACACAGAGTGAATCTCACTCTACACTGTCCGAAGTAGACACAGTAAGAGACAGAAAGAGAGAAACAGACTGACAGGGTGACCGAGAGTGAAAGAAGGATATTTAACATCAGACATAGGAAGATGAGGAGGCAATTTAACCCCTCGACCCTGTTCCAGCATTCAGTGAGATCAGGGCTGATCTGTGATCTAACTAACATCATATATCCCACCTTTGCCCTTTATCTCTTAATACCTTTGGTTAACAAGAATCTATCATTCTCAGATTTAAAAATTTACAAGTGTCTCAGCATCAATTGCTGATTGTGGAAGAGAGTTCCAAACTGATACCACACCTGGTGTGTTGAAGTGTTTCTTCATTTCACTCCTGAAAGGTTTTGAGACTACATTTAGATTTTTAGACTCGGCCCACAAGTTCCTGACTCCGCAGCCAGTGGGAATAGTTACTCTCTGTCTACCCTATCAGAGTCTCCTTGTCTGAACTGCCCCATCGAACAATCTCAGAGAAGGTACAGCACGGGTTAGATACAGAGTACAGTTCAGTTTAAACATTCCCTGGAGTGTCGGATTAACCCGGGTCACTCACTGTGCCCGGCTCAGCCTCAAGACTCACCTGCCTCAGTCACTGAGACGCTCCTGTATCACTTGCCTCAATGTAAGTGGATTCTGGGTTTGGGAGCGGGACAGGCACACGGGATTAGGACGACTGCTCATGTGGAGGATAAGCATCAGTAATCCCTCAGAGAATCAGAACAGACCAGCGAGACTCAGAAAAGGAAACTTGTGTTGAATTTGTGAGTCTTGTATTATGGAATGCTTTAGTATTTGGTGAGAATGTTGAGCCAGTGACATTTTGCCCCAGTGGGATGAATAGACACTATATGACTTTATTACAACAGTAAGGTACCGTGTGTACTGTAAATATGGACTGAAATAACAATGTAACTGATCAATTTTCAGCTGAATACTATGACTACAGTTATACCTGCTATCCTGTTATATATGTGCTGCTATACCTGCTATATGTGAGAATGTACATACGACACGATGGGATGACGTCAAAGTGGCCACTCTTTATATTTTTAGACTATGCCCCAAATTCCTGACTCCGCAGCCAGTGGGAATATTTACTCTCAGTCCACCCTATCAGTTTCCCTTATTATTTTATAAACTTTCATCAAATCACCCCATAACCTTCTAAATTCCAGGGAGATACAGTAAATCTCCAGCTACACTGTCCCATTAAACATTTCCAAGCCAAGCACAATGTTGGGTTTGACAGAGTAAATTTCCCTCTACACTGTCACATCACACACTCCCAGGGCAGGAACATCATGGGGTGGATACAGAGTGAATCTCACTCGACACTGTCCGAAACACGGAGATAGAGAGAGAGAGAGAAAAAGAGAAACAGAGAGACATGGACTGACAGGGTGACTGACAGAGAAAGAAGGATATTTAACAGGGGATATTGGAAGAGGAGGATGCAATTTAACCCCACAACTCTGTTCCTGCATTCAATGAGATCATGGCTGATCTGTGATCAAACTTACACCATATATCCTGCCTTTGCCCCTTATCTCTTAATACCTTTGGTTAACAAGAATCTATCAATCACAGGTTTAAAAATTAACCAATAAGCCAGCATGAAATTTCCACAAACAATATCATGAGGGTGTGATGGTTCCCACAGTGGAATAGCTGGCTGAATATTTAAAATGGAGGCTATTTCTTCTGGATCATCAAAAGTGTCCGCCTGGGCCCCAACCTCATCTACATTCCTCCCTCTCGCGATGTTTTTTTTTCTCTCCATACCGATCTCAAATATGTTTGTGCACACAGCAGTGAAGGATTAAATCAAATTAATATATCTTACATTATCCTCTTCATCCAACTCAACAATCTCGCTCTCTCTCCAAGTTTGTCCCTCTCCACAGCCCTCTCGATGGAGTGACGGCAGGAAGGACAGATGGAGGGATAGAGAGAGAAACAGATAGAGAAGGACCGAGAGGGATTGACAGAGAGGGAAAGACAGATGGAGAGACAGAGAAAGAAGGAGAGAGAGGGAGTGACAGAGAGGGAAAGACAGATGGAGGGACAGAGAGAGAGACAGAGAGAGAAGGAGAGAGAGTGAGAGTCAGGGAGGAAAAGACAGATGGAGGGACAGAGTGAGAGAGACAGAGAGAGAAGGAGAGCGAGGGAGTGACAGGGAGCCAAAGACAGATCGAGGGACAGAGTGAGAGACAGAGAGAGAAGGAGAGAGATGGAGAGACAGGGAGGGAAGGACAGATGGAGGGATAGAGGGATAGAGAGAGAGACAGCGATAGAAGGAGAGAGAGGGAGTGACAGAGAGAGAGGCAGAGAAGGAGGGAGTGGGAGAGAAACAAAGGCAAAGGCAGTTGGAGAGACAGAGAGAGAGAAGCAAAGATGGAAGGAGAGAGAGGGAGTGACAAGGAGGGAAAGACAGATGGAGGGACAGAGAGAGAGACAGAGAAAGAAGGAGAGAGATGGAGTGACGGAGGGAAGGACAGATGGAGGGATAGAGAGAGAAACAGAGAGAGAAGGACAGAGAGGGAGTGACGGAGGGAAGGACAGATGGAGGGATAGAGAGAGAAACAGAGAGAGAAGGACAGAGAGGGAGTGACAGAGAGGGAAATACAGATGGAGAGACAGAGGGAGAGAGAGGCAGAGGTGGACGGAGAGAGAGGGAGTGACAGGGAGGGAAGGACAGATGGAGGGATAGAGAGAGAGACAGAGACAGAGATAGAAGGAGAGAATGGAGTGACATAGAGGGAAGGACAGATGGAGGGATAAAGAGAGAGACATAGAGAGAAGGAGAGAGAGGGAGAGACAGAGAGGGAAAGACTGATGGAGAGACAGAGAGAGAGAGACAGAGATAGAAGGAGAGAGAGGGAGAGACAGAGAGGGAAAGACAGATGGAGGGACAGAG
The DNA here is from genome assembly GCF_036365525.1 of Heterodontus francisci. Lineage (NCBI taxonomy): Eukaryota > Metazoa > Chordata > Chondrichthyes > Heterodontiformes > Heterodontidae > Heterodontus > Heterodontus francisci. Next base: position 70,515 of record NW_027142301.1, read on the forward strand.
AGAGAGACAGAGAAAGAAGGAGAGAGAGGGAGAGACAGAGAGGGAAAGGCAGTTGGAGAGACAGAGAGAGAGGCAGAGATGGAAGGAGAGAGAGGGTGTGACAGGGAGGGAAAGACAGATGGAAAGAGAGAGAGAGAGAGAGACAGAGGTAGAAGGAGAGAGATGGAGTGACGGTGTGGGGGAGGGGGGTGGGTAGTCAGCTTGCTGACTATTTAAAATGGAGGCTATTCCTTCTGGATCATCAAAAGTGTCCGCCTGGGCCCCAACTTCATCTCCATTTCTCCCCCTCCCGATGTTTTCTTTCTCTCCATCCATATCTCAAATAAGTTTGTGTGCACAGCAGTGAAGGATTACATCAAATTAATATATCTTACATTATCCTCTTCATCCACCTCAACAATCTCTCTCTCTCCAAGTTTGTCCCTCTCTACAGCTCTCTCTATGCCTTCATATCGAACCCTCCCTCCCTCTGTCTCTCTCCTAGTGTCAGTGATAGCAGAGAGAGAGACAGAGATAGAAGAAGAGAGAGGGAGTGACAGAAAGGGAAAGACAGATGGAGGGACAGAGAGAGAGACAGAGAGAGAGGCAGAGAGAGAGGCAGGGAGAGAGGCAGAGAGAGAGGCAGAGAGAGAGGCAGAGAGAGATAGAAGGAGAGAGAGGGAGTAACTGGGGGGCGGGGGGGAGACAGCTGGAGGGACAGAGAGAGAGAGAGAGAGAGAGGCAGAGAGAGAGATAGAAGGAGAGGGAGGGAGTGTGGGGTGGGTGAGGACAGATGGAGAGACAGAGAGAGAGAGAAGGAGAGACAGAGAGGGAAAGACAGATGGTGAGACAGACAGAGAGAGAGGCAGTGTTGGAAGGAGAGAGATGGAGTGACAGGGAGGTCGGACAGATGGAGGGATAGAGAGAGAGACAGAGAAAGAAGGAGAGAGAGGGAGTGACAGAGAGGGAAAGACAGATGGAGGACAGCGAGAGAGAGAGGCAGTGATACAGATAGAAGGAGAGAGAGGGAGTGTCAGGGAGGGAAAGACAGATGGAGGGACAGAGAGATAGAGAGACAGAGATAGAAGGAGAGAGAGGGAGTGACAGGTAGGGAAAGACAGATGGAGAGACAGAGAGAGAGAGACAGAGAGAGTGGCAGAGACAGAGATAGAAGCAGAGAGAGGGAGTGACAGGGAGGGAAAGACAGATGGAGAGACAGAGAGAGAGAGACAGAGAGAGTGGCAGAGACAGAGATAGAAGGAGAGAGAGGGAGTGACAGGGAGGGAAAGACAGATGGAGAGACAGAGAGAGAGACAGAGATCTCTCCCGATGTTTCTGTCTCCATACCTAGCTCTTAAATGTTTGTGAAGGATTACATCAAATTAATTTCTCTTACATTCTCCCTTTCAATCGACCCCGCAATCTCTCTCTCTCCAACCTCGTCCCTCTCCACAACACTCTCTCTGTCTGCATATCTAACCCTCTCTCCCTCTGTCTCTCTCCTCGTGTCAGAGATAGCAGGAGGGAGAGACAGAGAGAGAATGTTGAAGGAACTATACTCTATTCCTAAGCTGTGCTGAACCTGCTCTGGGAGTGTTTGATGGGCTACATTAATTGGCCGTGTACAGTCCTGTATCAGGCTGTGAAGAAGCACAGCTTGTTCAGTGTACAACGGGTCAAAGGGAACGATTCACTCCTGTCTGCTACTGGGAAGAGAGACTGACCTTAACATCAAGGCAGCGTTTGACCGAGTGTGACATCGAGGAGTCCGAGTAAAACTGAAGTCAGTGGGAATCCGCTGGTTGGACTCATACCGAGCACAAAGGAAGATGGTTGTGGTTGTTGGAGGTCAATCATCTCAGTCCCAGGACATCACTGCAGGAGTTCCTCAGGTTAGTGTCCTCGGCCCATCCATCTTCAGCTGCTTCCTCAATGACCTGCCCTCCATCGTAAGGTCAGAAGTAGGGATGTTCACTGTTGATTGCACAGTGTTCAGTTCCATTCACACCTCCTCAGATAATGAAATCCCAGCAGGAAGTGCTGGAAATACTGAGCAGGTCAGGCAGCATCTGTGGAGAGAGAAACAGAGTTAGTGATTCAGCTCGATGCTTTCCAGATTTCCAGCATCCGCAGTATTTTGCCTCGGATAATGAAGCAATCCAGAGCCACATGCACCAAGACCCAGACAACATTCAGGTTTGGGCCGACCAGTGACAAGTAACATTCACGTCACACAAGTGCCAGACAATGACCATCTGCATCAAGAGAGAATCCAACCACCTCCCCTTGGCATTCAAAGCATTATCCCATCACTGAATCCCCCAGCGTCAACATCCTGGGGAAACATTGACATCAAGCTTAACTGAAGGAAACACATCAATAGTTTCTTCACCATCTCTCTGGGACAGAGAGACACAGATAAAGAATGTGAGTAAGCTTTGACAGAACCTCAGTAAATTGTTCCAACCATTGTTAATGATAGAAATCAAGGATTATATTAGAGCAAAGGAAGAGGCAGAGAATGTTAGCCCCTTTATAACTATATCCTTTAGTTTAGATTGCCTCTCCTCCTTCTTCCTACCTGTGGAGGTGGGAGATGTGGGCATGGTTCTTAATGAATTCTCTGTGTCCGTCTTTATAAAAGAGTGGGAACGATACAGAGATTGTAGTTAAAGAGGAGGAGTGTGAAATATTGGATGGGATAAACAGAGTGAGGGGGGAAATATGAAGGTGTTTGGCAGCTTTGAAAGTGGATAAATGGTCAGGCCTGGATGCATTGGAATCAGTTCAGAGAAGGTTCACTCGGCTGGTTCCTGGGATGAAGGGGTTATCTTTGAGGAATGGTGGAACAGGTTGGGCCGATACTCATTGGAGTTCAGAAGAATGAGAGGTGATCTTATTGAAACATACAAGATTCTGAGGGGACTTTACAGGGCGGATGCTGGGAGGATGTTCCCCTTGTGGGGAAGTCTAGAACTAGGGGGCAGGTACACTGTGGGGTTTGATACAGAGTAAAGCTGCCTCTGTATATGCCTCTCTTTCTCCTCCTCCATCCAGATGGAGAGAGTAACAGTGAGAAAGAACAGGGATAGATATGGAGAATAAGAGAGAGAGGGAAGGATTGCAATGGGGAGAGAGTACCAGAGAGAAAGAGGAAGAGATTGGGATGGAGAGTGTCGGTCAATGTTCCTGCAAATCTGCGTGCAGCAGCCTCAAATGTCCCACGCAGATCCTGTTCCACAATAAATAGCACACGTCTTCAAAGTTCTTCAAAGATTTCAAGGGAGAGCTCACGTTAAAAAAACTGGGCACGCACAACATCTAAATTTTCACGGGAACATTGGAGCCAACTGCGGAATACATGTTTCTTACCAGCCTGCATAAGGAAGTGTAACCTCTGCAGATGCGGTGAAACCAAAAGCAGCTGACTTCAAATGGCAAACTGATGCATGTGGAGCTTTACAAAGGGTCTGAGAGAGGAGAGAGAAACAGACATAGACACACACAGACACACAGAAACACACACACACACAGAAACACACACACAGAAACACACACACAGAAACACACACACAGAAACACAGACACACACACACACACAAACACACAGAAACACACACACACACACAGAGAAACACACAGAAACACACACACAGAAACACACACACACACAGAAACACACACAGACACAGAAACACACAGACACAGAAACACACACACAGAAACACACACACACAGAAACACACACACAGAAACACACACACAGAAACACACACACAGAAACACACACACACACACAGAAACACACACAGAAACACACACAGAAACACACACAGAAACACACACACACACACACACAGAAACAGAGTGCCTCAGGGACAGAGCGCGAAAGAAGAATATTTCAATTTTCAAAAGGAATTTGATGAGATCAAACTTCGATTTAAAAATGACAATTGATTTTGCATCAATGTTTGCGTGCAGAAGACACGTTCCAAACTACTACCACCTTTAGCCTGGAGTGGCGGATTTTTACTCAGAGGGTTGTGAATCTTTGGAATTCTCTACCCCAGTGGGCTGTGGAAACTCAGTCTGGGAAAAAGGCATTGAAGTGGATGATCAGCCAGGATCGTATTGAATGGCGGAGCAGGCTCGATGGGCTGAATGGCCTACTCCTGTTCCTATGTTCCCAAGCTGCTGAAATAGTTTCTCCCAAACTACCCCATCAGTTCCCCTTAATATCTCAACAGCTTTGAACAAATTACCTTGATCCTCCTAAATTCCAGGCAATATATCCCTAGTTTGTGTAATATCACCTCGTAATTTAACCCTTGGAGTCCAGTTATCATTCTGGTAAATCTACACTGCACTCAAATGGACATGGACCCCCCAAAGTCTCTTTGAACCTCCAGTATTTCTAGCTTTACACCATTGATAAAGTACTCTGTTCTAGTCTTTTTTTGCTGACATGGAAATCTAACTGCCACAGTTTTGCCCATCTCTTTAAGATATTAATATCTCTTTGCAATGTTCTGCTTCCAGCTACACTGCTTACAATGCTGCCTATTTTTGTGTCATTGGTAAACTTGGGTATGTTGCATTCTACCACAACATCTTAAATTGTTAACAAATACAGCAAACTGAGACACACACAGGCTTTGCACCAGTAGACAGGAGTGAATCATTCCAACCTAGAGGCTTTTTAACTCCAGATTTATGTTTTTTTAAAGAAAAAATAGAATTCAAATTCACAACAGCCCAGCGTGGGATTTGAACTCCTACTTTTTCAATCATCAGCTCAGGCCTTCAAATTAAAACCCATAAAAAGAGATTCATTTTCCTCCTGCTGATGTCTGACGGTCTCAGGTTTTGTATATTGTTCCCTTCGCCTCTTCTTCCATGTGTTTGAAGTCTTTGAAGTTTGTCAGACATTGGTAAACTACTTCATGTGGTGTTCTGTAAATACCTTCAATTCTGTGTATCTGGAAGGGACACAATTCAAATTCTCACCTTATTGCATCAACTAAAACCTGCAGGTCCATTCAAACAACTCTATTTCCTGTCTCTGCAAAGACAGCTCACACTTCCACAATGCAGGAATGTCTGAATGGAAACAGCTTTTGACACATTTCCCAACACGTTTGCTAACACTTTTCAGGATGAAGCTAAATTCAACTTAGAGATTGCAAGCCCCAAATTGAATCTTTTAGATGTAAAAAGTGACACAAATGAAATCCCAGATCTCTCTGTCCCTGCACCCATTTTAACATTGTACCATTTAGTTTATATCGCTTCTCCTCAGTCTTCCTTCCAAAATGCATCATTTTACATTTCTCAGCATTGAAGTTAACCTGCTATGTGTCTGACCATTTCACCAGACTGCCTCTATCCTCCTGAAGTCTACTCCTATTCCCTTCACTGTTTCTTACATTGCAGATGGCACAATGTTGAAGTTATGCCCTGTTTACCCCAGTCTAAGTCATTCATATATCAATAAGATCAGTGGTCCTAATCAAAACCCCTGGGGAATACCACAATTTACACTGGATACAGTGAGTACAAAAGCCGAGAGGGTGAGCTGAACATTTATAAAGCTCTGGTCAGGTAACAGAGAGGGAGAGACTGGGATTCAGAGGGTAACGGAGAGGGAGAGACTGGGACTCAGAGGGTAAGAGAGAGGGAGAGACTGGGATTCAGAGGGTAACGGAGAGGGAGAGACTGGGACTGAGGGTAAATGAGAGGGAGAGACTGGGACTCAGAGGGTAAGAGAGAGGGAGAGACTGGGATTCAGATGGTAACAGAGAGGGAGAGACTGGGACTCAGAGGGTAAGAGAGAGGGAGAGACTGGGATTCACAGGGTAACAGAGAGGGAGATTCTGGGATTCAGAGGGAAACATGGAGGGAGAGACTGGGATTCAGAGAGTAACAGAGAGGGAGAGTCTGGGATTCAGAGGGTAACAGAGAGGGAGAGTCTGGGATTCAGAGGGAAACAGAGAGGGAGAGACTGGGATTCAGACGGTAACAGAGAGGGAGAGTCTGGGATTCACAGGGTAACAGAGAGGGAGAGTCTGGGACTCAGAGGGTAAGAGAGAGGGAGAGACTGGGATTCACAGGGTAACAGAGAGGGAGATTCTGGGATTCAGAGGGAAACATGGAGGGAGAGACTGGGATTCAGAGAGTAACAGAGGGGGAGAGAATGGGATTCAGAGGGTAACGGAGAGGGAGAGACTGGGATTCAGACGGTAACAGAGAGGGAGAGACTGGAATTCAGAGGGTAACAGAGAGCGAGAGACTGGGATTCAGAGGGTAACAGAGAGGGAGAGACTGGAATTCAGAGGGTAACAGAGAGGGAGAGTCTGGGATTCAGAGGGTAACAGAGAGGGAGAGACTGGGATTCAGAGGCTAACAGAGAGGGAGAGACTGGGATTCAGAGAGTAACAGAGAGGGAGAGACTGGGATTCAGAGGGTAACAGAGGGAAAAATAGAGTTGGCGAGGGCAACATAGAAATTTTAAGGCACAGAAAGCGGCCACTTGGCCCATCCTCTCTGTGCCAGCCGAAAACGATCAACCTATTCTAATCCCACCTTCCAGCATTTGGTCTGAGCTCTGCCCCCTCGTCACTGACCTTTCTGCTATGGTTCTCTGCCCTTCGCCTCCACTCTATCCAGGACCCTCAACATTTTGTACATTTCAATCAGATCTCCCCTCAGCCTTCTCTGTTCCAAGGACAACAACCCCTGCCTATCCTCATAGCTACAATTCTCCAGTCCTGGCAACATCCTAGAAAACGGGAGAGAGACAAAGTCCCGTGTTCATAACACATGGATAAAGAGGTTAATCATCTGAGCTGTAACTCTGAGATAGAGAAAGAGAGAGAGAGGGAGGGAGAGAGTGAGGGAGAGAGGGAGTGAGAGAGGGAGGGAGAGAGGGAGGGAGAGAGGGAGAATGAGAGAGAGAGAGGGAGGGAGAGAGGGAGGGAGAGAGGGAGTGAGAGAGGGAGGGAGAGAGGGAGGGAGAGAGGGAGGGTGAGAGGGAGGGTGAGAGGGAGGGAGAGATAGTGTGGGGGAGACACAAACTGAGACGTGGACAGAGGCAGCGAGAGAGAGGGAGAGATAGAGAGGGAGAGGCTGAAGAGAGAGAGGCAGAGAGAGAGAGAGGCAGACAGAGAGATAGAGAGAGACAGAGAGGGAGCGATGGTGTGAGGGAGGCACAAATTGAGACATGGACAGAGGTTGAGAAAGAGAGAGAGGGAGAGACAGAGAGAGAGAGCTGGGGGAGAGACAGATAGAGAGTTAGAGAGGCACAGAGAGAGAAGGAGACACAGTGAGGCAGACATAGAGAGGCAGACAGAGAGCTAGAGAGAGACAGAGAGCGAGGGAGAGATGGTGTGAGGGAGGCACAAATTGAGACATGGACAGAGGTAGAGAGAGAGAGGGAGAGATAGAGCGAGAGAGAGAAAAAGACAGAGAGGGATAGATAGCGAGAGAGAGAGGGGGTAAGACAGATAGCGAGGGACAGAGGCAGTGTGAGAGAGGCAGTGTGAGAGAGGCAGATTAGAAGGTAGCAAATGTAACCCCACTATTTACAAAAGGAAGGAGGGAGAAAATGGGGAACTAAAGACCTGTTCGTCTAACATCAGTCATTGGGAAAATGGTCGAATCTATAATAAAGGATGTGATAACAGGACACTTAAAGAGCGATTGCAGTGGGTGGGGGGAGAGAGAAATGGGGGGAGAGAGAAATGGGGGGGGAGAGAGAGGGGGGAGAGTGCGTGAGTGAGACGGAGCAAAGGAGAGAGATACTAGGTTAGGTGGGACAATAAGCTGTGAGGAGGACACAAATAGACTACAAAGAGAGATGGTTTGGGATAGACAGCGATAAATGTCCCAGTGTTGTGGGAACATAAAATGGCCACTGAAAATGAACCTAAAATGGCTGACTGATGTGTGTGGATTTCCACAGATGAGAGGAGAGAGAGAGAGACAGACAGACAGACAGAAAGAGAGACAAAGAGGGAGACAGAGACCAAGACACAGAGAGTGATCGCAGGATATTTGTCGTCGGACAGAGGAAGAGGAGGAGGCCATTTGGCCCCTCAACCCTGTTCTGTCATTCAATGAGCTCATGGCTGATGTGTGATCTCACTCCATGTACCTATCTTTGTCCCTTAATACCTTTGGTTAACAAAAATCTATCAAACTCAGATTTAAAAATTAACAAGTGTCTCAGCATCAATTGCTGATTGTGGAAGAGAGTTTCAAACTGATACCACACCTGGTGTGTTGAAGTGTTTCTTCATTTCACTCCTGAAAGGTTTTTCGACTAGGTTTATATTTTTAGACTATGCCCCCATGTTCTAGACTCTGCAGCCAGTGGGAATTGTTACTCTCTGTCCACCCTATCAGTTTCCCTTATTATCTTGAAAACAATCATCAAATCACACCTGAGCCTTCAAAATTCCAGGGATACAGAGTAAATCTCCAGCTACACTGTCCCATTAAATATTCCCAAGCCAAGCACAATGTTGGGTTTGACACAGAGTAAATTTCCCTCGACACTGTCCCATCACACACTCCCAGGGCAGGAACATCATGGGGTGGATACAGAGTGAATCTCACTCTACACTGTCCGAAACAGACAGAGAGAGAGAGAGAATGAGAGAAATAGAGGGAGACACAGACAGACAGGGTGTGTGAGAGTGAAAGAAGGATATAAAACATCAGACATAGGAAGATGAGGAGGCAATTTAACCCCTCGACCCTGTTCCAGCATTCAGTGAGATCAGGGCTGATCTGTGATCTAACTAACACCATATATCCCACCTTTGCCCTTTATCTCTTAATACCTTTGGTTAACAAGAATCTATCAATCACAGGTTTAAAAATTAACCAATAAGCCAGCATGAAATTTCCACAAACAATATCATGAGGGTGTGATGGTTCCCACAGTGGAATAGCTGGCTGAATATTTATAATGGAGGCTATTCCTTCTGGATCATCAAAAGTGTCCGCCTGGGCCCCAACTTTACTGCATTCCTCCCTCTCCCGATGTTCGTTTTCTCTCCATGCCTATCTCAAATATGTTTGTGTACCCAGCAGTGAAGGATTAAATCAAGTTAATATATCTTACATTATCCTCTTCATCCAACTCAACATTCTCTCTCTCTCTCCAAGTTTGTCCCTCTCTACGGCCCTCTCTATGCCTTCATATCTAACCCTCCGTCCCTCTGTCTCTCTCCCAGTGTCAGTGATAGCAGAGAGAGAGACAGAGATAGAAGGAGAGGGAGGGAGTGACAGAGAGGGAAAGACAGATGGAGGGGCAGAGTGAGAGAAAGAGAGAGGAGAGAGATGGAGTGACAGTGAGGGAAGGACAGATGGAGAGACAGAGAGAGAGAGAGACAGAGATAGAAATAGAAAGACAGAGAGGGAGTGACAGAGATAGAAGGAGAGGGAGGGAGTGACAGAGAGGGAAAGACAGATGGAGGGACAGAGTGAGAGACAGAGAGAGGAGAGAGATGGAGTGACAGTGAAGGAAGGACAGATGGAGGGATAGAGAGAGAGAGAGACAGAGATAGAAGGAGAGAGATGGAGTGATGGGGGTGGGTGGGAAGACAGATGGAGAGACCAAGAGAGAGACAGAGAGAGATGGAGAGAGATGGAGTGACAGGAAGGGAAGGACCGATGGACAGGTGGAGGGATGGAGAGAGAGAGAGACAGAGACAGAAGGAGAGAGAGGGAGAGACAGAGAGGGAAAGACAGATGGAGGGACAGAGAGAGAGACAGAGAGAGAGACAGAGAGAGAGAGAGAAGGAGAGATTGGGAGAGACAGAGAGGGAAAGGCAGTTGGAGAGACAGAGAGAAAGAGAGAGGGGCAGAGATGGAAGGAGAGAGGGGGAGTGACAAGGAGGGAAAGACAGATGGAAAGACAGAGAGGGAGAGACAGTGATAGAAGGAGAGAGATGGAGTGATGGGGGTGGGTGGGAAGACAGATGGAGAGACCAAGAGAGAGACAGAGAGAGATGGAGAGAGATGGAGTGACAGGAAGGGAAGGACCGATGGACAGGTGGAGGGATGGAGAGAGAGAGAGACAGAGACAGAAGGAGAGAGAGGGAGAGACAGAGAGGGAAAGACAGATGGAGGGACAGAGAGAGAGACAGAGAGAGAGACAGAGAGAGAGAGAGAAGGAGAGATTGGGAGAGACAGAGAGGGAAAGGCAGTTGGAGAGACAGAGAGAAAGAGAGAGGGGCAGAGATGGAAGGAGAGAGGGGGAGTGACAAGGAGGGAAAGACAGATGGAAAGACAGAGAGGGAGAGACAGTGATAGAAGGAGAGAGAGGGAGAGACAGAGAGGCAAAGACAGATGGAGGGACAGAGAGAGAGACAGAGAGAGAGGCAGAGAGAGAGAGAGAGAAGGAGTGTTTGGGAGAGACAGAGAGGGAAAGGCATTTGGAGAGACAGAGAGAGAAGGAGAGAGAGGGAGTGTCAGGGAGGGAAGGACGGATGGACAGCTGGAGGGATTGAGAGAGAGAGACAGAGATAGAAGGAGAGAGAGGGAGAGACAGAGAGGGAAAGGCAGATGGAGGGACAGAGAGAGAGACTGATAGGCAGAGAACGAGAGAGAAGGAGAGATTGGGAGAGACAGAGAGGGAAAGGCAGATGGAGGGACAGAGAGAGAGACTGATAGGCAGAGAACGAGAGAGAAGGAGAGATTGGGAGAGACAGAGAGGGAAAGGCAGATGGAGGGACAGAGAGAGAGAGACAGAGAGAGAGAGACAGAGAGATGGAGGGAGAGTGAGGGAGTGACAGGGAGGGAAAGACAGATGGAGAGACAGCGAGAGAGGCAGAGATGGAAGTAGCGAGAGGGAGTGATGGGGAGGGAAAGACAGATGGAGAGACAGATGGAGAGACAGTGATGGAAGGAGAGAGAGGGAGAGACAGAGATTGAAGGAGAGAGAGGGAGTGACTGGGAGGGAAAGAGAGATGGAGAGATAGAGAGAGACAGAGAGGGAAAGACAGATGGAGGGACAGAGAGAGAGACAGAGACAGAGAGAAAAGGAGAGGTTGGGAGAGACAGAGAGGGAAAGGCAGTTGGAGACAGAGAGAGAGCGAGGGGCAGAGATGGAAGGAGAGAGAGGGAGTGACAGGGAGGGAATGACAGATGGAAAGACAGAGAGAGGGAGACAGTGGTAGAAGGAGAGAGAGGGAGAGACAGGGAGGGAAAGACAGATGGATGGACAGAGAGAGAGACAGAGAGAGAAGGAGAGAGAGGGAGTGTCAGGCAGGGAAGGATGGATGGACAGATGGAGGGATTGACAGAGAGAGAAAGAGATGGAAGGAGAGAGAGGGAGAGACAGAGAGGGAAAGACAGATGGAGGGACAGAGAGAGAGGCAGAGACAGAGAGAGAAGGAAAGATTGGGAGAGGCAGAGAGGGAAAGGCAGATGGAGGGACAGAGAGAGAGAGAGAGAGGCAGAGATGGAAGGAGAATGAGGGAGTGACAGGGAGGGAAAGACAGATGGAAAGACAGAGGGAGAGAGACAGTGAAAGAAGGAGAGAGAGGGAGAGACAGAGAGGGAAAGACAGATGGAGAGACAGCGAGAGAGGCAGAGATGGAAGTACAGAGAGGGAGTGATGGGGAGGGAAAGACAGATGGAGAGACAGTGATAGAAGGAGAGAGAGGGAGAGACAGAGATTGAAGGAGAGAGAGGGAGTGACTTGGAGGGAAAGAGAGATGGAGAGATGGAGAGAGAGAGACAGAGAGGGAAAGACAGATGGAGGGACAGAGAGAGAGACAGAGAGAGAGGCAGAGACAGAGACAGAAGGAGAGATTGGGAGAGACAGAGAGGGAAAGGCAGTTGGAGAGAGAGAGGGGCAGAGATGGAAGGAGAGAGAGGGAGTGACAGGGAGGGAAAGACAGATGGAGAGACAGAGAGAGGTGCAGAGATGGAAGGAGACAGAGGGAGAGACAGGGAGGGAAAGACAGATGGATGGACAGAGAGAGAGACAGAGAGAGAAGGAGAGAGAGGGAGTGTCAGGCATGGAAGGACGGATGGACAGATGGAGGGATTGACAGAGAGAGAAAGAGATAGAAGGAGAGAGAGGGAGAGACAGAGAGGGAAAGGCAGTTGGAGAGACAGAGAAAGAGAGAGAGGCAGAGATGGAAGGAGAGAGAGGGAGTGACAGGGAGGCAAGGACAGATGGAAAGACAGTGAGAGAGACAGTGATAGAAGGAGAGAGAGGGAGAGACAGAGATTGAAAGAGTGAGAGGGAGTGACTGGGAGGGAAAGAGAGATGGAGAGATAGAGAGAGAGAGACAGAGATAGAAGGAGAGAGAGGGAGAGACAGAGAGGGAAAGGCAGTTGGAGACAGAGAGAGAGAGAGGGGCAGAGATGGAAGGAGAGAGAGGGAGTGACAGGGTGGGAATGACAGATTCAAAGAGAGAAAGAGAGACAGTGGTAGAAGAAGAGAGAGGGAGAGACAGAGAGGGAAAGACAGATAGAGAGAGAGAGGCAGAGATGGAAGGAGACAGAGGGAGAGACAGAGAGGGAAAGACAGATAGAGAGAGAGAGGCAGAGATGGAAGGAGACAGAGGGAGTGACAGCGAGGGAAAGACAGATGGACGGACAGAGAGAGAGACAGAGAGAGAAGGAGAGAGATGGAGTGTCAGGCAGGGAAGGACGGATGGACAGATGGAGGGATTGACAGAGAGAGACAGAGATAGAAGGACAGAGAGGGAGAGACAGAGAGGGAAAGACAGATGGAGGGACAGAGAGAGAGGCAGAGACAGAGAGAGAAGGAGAGATTGGGAGAGACAGAGAGGGAAAGGCAGTTGGAGAGACAGAAAAAGAGAGAGAGGCAGAGATGGAAGGAGAGAGAGGGAGTGACAGGGAGGGAAGGACAGATGGAAAGACAGTGAGAGAGACAGTGATAGAAGGAGAGAGAGGGGGAGACAGAGATTGTAAGAGTGAGAGGGAGTGACTGGGAGGGAAAGAGAGATGGAGAGATAGAGAGAGAGAGACAGAGATGGAAGCAGAGAGGGGAGAGACAGAGAGGGAAAGACAGATGGAGGGACAGAGAGCGAGGCAGAGACAAAGAGAGAAGGAGAGATTGGGAGAGACAGAGAGGGAAAGGCAGTTGGAGAGACAGAGCGAGAGAGAGAGTGGCAGAGATGGAAGGAGGGAGAGGGAATGTCAGGAAGGGAAAGACAGATGGAAAGACAGAGAGAGAGAAACAGTGATAGAAGGAGAGAGAGGGAGAGACTGGGAGGGAAAGACAGATGGAGGGACAGAGAGAGAAGGAGAGAGAGGGAGTGTCAGGGAGGGAAGGACAGATGGACAGATGGAGGGATTGAGAGAGAGAAACAGAGATAGAAGGAGAGATTGGGAGAAACAGAGAGGGAAAGGCAGTTGGAGAGACAGAGATGGAAGGAGAGAGAGGGAGTGATGGGGAGGGAAAGACAGATGGAGAGACAGAGAGAAAGACAGCGATAGAAGGAGAGAGAGGGAGTGACAGGGAGGGAAAGACAGACAGAGGGACAAAGTGAGAGACAGAGAGAGAAGGAGAGATAGGGAGAGACAGAGAGGGACAGAAAGATGGAGAGATAGAGATAAAAGGAGAGAGATGGAGAGACAGGGAGGGAATGACAGACGGACGGAGAGAGAGAGGGTCAGAGATAGAAGGAGAGAGAGGGAGTGACACGGGGGGAAAGACAGATGGAGGGACGGTGAGAAAGTGAAGGAGGGAGAGGGAGAGATAGAGAGGAGGAGAGTGGGAGTGACAGAGAGGGTAAGACAAATGGTGGAACAGAGAGAGAGACAGAGATAGTAGGAGAGATTGGGAGCAACAGAGAGGGAAAGGCAGATGGAGGGACAGAGAGAGAGAGACAGAGAGACAGAGAGAGAAGGAGAGTGTGGATGAGACAGAGAGGGAAAGGCAGTTGGAGAGACAGAGAGAGAGAGAGGCAGAGATGGAAGGAGAGAGAGGGAGTGACAGGAAGGGAAAGACATATGGAAAGACAGAGAGAGAGAGACAGAGATAGATGGAGAGAGAGGGAGAGACAGAGAGGTAAAGACAGATGGATGGACAGAGAGACTGAGAGGCAGAGATGGAAGGAGAGAGAGGGAGAGACAGAGAGGGAAAGACAGATGGTGGGACAGAGAGAGAGAGAGAGAGAGAGAGAAAGGGAGAGAAATGGAGTCACAGGGAGGGAAGGACAGATGGAGGGATAGAGAGATAGAGACAGAGATAGAAGGAGAGAGACGGATTGATGGGTGGGGTGTGGGAAGACAGATGGAGGGACAGGGAGAGAGGCAGGGATAGAACGAGTGAGAGGGAGTGATAGGGAGGGAAATTCACAAGGAAAGACAGAGAGAAAGACAGAGATAGGAGAGAGTGGGAGTGACAGGGAGGGAAAGACGGATGGAGGGACAGAGTGAGAGAGAAGGAGAGAGAGGGAGTGACAGAGAAGGAGAGAGGGGTTAGAGGAAAAAACAGATGGAGAGACAGAGAGATACAGAGATAGAAGGAGAGAGAGGGAGTGTCAGGGAGGCTAAGACAGATAGAGGGACAGACTGAGAGACAGAGAGAGTGATGGAGTGACAGGGAGGGAAGGACTGATGGAGGGATAGAGAGAGAGAGATAGAAGGACATAGAGGGAGTGACAGAAAGGGAAAGACTGATGGAGAGACAGAGAGAGGCAGAGATGGAAGGAGAGAGAGAGGGAGTGATAGAAAGGGAAAGACAGATGGAGAGACAGAGATAGAAGGAGAGAGATGGAGAGACAGAGAGGGAAAGACAGATGGAGGGACAGAGAGTGAGAGGCAGAGATAGAAGGAGAGAGAGGAAGTGACAGAGAGGGAACGACAAATGGAGGGACAGAGAGAGAGAGGAGATCGATGGACAGACATAGAGAGGGAAAGACAGATGGAAAGACAGAGAGAGAGAGTAAGGGAGAGAAAGGGAGAGAAGGAGAGAGATGGAGTGACAGAGAGGGAAGGATAGATGGAGGGATAGAGAGCGAGAGACATAGATAGGAGAGAGAGGGAGTGACAGGTGGTGGGGGGTGGATACAGATGGAGGGACCGAGAGTGAGAGGAGAGAGAGGGATAGACAGAGAGAAGGAGAGAGGGATTGGCAGAGAGCGAAAGACATTTGGAGGAACAGAGAGCGAGACAGAGATAGAAGGAGAGAGAGGTAGTGACCGAGAGGGAAAGACAGATGGAGGGACAGAGAGAGAGGCAGAGACAGAGAGATGGAGAGAGAGGGAGAGACAGAAAGGGAAAGACAGATGGAGAGACAGAGAGAGAGAGAGACACAGATAGAAGGAGAGAGAGGGAGAGACAGAGAGGAAAAGGCAGATGGAGGGGCAGAGAGAGAGAGATTAAGATAGAGCGACAGAGAGAGAGATAGAAGGAGAAAGACATAGAGATAGAGAGGGAAAGACAGAAGGAGGGACAGAGAGAGAGACAGAGAGAGTGGCAGAGACAGAGGTAGATGGAGAGAGAGTGAGTGTCAGGAGGAGGGGGAGAGTGAGATAGAGGGGGGAGAGACAGATAGATGGAGAGAGACAGATAGAGGGAGAGAGACAGACAGATAGATGGAGAGACAGACAGATAGAGGGAGAGACAGACAGATAGAGGGGGAGAGTGAGATAGAGGGGGAGAGTGAGATAGAGGGGCAGAGTGAGATAGAGGGGCAGAGGGAGAGAGACGGGCAGAGGGAGAGAGACGGGCAGAGGGAGAGAGACGGGGTGATGGAGATATAGGGGGTCAGAGGGAGAGAGAGGGGGGAGAGGGAGAAAGAGGGGGAGAGGGAGATATTGGGGGTATGTGAGATAGTGGGGGGAGAGACAGATAGAGGGGACGAGTGAGATAGAGGGGGGAGTGAGATAGAGGGGCAGAGGGAGAGAGAGGGGCAGAGGGAGAGAGAGGGGCAGAGGGAGAGAGACGGGGAGAGGGAGATATAGGGGGCAGAGGGGGGAGAGGGAGATGTAGGGGGAGAGGGAGATATTTGGGGTGTGTGAGATAGAGGGCGAGAGACAGATTGAGGGGGAGTGGGAGATAGAGGGGGAGAGGGAGATAGGGGGGAGAGGGAGAGAGAGCGGGAGAGGGAGAGAGGGAGATAGAGGGGGAGAGACAGATAGAGGGCGAGAGTGAGATAGAGGGGGAGAGTGAGATAGAGGGGGAGAGTGAGATAGAGGGGGAGAGGGAGATATTGGGGGTGTGTGAGATAGAGGCTGTGTGTGAGATAGAGGGGTTGTGTGAGATAGAGGGGGTGTGGGAGATAGAGGGGGTGTGGGAGATAGAGGGGTTGTGTGAGATAGAGGCTGTGTGTGAGATAGAGGGGTTGTGTGAGATAGAGGGGGTGTGGGAGATAGAGGGGGTGTGGGAGATAGAGGGGTTGTGTGAGATAGAGGCTGTGTGTGAGATAGAGGGGTTGTGTGAGATAGAGGCTGTGTGTGAGATAGAGGCGGTGTGTGAGATAGAGGGGGTGTGTGAGATAGAGGGGTTGTGTGAGATAGAGGCTGTGTGTGAGATAGAGGCGGTGTGTGAGATAGAGGGGGTGTGGGAGATAGAGGGGGTGTGGGAGATAGAGGGGTTGTGTGAGATAGAGGCTGTGTGTGAGATAGAGGCGGTGTGTGAGATAGAGGGGGTGTGGGAGATAGAGGGGGTGTGGGAGATAGAGGGGGTGTGGGAGATAGAGGGGGAGAGTGAGATAGAGGGGAAGAGTGAGATAGAGGGGAAGAGTGAGATCGAGGGGAAGAGTGAGATCGAGGGGATGTGTGAGATCGAGGAGATGTGTGAGATAGAGAGGGAGAGGGAGATAAAGGGGCAGAGGGAGATAGAGGGGGAGAGGGAGATAGAGGGGGGGGTGAGGGAGAGTGAGCGGGTGAGGGAGATAGAGGGGGATTGGGAGATAGAGGGGGAGAGGGAGATAGAGGGTGTGAGGGAGATAGAGGGGGGAGAGGGAGATAGAGGGGGGAGAGGGAGATAGAGGGTGGAGACGGAGATAGAGGGTGGAGACGGAGATAGAGGGTGGAGACGGAGATAGAGGGGGAGAGATGGATGGGGTAGAGGGTGGTGAACCTGTGGAATTCTCTACCGCAGGAGGCAGTGGAGGCCAAGTCATTAAATATATTCATGGAGGAGAGAGATATATTTCTAAATGTCAAAGGGATCAAGGGGTATGGGGAGAAAGTGGGAACAGGGTACTGAATTAGACCATCGGTCATGATCTTTATTGAATGACGGAGCAGGCCCAAAGGGCCGAATGGCCTGCTCCTGCTCCTATTTTCTATGTTTCTATGAGAGAGGTGGATTGAGAGAGGGAGAGAGAAGGAGAAACAGAGAGAGAAGGAGAGATAAGATGGAGCGAGGTGACCCTGATATTCTCTCTCTCACGCACACACATCCAGACACACACAGACACATCCATGAAGGGACACACAGAGACACACACACACACACACACAGACACACACAGAGACACACACACACACAGACACACACACACACAGAGACACACACACACACACAGACACACACAGAGACACACACACACACACACAGACACACACACACACACAGACACACACCGACACACCCAGACAGATTTTACAATCCACACTGATGTCAGTAAAAATGACCAACAGAACCTCAGTAACAATCCCCAGTGTCTGCCCAGTCCTGAGAGAGACAGATAGGGCAGTGACAGAGAAAGACAGTGAAAGAAGGAGGACAAAACAGCTTGTAGGAGAAACTTTACATTTCTTTGTTTTCCACAGATTTTATTAAAAGTTGAAAGGGACTGGACACTGGAAAAGCTGTCAACACACAACAACAACACTGAGAGACTTTAGATGTGAGGGAAGGGGAGACACACTTTAAAATCCACACTGATGTCAGTAAAAATCCCCAAACACAACCTCAGTAACAATCCCCATTATCTGCCCAGTCCTGTATTGTGAGTTTCTTCTTTGGCCTCCTTATCTCGAGAGACAATGGGTAAGTGCCTGGAGGTGGTCAGTGGTTTGTGGAGCAGCGCCTGGAGTGGCTATAAAGGCCAATTCTAGAGTGACAAGCTCTTCCACAGGTGCTGCAGAGAAATGTGATTGTCGGGGCTGTTACACAGTTGACTCTTCCCTTGCGCCTCTGTCTTTTTTGTGGGTTTAGTGTGAGGGTTTGAGGGGGGAGGTTTGGATCAG
Source organism: Heterodontus francisci (assembly GCF_036365525.1). NCBI lineage: Eukaryota > Metazoa > Chordata > Chondrichthyes > Heterodontiformes > Heterodontidae > Heterodontus > Heterodontus francisci. Next base: position 88,691 of record NW_027142301.1, read on the forward strand.
TGTTTGATATTTTGAAACTGCAGGGAAAGAATTGAAGGTTTAAAATGAACTAAGAGATGGCTGAAAGCATTGCTGTGCTGGGATTAACATCTCAATGGACTGTAAAAGTCAGGAAGGTCCTGTCCTGGGATTAACATATCAATGGACTGTAAAAGTCAGGAAGGTCCTGTCCTGGGATTAACATATCAATGGACAGGCCCCCTCCCCCGCCCCCGAGGCAGGAGATTGAGAGACAGCCCAACATGTCACAGCAATGTGATTTGTCGTTATTTGAAATGGTGAGACAAAATCAGCAGCTTGTTCCCAGTTTAAAGAGGGAGTTTCACCCTTTCTGGGGACTGAAATCTAGCAATCATCACATTGCAGCTTGTGGGATCTTGCTGTGCATCTCTGCATTTTTCTGCACAACAATGAGGACACTTTAAAATTCAGCTTCCTGAGGGTCAGATTGTGGATCTCTCTGTTTTCTCTCCAACTTCCTCTGCTTTTCTCTCCCCCGCACTTTCTCTATTTTAACCATTAATCAATAGGTGCCACAATGTGTGCACAGCAAGATCCCACAGGCAGCAATATGATAATATGCAGATTATGTGTTTTCAGTGATGTAAGTTTCGGGGTCGCAGAGGGAGGGACTTTCCTGCAGCGGCTAAGTGGTTAGTACCGCAGCCTCACTGCTCCAGCAACCCAGGTTGGGTTCTGGGTACTGCCTGTGCAGAGTTTGCAAGTTCTCCGTGTGGGTTTCCTCCGGGTGCTCTGGTTTCCTGCCACATGCCAAAGACTTGCGGGTTGATAGGTAAATTGGCCATTATAAAAATTGCCCCTCGTGTAGGTAGGTGGTCGGAGAATTGAGGGAAGGTGGGGACGTGAGAGGGGGAAAAATGGCATTAATGTAGGATTAGCATAAATGGATGGCTGATGGTCAGCATTGGGCCGAAGGGCCTGTTTTAGTGCTGTATCTCTCTATGAATCGAATGTGATGTGTGGTTATTTTAAACGGTGACAGAAACATTTCAGCGGACGTTTCAATCTAGATTAAATCCCAGATCGAGAGAAAAAGAAACAGATGTGGATGGTGTGCAGGGGGGAGGGTGCAGGAAAAAGACAGGGCGAGGGGTGTTTGAGATTTTCAAACTGCAGGAATGTCCCTCCCTCTGGGATCTCGAAACTTACATCACTAAAAACAGATTATCTGCATATTAGCATATTGTTGCCTTTGGGATCTTGCTGTGCACAGATTGCCTGCAGGTTTCCTGCATTGAAACATTGAGGACCACTTTAAAAATTAGTTAATTGATTCTCAACACATCCAGACACACACAGACACATCCATGAAGGGACACACAGAGACACACACACACACACACACAGACACACACAGAGACACACACACACACACACAGACACACACACACACACACACAGACACACACACACACAGACACACACACACACACAGACACACACCGACACACCCAGACAGATTTTACAATCCACACTGATGTCAGTAAAAATGACCAACAGAACCTCAGTAACAATCCCCAGTGTCTGCCCAGTCCTGTAGAGAGACAGAGAGAGAGATAGGGCAGTGACAGAGAAAGACAGTGAAAGAGGGAGGACAAAACAGCTTGGAGGAGAAACTTTACATTTCTTTGTGTTCCACAGATTTTATTAAAAGTTGAAAGGGACTGGACACTGGAAAAGCTGTCAACACACAACAACAACACTGAGAGACTTTAGATGTGAGGGAAGGGGAGACACACTTTAAAATCCACACTGATGTCAGTAAAAATCCCCAAACACAACCTCAGTAACAATCCCCATTATCTGCCCAGTCCTGTATTGTGGGTATATGTCAAATATGTTCACACAAAGACAAACAGGGTGGTACTCCGAAATCTAGAGCCCCTTGGATGTCAAGGATCAAACCGGGTACGATAAGGCACAAGAGGGAAGCTTATGTCGGATACCGAGAGCTCAATACCACAGAGGCCGAGATGAGTGTAGAAAGTACAAGGGTGAAATTAAAAATCAAATTAGGAGAGCAAAGAAATAGCCGGAAAATAATATTACCATTAAACCAAAGAAATCACAAAGATGTTTTATAAATACATGAAGAGCAAGAGGATAAATAAGGATAGAGTATTAGGGACCAAAAAGGGAATGTGTGTGTGGAGGTGGGAGATGTGGGCACGGTTCTTAATGAATACTTTGTCTCCCTCTTTATAAAAGAGGGGGAACGATGCAGATATTGTAGTTAAAGAGGAGGAGTGTGAAATATTGGATGGGATAAACAGAGTGAGAGGGAAATATTAAGGTGTTTGGCAACTTTGAAAGTGGATAAATGGTCAGGCCTGGATGCATTGGAACCAGTTCAGAGAAGGTTCACTCGGCTGATTCCTGGGATGAAGGGGTTGTCTTATGAGGAATGGTTGAACAGGTTGGGCCTATACTCATTGGACTTTAGAAGAATGAGAGGTGATCTTATTGAAACATACTAAATACTTAAAGGGATAGACAGGTTAGATGCAGGTAAGATGTCTCCTTTGGTTCGGGAGTCTAGAACCAGGGGACACAATTTCAAAATAAGGGGGAAGCCACTTAGGTCAGAGATGGGGAGAAATGTCTTTGCTCAGAGGGTTGTGAATCTTTGGAATTCTCTGCTCCAGTGGGCTGTGGAAGCTCAGTCTGGGAAAAAGGCATTGAAGTGGATGATCAGCCATGATCGTATTGAATGGCGGAACAGGCTCGATGGGCTGAATGGCCTACTCCTGTTCCGATGTTCCCAAGCTGCTGAAATAGTTTCTCCCAAACTACCCCATCAGTTCCCCTTAATATCTCAACATCTTTGAACAAATCACCTTGATCCTCCTAAATTCCAGGCAATAAATCCCTAGTTTGTGTAATATCACCTCGTAATTTAACCCTTGGAGTCCAGTTATCATTCTGGTAAATCTACACTGCACTCAAATGGACATGGACCCCCCAAAGTCTCTTTGAACCTCCAGTGTTTCTATCTTTACACCATTTCTAAAGTACTCTGTTCTCGTCTTTTTTTGCTGACATGGAAATCTAACTACCACAGTTTTGCCCATTTATTTAAGATATTAATATCTCTTTGTAATTTGATGCTTCCAGCTACACTGCTTACAATGCTGCCTATTTTTGTGTCATTGGTAAACTTGGGTATGTTGCATTCTACCTCATCATCTTAAATCATTAATAAATACAGCAAAACTGAGACACACACGGGCTTTGCACGAGTAGACAGGAGTGAATCATTCCAACCTAGAGGCTTTTTAACTCCAGATTTATGTTTTTTGAAAGAAAAAATAGAATTCAAATTCACAACAGCCCTGTGTGGGATTTGAACTCCTGCTTTTTCAATCATCAGCTCAGGCCTTCAAATTAAAACCCATAAAAAGAGATTCATTTTCCTACTGCTGTTGTCTGACTGACTGAGGTTTTGTATATTGTTCCCTTCTCCTCTTCTTCCATGTGTTTGAAGTCTTTGAAGTTTGTCAGACATTGGTAAACTACTTCATGTGGTGTTGTGTAAAGACCTTCAATTCTGTGGATCTGGAAGGGACACAATTCAAATTCTCACCTTATTGCATCAACTAAAACCTGCAGGTCCATTCAAACAACTCTATTTCCTGTCTCTGCAAAGACAGCTCACACTTCCACAATGCAGGAATGTCTGAATGGAAACAGCTTTTGACACATTTCCCAACATGTTTGCCAACACTTTTCAGGATAAAGCTAAATTCAACTTAGAGATTGCAAGCCCCAAAATGAATCTTTTAGATGTAAAAAGTGACACAAATGAAATCCCAGATCTCTCTGTCCCTGCACCCATTTTAACATTGTACCATTCAGTTTATATCGCTTCTCCTCAGCCTTCCTTCCAAAATGCATCATTTGACATTTCTCAGCATTTAAGTTAACCTGCTATGTGTCTGACCATTTCACCAGACTGCCTCTATCCTCCTGAAGTCTACTCCTATTCCCTTCACTGTTTATTACATTGCAAATGGCACAATGTTGAAGTTATGCCCTGTATACCCCAGTCTAAGTCATTCATATATCAATAAGATCAGTGGTCCTAATCAAAACCCCTGGGGAATACCACAATTTACACTGTATACAGTGAGTACAAAAGCCGAGAGGGTGTGCTGAACATTTATAAAGCTCTGGTCAGGTAACAGAGAGGGAGAGACTGGGACTCAGAGGGTAACAGAGAGGGAGAGACTGGGACTCAGAGGGTAAGAGAGAGGGAGAGTCTGGAATTCAGAGGGTAACAGAGAGGGAGAGACTGGGATTCAGAGAGTAACAGAGAGGGAGAGTCTGGGATTCAGACGGTAACAGAGAGGGAGAGTCTGGGATTCACAGGGTAACAGAGAGGGAGCGTCTGGGATTCACAGGGTAACAGAGAGGGAGAGTCTGGGATTCAGAGGGTAACAGAGAGGGAGAGACTGGGATTCACAGGGTAACAGAGAGGGAGTGTCTGGGATTCAGAGGGAAACATGGAGGGAGAGACTGGGATTCAGAGAGTAACGGAGAGGGAGAGACTGAGATTCAGAGGGTAACAGAGAGGGAGAGACTGGGATTCAGATGCTAACAGAGAGGGAGAGACTGGGACTCAGAGGGTAACAGAGAGGGAGAGACTGGAATTCAGAGGGTAACAGAGAGGGAGAGACTGGGATTCAGATGCTAACAGAGAGGGAGAGACTGGGACTCAGAGGGTAACAGAGAGGGAGAGACTGGAATTCAGAGGGAAACATGGAGGGAGAGACTGGGATTCAGAGAGTAACAAAGGGGGAGAGAATGGGATTCAGAGAGTAACAGAGAGGGAGAGACTGGGATTCAGAGGGTAACAGAGAGGGAGAGACTGGAATTCAGAGGGTAACAGAGAGGGAGAGACTGGAATTCAGAGAGTAACAGAGAGGGAGAGACTGGGATTCAGAGAGTAACAGAGAGGGAGAGACTGGGATTCAGAGAGTAACAGAGAGGGAGAGACTGGGATTCAGAGGGTAACAGAGAGGGAGAGACTGGAATTCAGAGGGTAACAGAGAGGGAGAGACTGGAATTCAGAGAGTAACAGAGAGGGAGAGACTGGAATTCAGAGAGTAACAGAGAGGGAGAGACTGGGATTCAGAGAGTAACAGAGAGGGAGAGACTGGGATTCAGAGGGTAACAGAGAGGGAGAGACTGGAATTCAGAGGGTAACAGAGAGGGAGAGACTGGGATTCAGAGGGTAACAAAGAGGGAGAGACTGGAATTCAGAGGGTAACAGAGAGGGAGAGACTGGGATTCAGAGAGTAACAGAGAGGGAGAGACTGGAATTCAGAGAGTAACAGAGAGGGAGAGACTGGGATTCAGAGAGTAACAGAGGGAAAAATAGAGTTGGCGAGGGCAACATAGAAATTTTAAGGCACAGAAAGCGGCCACTTGGCCCATTCTCTCTGTGCCAGGCAAAAAACGATCAACCTATTCTAATCCCACCTTCCAGCATTTGGTCCGAGCACTGCAGCTTACCGCACTTGAGGTGCCTATACAGACTCCTTCTGAATGAGTTGAGGGTCTCTGCCTCAACTACCCTTTCAGGCAGTGAGTTCCAGACCATCGCGACCCTCTGGGTGAAAAAGATTTTCCTCAACTCCCCTCTAATTTTTCTACCAATCACTTTAAATCTATGCCCCCTCGTCACTGACCTTTCTGCTATGGTTCTCTGCCCTTCACCTCCACTCTATCCAGGACCCTCAACATTTTGTACATTTCAATCAGATCTCCCCTCAGCCTTCTCTGTTCCAAGGACAACAACCCCTGCCTATCCTCATAGCTACAATTCTCCAGTCCTGGCAACATCCTAGAAAATGGGAGAGAGACAAAGTCCCGTGTTCATAACACATGGATAAAGAGGTTAATCATCTGAGCTGTTACTCTGAGACAGAGACAGAGAGGGATGGAGAGAGCGGGAAAGAGAGAGAGAGAGAGGGAGAGAGAGAGGGAGGGAGAGAGGGAGGGAGAGAGGGAGGGAGGGATGGTGTGGGGGAGACACAAACTGAGACGTGGACAGAGGCAGCGAGAGGGAGAAAGGGAGAGAGAGAGAGAGGCAGAGAGAGAGATAGAGAGAGACAGAGAGAGGGAGCGATGGTGTGAGGGAGGCACAAATTGAGACATGGACAGAGGTTGAGAAAGAGAGAGAGGGAGAGACAGAGAGAGAGAGCTGGGGGAGAGACAGATAGAGAGTGAGAGAGGCACAGAGAGAGAAGGAGACACAGAGAGGCAGACATAGAGAGGCAGACAGAGAGCTAGAGAGAGACAGAGAGAGAGGGAGAGATGGTGTGAGGGAGGCACAAATGGAGACGTGGACAGAGGTAGAGAGAGAGAGGGAGAGATAGAGCGAGAGAGAGGGGGGAAAGATAGATAGCGAGGGACAGAGGCAGTGTGAGAGAGGCAGAGTGAGAGAGGCAGATTAGAAGGTAGCAAATGTAACCCCACTATTTACAAAAGGAAGGAGAGAGAAAATGGGGAACTAAAGACCTGTTCGTCTAACATCAGTCATTGGGAAAATGCTCGAATCTATAATAAAGGATGTGATAACAGGACACTTAAAGAGAGATTACAGGGGGTGGGGGGAGAGAGAAATGGGGGGAGAGAGAAATGGGGGGGAGAGAGATGGGGGAGAGTGCGTGAGTGAGACGGAGCAAAGGAGAGAGATACTAGGTTAGGTGGGACAATAAGCTGTGAGGAGAACACAAATAGACTACAAAGAGAGATGGTTTGGGATAGACAGCGATAAATGTCCCAGTGTTGTGGTGACATAAAATGGCCACTGAAAATGAACCTAAAATGGCTGACTGATGTGTGTGGATTTCCACAGATGAGAGGAGAGAGAGAGAGACAGACAGACAGACAGAAAGAGAGACAAAGAGGGAGACAGAGACCAAGACACAGAGAGTGATAGCAGGATATTTGTCGCAGGACAGAGGAAGAGGAGGAGGCCATTTGGCCCCTCAACCCTGTTCTGTCATTCAATGAGCTCCTGGCTGATGTGTGATCTAACTCCATGTACCTATCTTTGTCCCTTAATACCTTTGGTTAACAAAAGTCTCTCAAACTCAGATTTAAAAATTAACAAGTGTCTCAGCATCAATTGCTGATTGTGGAAGAGAGTTTCAAACTGATACCACACCTGGTGTGTTGAAGTGTTTCTTCATTTCACTCCTGAAAGGTTTTTAGACTCGGTTTATATTTTTAGACTATGCCCCCATGTTCTAGACTCTGCAGCCAGTGGGAATTGTTACTCTCTGTCCACCCTATCAGTTTCCCTTATTATCTTGAAAACAATCATCAAATCACACCTGAGCCTTCAAAATTCCAGGGATACAGAGTAAATCTCCAGCTACACTGTCCCATTAAATATTCCCAAGCCAAGCACAATGTTGGGTTTGACACAGAGTAAATTTCCCTCTACACTGTCCCATCACACACTCCCAGGGCAGGAACATCATGGGGTGGATACAGAGTGAATCTCACTCTACACTGTCCGATAGAGACAGAGAGAGAGAGAGACAGAAAAAGAGAAACAGAGAAACATAGACTGACAGGGTGACTAAAAGAGATGGAAGGATACTTCACAGGGGATACTGGAAGAGGAAGATGCAATTCAACCACACAGCCCTGTTCCGGCATCAAATGAGATCTTGGCTGATCTGTGATGTAACTTACACCATATATCCTGCCTTTGCCCCTTATCTCTTAATACCTTTGGTTAACAAGAATCTATCAATCACAGATTTAAAAATTAACCAATAAACCAGCATGAAATTTGCACAACCAATATCATTGTGCGGGTATTTCTGTGTGTGTGTGTGTGTGTGTGTCTATGTCTGTTTGGGTGTGATGGCTCCCACAGTGGAATAGCTTGCTGGATGTTTAAAATGGAGGCTATTCCTTCTGGATCATCAAAAGTATCCGCCTGGGCCCCAACTTCATCTACATTTCCCCCTCTCCCGATGTTTTTTTCTCTCCATATCTATCTCTTATATATTTGTGTACACAGCAGTGAAGGATTACATCAAATTAATATATCTTACATTATCCTTTTCATCCACCTCAACAACCTCTCTCTCCAATTTTGTCCCTCTCTACAGCCCTCTCTCTGCCTTCATGTCTAACCCTCTCTCCCTCTGTCTCTCTCCTAATGTCAGAGATAGCAGGAGGGAGAGACAGAGAGAGAATGTTGAAGGAACTGTACTCTGTTCCTAAGCTGTGCTGAACCTGCTCTGGGAGTGTTTGATGGGCTACATTAATGGGCCGTGTACAGTCCTGTATCAGGCTGTGAAGAAGCACAGCTTGTTCAGTGTACAACGGGTCAAAGGGAACGATTCACTCCTGTCTGCTACTGGGAAGAGAGACTGACCTTAACATCAAGGCAGCGTTTGACCGAGTGTGACATCGAGGAGCCCGAGTAAAACTGAAGTCAGTGGGAATCGGGGGAAATCTCTCCACTGGTTGGAATCATACCGAGCACAAAGGAAGATGGTTGTGGTTGTTGGAGGTCAATCATCTCAGTCCCAGGACATCACTGCAGGAGTTTATCAGGGTAGTGTCCTCAGCCCAGCCATCTTCAGCTGAGATCCCAGCAGAAAGTGCTTTAAATACTGAGCAGGTCAAGCAGCATCTGTGGAGAGAGAAACAGAGCTAGTGATTCAGCTCGATGCTTTCCAGATTTCCAGCATCCGCAGTATTTTGACTCAGATAATGAAGCAATCCAGAGCCACATGCACCAAGACCCGGACAACATTCAGGTTTGGGCCGACCAGTGACAAGTAACATTCACGTCACACAAGTGCCAGACAATGACCATCTGCAACAAGAGAGAATCCAACCAACTCCCCTTGGCATTCAAAGCATTATCCCATCGCTGAATCCCCCAGCGTCAACATCCTGGGGAAACATTGACATCAAGCTTAACTGAACGAAACACATCAATAGTTTCTTCACCCAGTGGCTGGTGGGTGTCTGGAACTCACTGCCTGAAAGGATGGTCGAGGCAGAAACCCTCATCACATTTAAAACAATCTCTTGGATATTCACTTCTCCATGTTTAAAATGGGTAAGGAATAACTCTCCTCGTCTACACTGCCTCATCGAACAATCTCAGAGAAGGTACAGCACGGGTTAGATACAGAGTACAGTTCAGTTTAAACATTCCCCGGAGTGTCGGATTAACCCGGGTCACTCACTGTGCCCGGCTCAGCCTCAAGACTCACCTGCCTCAGTCACTGAGACGCTCCTGTATCACTTGCCTTAACATAAGTGGATGCCGGGTTTGGGAGCAGGACAGGCACACGGGATTAGGACGACTGCTCATGTGGAGGATAAGCATCAGTAATCCCTCAGAGAATCAGAACAGACCAGCGAGACTCAGAAAAGGAAACTTGTGTTGAATTTGTGAGTCTTGCATTGTGGAATGCTTTAGTATTTGGTGAGAATGTTGAGCCAGTGACATTTTGCCCCAGTGGGATGAATAGACACTATATGACTTTATTACAACAGTAAGGTACCGTGTGTACTGTAAATATGGACTGAAATAACAATGTAACTGATCAATTTTCAGCTGAATTTTATGACTACAGTTATACCTGCTATCCTGTCAGAATGTACATAAGACACGATGGGATGAAGTCAAAGTGGCCACTGTTGAATTTGCGAGCTTGATCTTTGTGGGAACACAAGGGTTAAGTAAGTTAAAAATATTAAATGGTCAATTCACTTGTTTAAGTAAACACTGAACAGAAATGGGTCTGGAATGTCCTCTGTGCTGCATTCCTACTCCTACATCTACTCTGTCAGGACCCCTCATGATTTTGAACACCTCTATCAAATCTCATCTCAAGTTTCTCTTCTCTATGGAGAACAACACCAGTTTCTCCAATCTATCCACGTAACTGAAGTCCCTCATCCCTGGAACCTTGCTCGTGAGTCTTTTCTGCATCCTCTCTAAAGCCCCCACATCCTTCCGAAAGTACGGTGTCCAGAATTGGACACAATACTAGTTGAGGATGAAGCAGTGTTTTATAAAGCTTCATCATAACCTCCTTGCTTTTATACTCTAAGCCTCTATTTACAAAGCGTAGCATCCCATATGCCTTTTAACCACTTTCTCAACTAGCTCTGCCACCTTCAATTTGTGCACAGACATCTCCAGGTCTCTCTGTTCCTGCACCCACTTCCTTCTGTTCTTAGGTTCTCATAACACAGAGGGACAGGAGGACAGGGAGGTCGAGAAAGAAGGAGGGGGAGAGAGAGCAAACAAACAGGAAACACGTATGGGAACACCACCACCTGCAAGTTTCCCTTAAGTCACACACCATCCTGACTTGGAACTATATCGCTGCTCCTTCACTGTGACTGGGTCAAAATCCTGGATCTCCCTTCCTAACAGCACTGTGGGTGTACCTACCCCACATGGACTGCAGCGGTTCAAGAAGGAGGCTCAACACCACCTTCTCAAGGGCAATTGTGAATGGGCAATAAATGCTGTCCTGGCCACTAACGCACACATCCAACAAATGAATCAAGAAAATAAAAATTTGACACTGAGTCACTTCAGGAGATATTAGACCAGATGACCAAAAACTTGGTCAGAGGTTGGTTTGAGGGAGAATCTTCAAAGAGGAAAGAGAGTTAGTGAGACGGTGAGGTTTAGGAAAGGAATTCCAGAGTCAGGGCCTTGGCAGCTTGAAGGCACGGCCACCAATGGTGGAACGATTCAAATTGGGGATGTTCAAGAGGCCAGAATTAGAGGATGGCAGATATTGGTGGATTGTGGAGCTGGAGGAGATTGCAGAGATAGGGAGGGGTCATTTGTGGAAGACAATTCCAAAATTCCACCATCCTTTGTGCGTAGAAGTGTTAATAAATTTCACCCTTGAAAGGGTCTTCGACTAATGTTCGATTTTTCGACTGTGCCCCTCGTCCGAGACTCCTCCAACCAGTGAGAAGAGTTTCTCTCTATCTACCCCATCAGTTTCCAGTATTGTCTTGTAAACTTTGATCAATTCACCCAGCACAGTGGCACAGTGGTTAGCACCGCAGCCTCACAGCTCCAGCGACCCGGGTTCAATTCTGGGTACTGCCTGTGTGGAGTTTGCAAGTTCTCCCTGTGTCTGCGTGGGTTTCCACCGGGTGCTCCGGTTTCCTCCCACATGCCAAAGACTTGCAGGTTGATAGGTAAATTGGCCATTAGCAATTGCCCCTAGTATAGGTGGGTGGTAGGGAAATATGGGGACAGGTGGGGATGTGGTAGGAATATGGAATTAGTGTAGGATTAGTATTAATGGGTGGTTGATGGTCGGCACAGACTCGGTGGGCCGAAGGGCCTGTTTCAGTGCTGAATCTCTAAATTAAACTAAACTAAACACCCCTTACACTTCAAAATTCCAGGGATACAGAGTAAAGCTCCGTCTAAACTGTCCCTTCAAATGCTGCCAAGCCAAGTACAGAATGGAGTTATCTACAGAGCAAATCTCTGTCCTCTCTGTTCTATAAAACACTCGCAGGACAGGTACAGTGTGGGGTTAGATACAAGTAAAGCTGCCTCTATATATGCCTCTCTTTCTCCTCCTCCATCCAGATGGAGAGAGTAACAGTGAGAAAGACAGGGATAGATATAGAGAGAGAATAACAGACAGAGGGAAGGATCGCAATGGGGAGAGATTACCAGAGAGGAAGAGATTGGGATGGAGAGTGTCGGTCAGTGTTCCTGCAAAGCTGTGTGCAGCAGCCTGGAAGGTACCGCGCAGGTCCTGTTCCGTGATAAATAACACACGTCTTCGAAGATTCTTAAAAATTTAAAGGGACTGCACATGGGTCAAAAAAAACTTGCTGTGCACAACAACTAAATTTTCTGGGAACATTGGAGCCAGCTGTAGCTCAGTGGGTAATAATCCTGCCTCTGAGTTATACGTTTGTGGGTTCAGGTCCGAACACAAAATCTAGGCTGATGTCACCCAACAGAAAATCAGAACAGACCAGCGAGACACAGAAAAGGAAACTTGTGTTGAATTTGTGAGCCTCGCTTTCTGTAATGTTTTAGTGTTTGGTCAGAATGTTGACCCAGTGAAATTTTGCCCCTGTGGCATGAGAGTTATCTGAATAGAGATTATAACATCTTATTACAACATGAAGGTACCGTGCGCACCGAGTAGAACAACATTTGCAGCGTCCCATCATGTAAAATACTTTACTGGGTGTGGGATCAGGGTTTGATATTTCCAAAACACTGAGGGAAACTCGAACTTTTAATCAGCCCTGGGAGGAAAGTAAACCTGGAGACTTTCAAACAGTAATCAATGTCAGATTTGATCAATTATTAGGGATTAATCAATTTAGTATACAAAGCAGACAGAATATGCCGTTAAAGAGCGGGATATGGGTTTCCTACCAGCCTGCAGAAGGAAGTGCACCCTCTGCAGTTGTGGTATCACCAAAAGCAGCCAAATTAAAAAAGCAAATTGATGTATGTGGAGTTTTACTGAGGTTCTGAGAGAGGAGAGAGAAACAGGCATAGACACAGACAGCCAGACACACACCCACACACAGAGAAACACACATGCACACAGAGAACCACACACACAGAGAACCACACACACACACAGAGAAACACACACACAGAACCACACACAGAGACCGACATGCACAGACACACAGACAGAGACCGACATGCACAGACACACACACAAACAGACTGCCCAAGGGACAGAGAGTGACAGAAGAATATTTCAATTTCTATAATATTTCAATTTCAGTTTCTATAAGATCCCCCCTCATTCTTCTGAATTCCAATGAATATAATCCCAATCTACTCAGTCTCTCCTCATAAGCCAACCCCCTCAACTCTGGAATCAACCTAGTGAACCTCCTCTGCACCCTCTCCAGTGCCAGTACATCCTTTCTCAAGTAAGGAGACCAAAACTGCACACAGTACTCCAGGTGCGGCCTCACCAGTACCTTATACAGCTGCAACATAACCTCTCTGCTTTTAAACTCAATCCCTTTAGCAATGAAGGACAAAATTCCATTTGCCTTCCTAATTACTTGCTGTACCTGCAGACCAACCTTTTGCGATTCATGCACAAGGACACCCAGGTCCCTCTGCATAGCAGCATGCTGCAACTTTTTACCATTCAAGTAATAATCCTTTTTACTGTTACTCCTACCGAAATGAATAACTTCACATTTATTAACATTGTATTCCATCTGCCAGACCTTTGCCCACTCACTCAATGTATCTATGTTCCTCTGCAAAGTTTCACAGTCATCTGCACACTTTGCTCTGCCACTCATCTTAGTGTCATCTGCAAACTTTAACAGCCTACACGTGGTCCCCAACTCCAAATCATCGATATAAATTGTAAATAATTGGGGTCCCAACACCGATCCCTGAGGCACACCACTAGTGACTGATTGTCAACCAGAATAGCACTCATTTATCCCCACTCTCTGCTTCCTGTTAGTCAACCAGAGAGGGAAAGACAGTTGGAGAGACAGAGAGAGAGAGAGACGCAGAGATGGAAGGAGAGAGATGGAGTGACAGGGAGGGAAAGACAGATGGAGGGACAGAGTGAGAGACAGAGAGAGGAGAGAGATGGAGTGACAGGGAGGGAAGGACAGATGGAGAGACAGATGGAGGGACAGAGTGAGGGACAGAGAGTGGAGAGAGATGGAGTGACAGGGAGGGAAAGACAGATGGAGGGACAGAGTGAGAGACAGAGATAGAAGGAGAGAGATGGAGTGACAGGGCGGGAAGGACAGATGGAAAGACTGAGAGCGAGAGACAGAGATAGAAGGAGAGCGAGGGAGTGACATGGAGGGAAAGACAGATGGAAAGACAGAGAGAGAGAGGCAGAGATGGAAGGAGGGAGAGGGAGTGACAGGGAGGGAAAGACAGATGGAAAGACTGAGAGAGAGAGACAGAGATAGAAGGAGAGAGAGGGAGTGACAGGGAGGGAAAGACAGATGGAGGGACAGAGAGAGAGAGACAGAGATAGAAGAAGAGAAATAGAGTGACAGGGAGGGAAAGACAGATGGAAAGACTGAGAGAGAGAGACAGAGATAGAAAGAGAGAGAGGGAGTGACAGGGAGGGAAAGGCAGATGGAAAGATTGAGAGAGAGAGAGAGGCAGAGATGGAAGGAGGGAGAGGGAGTGGCAGGGAGGGAAAGACAGATGGAAAGACTGAGAGAGAGAGTCAGAGATAGAAGGAGAGAGAGGGAGTGACAGGGAGGGAAAGGCAGATGGAAAGACTGAGAGAGAGAGTCAGAGATAGAAGGAGAGAGAGAGAGACAGGGAGGGAAAGACAGATGGAGGGACAGAGTGAGAGACAGAGAGAGAAGGAGAGAGAGGGAGAGACAGCAAGGGAAACACAGATGGAGGGACGGAGAGAGAGACAGAGAGGGAAGGAGAGAGATGGAGTGACAGGGAGTGAAGGACAGATGGAGGCATAGAGAGAGAGAGAGAGAGAGAGAGGCAGAGACAGAGATAGAAGGAGAGAGTGGAGTGACAGAGGGAAGGACAGATGGAGGGATAAAGAGAGAGGCAGAGATGGAAGGAGAGAGAGGGAGTGACAGGGAGGGAAAGACAGATGGAGAGACAGAGAGAGAGAGACAGAGATAGAAGGAGAGAGAGGGAGAGACAGAGAGAGAAGGAGAGAGAGGGAGTGACAGGAAGGGAAAGACAGAGTGAGAGACAGAGAGAAGGAGAGAGATGGAGTGACAGGGAGGGAAGGACAGATGGAGGGACAGAGAGAGAGAGAGACAGAGAGAGAAGGAGAGAGATGGAGTGACAGGGAGTGAAGGAAAGATGGAGGGATAGAGAGAGAGACAGAGAGAGGCAGAGATAGAGATCGAAGGAGGGAGATGGAGTGACGGGGGGTGGGGGGGGGTGTGCGGTAGACAGGTGGAGGGACAGAGAGAGAGAGGCAGAGATGGAAGGAGAGAGAGGGAGTGTCAAGGAGGGAAAGACTGATGGAGGGACAAAGTGAGTGACAGAGAGAGCAGGAGAGAGATGGAGTGATAGGGAGGGAAGGACAGATGGAGCGACAGAGAGAGAGAGAGACAGAGGTAGAAGGAAAGAGAGGGAGTGACAGAGAGGGAAAGACAGATGGAGGACAGAGGGAGAGAGACAGAGATAGAAGCAGAGAGAGGGAGTGACAGGGAGGGAAAGACAGATGGAGAGACAGGAAGAGAGACAGAGATCTCTCCCGATGTTTCTGTCTCCATACCTATCTCTTAAATGTTTGTGCACACAGCAGTGAAGGATTACATCAAATTAATTTCTCTTACATTCTCCCTTTCAATCGACCCCACAATCTCTCTCTCTCCAACCTTGTCCCTCTCCACAGCACTCTCTCTGTCTGCATATCTAACCCTCTCTCCCTCTATCTCTCTCCTCGTGTCAGAGATAGCAGGAGGGAGAGACAGAGAGAGGAAGACAGAGAGAGAATGTTGAAGGAACTGTACTCTGTTCCTAAGCTGTGCTGAACCTGCTCTGGGAGTGTTTGATGGGCTACATTAATGGGCCGTGTACAGTCCTGTATCAGGCTGTGAAGAAGCACAGCTTGTTCAGTGTACAACGGGTCAAAGGGAACGATTCACTCCTGTCTGCTACTGGGAAGAGAGACTGACCTTAACATCAAGGCAGCGTTTGACCGAGTGTGACATCGAGGAACCTGATGGACAGATGGAGGGACAGAGAGAGAGAGACAGAGACAGAGAGAGAAGGAGAGAGAGGGAGAGACAGAGAGCGAAAGACAGATGGAGAGACAGAGATAGAAGGAGAGAGAGGGAGAGACAGAGAGGGAAAGAGATAGAGGGACAGAGAGAGAGAGAGACAGAGAGAGAGAGACAGAGAGAGAGGCAGAGAGAGAGAGAAGGAGAGACAGAGAGGGAAAGACAGATGGAGGGGCAAAGAAAGAGACAGAGAGAGAAGAGAGATGGGAGACAGAGAGAGAGAGACAGCGATAGAAGGAGAGAGAGGGAGTGTCAAGTAGGGAAAAACAGGTGGATAAGGTAGTCAAGAAGGCAGACAGCATGCTTGCCTTCATTGGTCGGGGCATAGAGTATAAAAATAGGCAAGTCATGCTGCAGCTGTACAGAACTTTAGTTAGGCCACACTTAGAATTCTGGTCGTCACACTACCAGAAGGATGTGGAGGCTTTGGAGAGGGTACAGAAGAGGTTTACCAGGATGTTGCCTGGTCTGGAGGGCATTAGCTATGAGGAGAGGTTGGATAAACTTGGATTGTTTTCACTGGAACGACGGAGGTGGAGGGGCGACATGATAGAGGTTTACAAAATTATAAGCGGCATGGACAGAGTGGATAGTCAGAAGCTTTTTCCCAGGGTGGAAGAGTCAGTTACTAGGGGACAGAGGTTTAAGGTGAGAGGGGCAAAGTTTTGAGGGGATGTGCGATGCAAGTTCCTTACACAGAGGGTGGTGAGTGCCTGGAACGTGTTGCCGGGGGAGGTGGTGGAAGCAGGTACCATAGAGACGTTTAAGAGACATCTTGACAAATACATGAATAGGATGGGAATAGAGGGATACGGACCCCGGAAGTGCAGAAGGTTTTAGTTCAGGCAGGCATCAAGATCGGCGCAGTCTTGGAGGGCCGAATGGCCTGTTCCTGTGCTGTACTGTTCTTTGACAGATGGAGGGACAGAGAGAGAGGCAGAGACAGAGATAGAAGGAGAGAGATGGAGAGACAGAGAGGGAAAGACAGATGGAGGGACAGAGAGAGAGACAGAGAGAGAGGCAGAGACAGAGATAGAAGGAGAGAGATAGAAGGAGAGGGAGGGAAAAACAGATGGAGGGACAGAGTGAGAGACAGAGAGAGATGGAGTGATGGGTGGGGAGACTGATGGAGAGACAGCGAAAGAGAGAGAGAGAGACAGAGAGAGAAGGAGAGAGTGAGAGCGACAGAGATGGAAAGACAGATGGAGAGACAGAGATAAAGAGGCAGAGATGGAAGGAGAGAGAGGGGGCGACAGGGAGGGTAAGACAGATGGAGAGACAGAGAGAAAGACAGAGATAGAAAGAGAGTGAGGGAGCGTCATGGCGAGAAAGACAGATGGAGGGACAGAGAGAGAGACAGAGAGAGAAGGAGTGACAGGGAGGGAAGGACAGATGGATGGATAGAGACAGAGAGAGACAGAGACAGATGGAGAGAGTGGGAGTGACAGAGAGGGAAAGGCAGATGGAGGGAAAGAGAGAGAGACAGAGAGAGGCAGAGACAGATGGAATGAGAGAGAGGGAGTGTCAGGGGGTGGGTAAGGCAGATGAAGAGACAGAGAGATAGAGACAAAGATAGAAGGAGAGAGATGGAGTGACAGGGAGGGAAGGATAGATGGAGGGACAGAGCGACAGAGAGAGAGAGAGAGAGATAGAAGGAGAGGGAGGGAAAAACAGATGGAGGGACAGAGTGAGAGACAGAGAGAGATGGAGTGATGGGTGGGGAGACTGATGGAGAGTCAGAGAAAGAGAGAGAGAGAGACAGAGAGAGAAGGAGAGAGTGAGAGCGACAGAGATGGAAAGACAGATGGAGAGAGAGAGAGAGAGAGAGAGGCAGAGATGGGAGAAGAGAGAGGGAGTGACAGAGAGGTTTCATAAAAATCTATCAAACTCAGATTTAAAAATTAACAAGTGTCTCAGCATCAATTGCTGATTGTGGAAGAGAGTTTCAAACTGATACCACACCTGGTGTGTTGAAGTGTTTCTTCATTTCACTCCTGAAAGGTTTTTAGACGAGGTTTATATTTTTAGACTGTGCCCCCATGTTCTAGACTCTGCAGCCAGTGGGAATTGTTACTCTCTGTCCACCCTATCAGTTTCCCTTATTATCTTGAAAACAATCATCAAATCACACCTGAGCCTTCAAAATTCCATGGATACAGAGTAAATCTCCAGCTACACTGTCCCATTAAATATTCCCAAGCCAAGCACAATGTTGGGTTTGACACAGAGTAAATTTCCCTCTACACTGTCCCATCACACACTCCCAGGGCAGGAACATCATGGGGTGGATACAGAGTGAATCTCACTCTACACTGTCCGATAGAGACAGAGAGAGTGACAGAAAGAGAGAAACAGAGAGACATTGACTGACAGGGTGACTAAAAGAGATAGAAGGATATTTAACAGGGGATATTGGAAGAGGAGGATGCAATTTAACCCCACAACTCTGTTCCTGCATTCAATGTGATCTTGGCTGATCTGTGATGTAACTTACACCATATATCCTGCCTTTGCCCCTTATCTCTTAATACCTTTGGTTAACAAGAATCTATCAATCACAGATTTAAAAATTAACCAATAAACCAGCAAGAAATTTGCACAACAAATGTCATGAGGGTGTGATGGCTCCCACAGTGGAATAGCTTGCTGGATGTTTAAAATGGAGGCTGTTCCTTCTGGATTATCAAACGTATCTGCCTGGGCCCCAACTTCATCTACATTTCCCCCTCTGCCCATGTTTTTTTCTCTCCATATCTATCTCTTTCTGTTTGTGTACACAGCAGTGAAGGATTACATCAAATTAAAATATCTTACATTATCCTTTTCATCCACCTCAACAATCTCTCTCTCTCCAACTTTGTCCCTCTCTCCAGCCCTCTCTCTGCCTTCATAACTAACCCTATCTCCCTCTGTCTCTGTCCTAATGTCAGAGATAGCAGGAGGGAGAGACAGAGAGAGAATGTTGAAGGAACTGTACTCTGTTCCCAAGCTGTGCTGAACCTGCTCTGGGAGCGTTTGATGGGCTACATTAATCGGCCGTGTACAGTCCTGTATCAGGCTGTGAAGAAGCACAGCTTGTTCAGTGTACAAAGAGAGACTGACCTTAACATCAAGGCAGCGTTTGACTGAGTGTGACATCGAGGAGCCCGAGTAAAACTGAAGTCAGTGGGAATCCGCTGGTTGGAGTCATACAGAGCACAAAGGAAGATGGTTGTGGTTGTTGGAAGTCAATCATCTCAGTCCCAGGACATCACTGCAGGAGTTCCTCAGGGTAGTGTCCGAGGCTCAACCATCTTCAGCTGAGATCCCAGGAGAGAATGCTGGAAATACTGAGCAGGTCAAGCAGCATCTGTGGAGAGAGAAATAGAGTTAGTGATTCAGCTCGATGCTTTCCAGATTTCCAACATCCACAGTATTTTGCCTCAGATAATGAAGCAATCCAGAGCCACATGCACCAAGACCCGGACAACATTCAGGCTTGGACCGACCAGTGACAAGTAACATTCACGTCACACAAGTGCCAGGCAATGACCATCTGCAACAAGAGAGAATCCAACCACCTCCCCTTGGCATTCAAAGCATTATCCCATCGCTGAATCCCCCAGCGTCAACATCCTGGGCAAACATTGACATCAAACTTAACTGAACGAAACACATCAATAGTTTCTTCACCCAGTGGCTGGTGGGTGTCTGGAACTCACTGCCTGAAAGGATTAGTGTAAAATGGGTGGTTGATGGCCGGCACAGACTGGGCGGGCCGAAGGGCCTGTATAAGTGCTGTATCTCTCTATGACTCTGAAGGATGGGAGAGGCAGAAACCCTCATCACATTTAAAACAATCTCTTGGATATTCACTTCTCTATATTTAAAATAGGTAAGGAATAACTCTCCTCGTCTGCACTGCCCCATCAAACACTCTCAGAGAAGGTACAGCACGGGTTAGATACAGAGTAAAGCTCCGTTTAAACATTCCCTGGAGTGTCGGATTAACCCGGGTCACTCACTGTGCCCGGCTCAGCCTCAAGACTCACCTGCCTCAGTCACTGAGACGCTCCTGTATCACTTGCCTTAACGTAAGCGGATGCCGGGTTTGGGAGCAGGACAGGCACACGGGATTAGGACGACTGCTCATGTGGAGGATAAGCATCAGTAATCCCTCAGAGAATCAGAACAGACCAGCGAGACTCAGAAAAGGAAACTTGTGTTGAATTTGTGAGTCTTGCATTGTGGAATGCTTTAGTATTTGGTGAGAATGTTGAGCCAGTGACATTTTGCCCCAGTGGGATGAATAGACACTATATGACTTGATTACAACAGTAAGGTACCGTGTGTACTGTAAATATGGACTGAAATAACAATGTAACTGATCAATTTTCAGCTGAATACTATGACTACAGTTCTACCTGCTATCCTGTTATATATGTGCTGCTATACCTGCTATATGTGAGAATGTACATACGACACGATGGGATGAAGTCAAAGTGGCCACTCTTTATATTTTTAGACTATGCCCCAAGTTCCTGACTCCGCAGCCAGTGGGAATATTTACTCTCAGTCCACCCTATCAGTTTCCCTTATTATTTTATAAACTTTCATCAAATCACCCCATAACCTTCTAAATTCCAGGGATACAGAGTAAATCTCCAGCTACACTGTCCCATTAAATATTCCCAAGCCAAGCACAATGTTGAGTTTGACAGAGTAAATTTCCCTCTACACTGTCACATCACACACTCCGAGGGCAGGAACATCATGGGGTGGATACAGAGTGAATCTCACTAGACACTGTCTGATAGAGACAGACAGAGAGAGACAGAAAGAGAGAAACAGAGAGACATGGACTGACAGGGTGACTAAAAGAGATAGAAGGATATTTAACAGGGGATATTGGAAGAGGAGGATGCACTTTAACCCCACAACTCTGTTCCTGCATTCAATGAGATCTTGGCTGATCTGTGATCAAACTTACACCATATATCCTGCCTTTGCCCCTTATCTCTTTAACCTTTGGTTAACAAGAATCTATCAATCACAGGTTTAAAAATTAACCAATAAGCCAGCATGAAATTTCCACAAACAGTATCATGAGGGTGTGATGGCTCCCACAGTGGAATAGCTTGCTGAATATTTAAAATTGAGACAGAGAGAGAGAGAGACAGAGATAGGAGAGAGAGGGAGAGACAGAGAGGGAAAGACAGATGGAGGAACAGAGAGAGTGACAGAGATGGAAGGAGAGAGAGGGAGAGACAGGGAGGGAAAGACAGATGGAGGGATAGAGAGAGAGAGATACAGTGATAGAAGGAGAGAGAGGGAGAGGCAGAGAGGGAAAGACAGATGGAGAGAGAGAGAGAGAGAGTGGCAGAGATGGAAGGAGAGAGAGGGAGAGACAGGGAGGGACGGACAGATGGAGGGATAGAGAGAGATGGAGTGACAGGGAGGGAAGGACAGATGGAGGGATAGAGACAGAGAGAGGCAGAGACAGAGAGAAAAGGAGAGAGTGGGAGATACACAGAGGGAAAGGCAGTTGGAAAGACAGCGAGTGAGAGACAGAGAGAGAAGGAGAGAGAGGGAGTGTCTGGGAGGAAAAGACAGATGGAGGGACAGAGTGAGACAGAGAGAGAAGGAGAGAGAGGGAGTGACAGGGAGGGAAAGACAGATCGAGGGACAGAGTGAGAGACAGAGAGAGAAGGAGAGAGATGGAGTGACGGAGGGAAGGACAGATGGAGGGATAGAGAGAGAAACAGAGAGAGAAAGACAGAGAGGGAGTGACAGAGAGGGAAAGACAGATGGAGAGAGAGAGAGAGAGAGGCAGAGGTGGAAGGAGAGAGAGGGAGTGACAGAGAGGGAAAGACAGATGGAGGGACAGGGAGAGAGACAGAGAGAGAGGCAGAGACAGAGAGAGTAGAAGAGAGAGGGAGAGACAGGGAGGGAAAGACAGATGGAGGGACAGAGAGAGACACAGAGACAGAAGGAGAGAGAGGGAGAGACAGAGAGGGAAAGACAGATGGATGGACAGAGAGAGAGACAGAGAGAGAGAGAGTAGAAGAGAGAGGGAGTGTCAGGGAGGGAAAGACAGATGGAGGGATAGAGGGATAGAGAGAGAGACAGAGATAGATGGAGAGAGAGGGTGTGACAGAGACACAGAGAGAGAGGCAGAGACGGAGAGAGAAGGAGAGAGTGGGAGAGAAACAGAGGCAAAGGCAGTTGGAGAGACAGAGAGAGAGAAGCAGAGATCGAAGGAGAGAGAGGGAGTGACAAGGAGGGAAAGACAGATGGAGGAACAGAGAGAGAGACAGAAATGGAGGAGAGAGAGGGAGGGAAAGGGAGGGAAAGACAGATGGAGAGACAGAGAGAAAGAGAGAGATAGAAGGAGAGAGAGGGAGAGACAGGGAGGGAAGGACCGACGGAGGGATCGAGAGAGAGAGACAGAGATAGAAGGAGAGAAAGGGAGAGGCAGAGAGGGAAAGACAGATGGAGAGACAGAGAGAGAGAGGCAGAGATGGAAGGAGAGAAAGGGAGTGATAGGGAGGGAAAGACAGATGGAGAGACAGAGAGAAAGAGAGAGAGAGAAGGAGAGACAGGGAGGGAAGGACAGATGGAGGGATAGAGGGATAGAGAGAGAGACAGCAATAGAAGGAGAGAGAGGGAGTGACAGAGAGACAAAGAGAGAGGGAGAGACAGAGAGAGAAGGAGGGAGTGGGAGAGAAACAGAGGCAAAGGCAGTTGGAGAGACAGAGAGAGAGAGAAGCAGAAATGGAAGGAGAGAGAGGGAGTGACAAGGAGGGAAAGACTAATGGAAAGACAGAGAGAGAGACAGAGAGAGAAGGAGAGAGTGGGAGTGTCAGGGAGGGAAAGACAGATGGAGGGACAGAGACAGAGAGACAGAGATAGAAGGAGAGAGATGGAGAGACAGGGAGGGAAGGACAGATGGAGGGAGAGAGGGATAGAGAGAGCAACAGCGATAGAAGGACAGAGAGGGAGTGTCAGGGAGGGAAAGACAGATGGAGAGACAGAGAGACAGAGATAGAAGGAGAGAGAGGGAGTGACAGAGAGGGAAAGACAGATGGAGGGACAGAGAGAGAGACAGAAATAGAAGGAGAGAGATGGAGAGACGGGAGGGAAGGACAGATGGAGGGATAGAGGGATAGAGAGATAGACAGCAATAGAAGGAGAGAGAGGGAGCGACAGAGAAGGAAAGACAGATGGAGGGAAAGAGAGAGAGACAGAGATGGAAGGAGAGAGATGGTGAGACAGGGAGGGAAGGACAGATGGAGGGATAGAGGGATAGCGAGATAGACAGCAATAGAAGGAGAGAGAGGGAGTGACAGAGAGACAAAGAGAGAGGGAGAGGGAGAGAGAGAAGGAGGGAGTGGGAGAGAAACAGAGGCAAAGGCAGTTGGAGAGACAGAGAGAGAGAGGCAGAGATGGAAGGAGAGAGAGGGAGAGACAGAGAAGGAAAGACAGAAGGAGGGACATAGAGAGAGACAGAGATAGAAGGAGAGAGAGAGTGTGTCAGGGAGGGAAAGACAGATGGAGAGACAGAGAGAAAGAGAGAGATAGAAGGAGAGAGAGGGAGAGACAGGGAGGGAAGGACCGACGGAGGGATCGAGAGAGAGAGACAGAGATAGAAGGAGAGAGAGGGAGAGGCAGAGAGGGAAAGACAGATGGAGAGACAGAGAGAGAGAGGCAGAGATGGAAGGAGAGAAAGGGAGAGACAGAGAGGGAAAGACAGATGGAGAGACAAAGTGAGAGACAGAGAGAGAAGGAGAGAGAGGGAGAGATAGAGGGAAAGACAGATGGAGGGACAGAGAGAGAGACAGAGAGAGAGGGAGAGACAGAGAGTAGGAGAAAGGGAGTGACAGAGAGGGAAAGACAGATGGAGGGACAGAGAGAGAGACAGAGATAGAAGGAGAGAAATGGAGAAACAGAGAGGGAAAGACTGATGGAGGGACAGAGAGAGAGACAGAGAGAAGCAGAGACAGAGATAGAAGAACAGAGACAGAGATGGAAAGACAAATGGAGGGACAGAGAGAGAGACAGATATAGGAGAGAAATGGAGAAACAGATAGGGAAAGACTGATGGAGGGACAGAGAGAGAGACAGAGTGAAGCAGATAGAAGGACAGAGACAGAGGGGGAAAGACAAATGGAGGAACAGAGAGAGAGACAGAGAGAGAGAGACAGAGCTAGAAGGACAGGGAGGGCAGGACAGATGGAGGGACAGACAGAGAGACAGAGATAGAAGGAGAGAAATGGAGAAACAGACAGGGAAAAACTGATGGAGGGACAGAGAGAGAGAGACAGAGTGAAGCAGATAGAAGGACAGAGACAGAGAGGGAAAGACAAATGGAGGAACAGAGAGAGAGACTGAGAGAGAGAGACAGAGATAGAAGGACAGGGAGGGCAGGACAGATGGAGGGACAGACATAGAGACAGAGAGAGAGAGACAGAGATAGAAGGAGAGAGAGGGAAGGACAGATGGAGGGACAGAGTGAGGGACAGAGAGAGAAGGAGAGAGATGGACTGACAGGGAGTGACAGGGAGGGTCGGATAGATGGAGGGATAGAGCGACAGAGACAGAGATAGAAGGACAGAGAGGGAGAGACAGAGAGGGAGGCAGAGACAGGGAGAGAAGGAGAGAGAGGGAGAGACAGAAAGGGAAAGGCTGTTGGAGAGACAGAGAGAGCGAGACAGAGTGAGACGCAGAGACAGAGATAGAAGGCGAGAGAGGAAGTGACAGGGAGGGAAGGACAGATGGAGGGATAGAGAGAGAGACAAAGAGAGAAGGAGAGAGATGGAGTGACAGGGAGGGAAGGATAGATGGAGGGATAGAACGAGAGAGAGAGATAGAAGGAGAGAGAGGGAGTGACAAGGAGGGAAAGACAGATGGAAAGAGAGAGAGACAGAGATGGAAGGAGAGAGATGGTGAGACAGGGAGGGAAAGACAGATGGAGGGATAGAGGGATAGCGAGATAGACAGCAATAGAAGGAGAGAGAGGGAGTGACAGAGTGAGAAGGAGGGAGTGGGAGAGAAACAGAGGCAAAGGCAGTTGGAGAGACAGAGAGAGAGAGAAGCAGAGATGTACGGCGAGAGAGGGAGTGACAAGGAGGGAAAGACAGATGGAAAGACAGAGAGAGAGAGAGGGAGAGACAGAAAGGGAACGACAGATGGAGAGACAGAGAGAGAAGGAGAGAGAGGGAGAGACAGAGAGAGAGGCAGAGACAGAGAGAGAAGGAGAGAGAGGGAGGGACCGAAAGGGAAAGACAGATGGAGAGACAGAGAGAGAGATACACACAGATAGAAGGAGAGAGAGGGAGAGACAGAGAGGAAAAGGCAGATGGAGGGGCAGAGAGAGAGAAATTAAGAGAGAGAGATAGAAGGAGAAAGACATAGAGACAGAGAGGGAAAGACAGAAGGAGGGACAGAGAGAGAGACAGAGAGAGTGGCAGAGACAGAGATAGAAGGAGAGAGAGGGAGTGTCAGGAGGAGGGGGAGAGGGAGATAGAGGGGGGAGAGACAGATAGAGGGAGAGAGACAGATAGAGGGAGAGAGACAGATAGATAGAGGGGGAGACAGACAGAGGGGGAGACAGACAGACAGAGGGGGAGACAGGCAGAGGGGGAGACAGACAGACAGAGGGGGAGACAGACAGATAGAGGGGGAGACAGACAGATAGAGGGGGAGAGGGAGATAGAGGGGCAGAGGGAGATAGAGGGGCACAGAGAGATAGAGGGGCAGAGAGAGATAGAGGGGCAGAGAGAGATAGAGGGGCAGAGAGAGAGAGGGGGGGGGGAGAGGGAGAGAGAGGGGGGAGAGGGAGAGAGAGGGGGGGAGAGGGAGAGATAGGGGGGGAGAGGGAGAGAGAGGGGGGAGAGGGAGAGATAGGGGGGGAGAGGGAGAGAGTGAGATAGAGGGCGAGAGACAGATCGATGGGGAGAGTGAGATAGAGGGGGGATAGGGAGATAGAGGGCGAGAGACAGATCGATGGGGAGAGGTAGAAAGAGGGTGGAGACGGAGATAGAGGGGGAGAGATGGATGGGGTAGAGGGTGGTGAACCTGTGGAATTCTCTACCGCAGAAGGCAGTGGAGGCCAAGTCATTAAATATATTCATGGAGGAGAGAGATATATTTCTTAATGTCAAAGGGATCAAGGGGTATGGGGAGAAAGTGGGAACAGGGTACTGAATTAGACCATCGATCATGATCTTTATTGAATGACGGAGCAGGCCCAAAGGGCCGAATGGCCTGCTCCTGCTCCTATTTTCTATGTTTCTATGAGAGAGGCGGATTGACAGAGGGAGAGAGAAGAAGAAACAGAGAGAGAAGGAGAGATAGAGATGGAGCGAGGTGACCCTGATATTCTCTCTCTCTCACACACACATCCAGACACACACAGATACATACATAAAGGGACAGACACACACACACAGACACACACACACACAGACAGATTTTACAATCCACACTGATGTCAGTAAAAATGACCAACAGAACCTCAGTAACAATCCCCAGTGTCTGCCCAGTCCTGTAGAGAGACAGAGAGAGAGAGATAGGGCAGTGACAGAGAAAGACAGTGAAAGAGGGAGGACAAAACAGCTTGAGATGGAGTGACGGAGGGAAGGACAGATGGAGGGATAGAGAGAGAAACAGAGAGAGAAGAACAGAGAGGGAGTGACAGAGGGAATGACAGATGGAGAGACAGAGAGAGAGAGGCAGAGGTGGACGGAGAGAGAGGGAGTGACAGGGAGGGAAAGACAGATGGAGGAACAGAGAGAGAGACAGAGATGGAAGGAGAGAGAGGGAGTGACAGGGAGGTAAAGACAGATGGAAAGACAGAGAGAGAGAGACGGAGATAGAAGGAGAGAGAGGGAGAGACAGAGAGGGAAAGGCAGATGGAGAGACAGAGAGAGAGAGAGGCAGAGATGGAAGGAGAGAGAGGGAGAGACAGAGAAGGAAAGACAGAAGGAGGGACATAGAGAGAGACAGAGATAGAAGGAGAGATAGAGTGTGTCAGGGAGGGAAAAACAGATGGGGAGACAGAGAGAGAGAGAGAGATAGAAGGAGAGAGAGGGAGAGACAGGGAGGGAAGGACCGACGGAGGGATCGAGAGAGAGAGACAGAGATGGAAGGAGAGAAAGGGAGTGATTGGGAGGGAAAGACAGATGGAGAGACAGAGAGAAGGAGAAAGGGAGTGACAGAGAGGCAAAGACAGATGGAGGGACAGAGAGACAGACAGAGATAGAAGGAGAGAAATGGAGAAACAGAGAGGGAAAGACTGATGGAGGGACAGAGAGAGAGACAGAGTGAAGCAGAGACAGAGATAGAAGGACAGAGACAGAGAGGGAAAGACAAATGGAGGAACAGAGAGAGAGACAGAGAGAGAGAGACAGAGATAGAAGGACAGGGAGGGCAGGACAGATGGAGGGACAGACAGAGAGACAGAGATAGAAGGAGAGAAATGGAGAAACAGACAGGGAAAGACTGATGGAGGGACAGAGAGAGAGACAGAGTGAAGCAGATAGAAGGACAGAGACAGAGAGGGAAAGACAAATGGAGGAACAGAGAGAGAGACAGAGAGAGAGAGACAGAGATAGAAGGACAGGGAGGGCAGGACAGATGGAGGGACAGACAGAGAGACAGAGATAGAAGGAGAGAAATGGAGAAACAGACAGGGAAAGACAGATGGAGGGACAGAGAGAGAGAGACAGAGTGAAGCAGATAGAAGGACAGAGACAGAGAGGGAAAGACAAATGGAGGAACAGAGAGAGAGACTGAGAGAGAGAGACAGAGATAGAAGGACAGGGAGGGCAGGACAGATGGAGGGACAGACAGAGAGACAGAGATAGAAGGAGAGAAATGGAGAAACAGACAGGGAAAGACAGATGGAGGGACAGAGAGAGAGACAGAGAGAAGCAGAGACAGAGATAGAAGGACAGAGACAGAGAGGGAAAGACAAATGGAGGAACAGAGAGAGAGACAGATATAGACGGACAGGGAGGGCAGGACAGATGGAGGGACAGACAGAGAGACAGAGAGAGAGAGACAGAGATAGAAGGAGAGAGAGGGAAGGACAGATGGAGGGACAGAGTGAGGGACAGAGAGAGAAGGAGAGAGATGGAGTGACAGGGAGGGTCGGATAGATGGAGGGATAGAGCGACAGAGACAGAGATAGAAGGACAGAGAGGGAGAGACAGATAGGGAGGCAGAGACAGGGAGAGAAGGAGAGAGAGGGAGAGACAGAAAGGGAAAGGCTGTTGGAGAGACAGAGAGAGCGAGACAGAGGGAGAGGCAGAGACAGAGATAGAAGGAGAGAGAGGGAGTGTCAGGGTGTGGGGAAGGCAGATGAAGAGACAGAGAGAGAGAGACAGAGAGAGAAGGAGAGAGAGGGAGCGACAAGGAGGGAAAGACAGATGGAGAGACAGAGATCGAGACAAAGAGAGAAGGAGAGAGATGGAGTGACAGGGAGGGAAGGATAGATGGAGGGATAGAACGAGAGAGAGAGATAGAAGGAGAGAGAGGGAGTGACAGGGAGGGAAAGACAGATGGAGGGACAGAGTGAGAGACAGAGAGAGAAGGAGAGAGATGGAGTGACAGGGAGGGAAGGACAGATGGAGGGATAGAGAGAGAGTGGCAGAGATAGAAGGAGAGAGAGGGAGTGATCCGGGGGAGACTGATGGAGAAATGGAGAGAGAGAGAGAGAAAGAGAGAGAAGGAAAGAGTGGGAGCGACATAGATCGAAAGAGAGATGGAGAGACAGAGATGGACGGAGAGAGAGCGAGTGACAGGGAGGGAAAGACAGATGGAGAGACAGAGAGAGATAGGAGAGAGAGGGAAAGACAGATGGAGATTCAGAGATAGAAGGAGAGAGAGGGAGTGACAGAGAGGGAAAGACAGATGGAGGGACAGAGGGAGACAGAGAAAGAAGGAGAGAGTGGGACAGAGAGGGAGGGTTAAAGAAAGAAGGAAAAATGTTTGAAACCATTGCTATCCTGGGAGTGAGGGAGGAAGGGAGAGATGGTGTCATCGAGACACAGACAGAGTTATGGGCAGAGGCAGAGAAAGAGAGGGAGAGAGGGAGAGAGAGAGAGATAGAATTAGAGAGAGACGGTGACAGGGAGGGAATGACAGATGGAGGGACAGAGAGAGAGAAGGAGAGAGAGGGAGAGACAGAGAGAAGGAGAGAGGGAGTGACAGAGAGGGAAAGACAGATGGAGGGACAGTGAGAGAGACAGAGATACAGAGTGAGGGAAAGGCAGAGATGGTGTGAGAGAGACACAGTAGAGTCATGGACAGAGGCACAGAGAGAGAGAGAGTAACAGAGAGAGAGACAGACAGACTGAAAGAGAGAAAGAGAGAGATAGAGACACAGAGAGAGAAACAGAGAGAGAGGGAGCGGCAGTGAGAGAGAGAGAGACAGAGACAATGATAGCGAAAGACAACGAGAGCGAGAGATGGGGAGAGAGAGATAGAGGGGGAGAGAGAGATAGAGGGGGTAAAGAGAGATAGAGGGGGTAAAGAGAGATAGAGGGGGTATAGAGAGATAGACGTGGAGAGAGAGAGAGGGGGGGAGAGAGAGAGAGGGGGGAGAGAGAGAGAGGGGGGGAGAGAGAGAGAGAGGGAGAGAGAGAGAGAGGGAGAGAGAGGGAGTGTGAGGGGGAGAGGGAGATAGAGGGGTGAGACAGATAGAGGGGGGAGAGTGAGATAGAGGGGAGAGAGTGAGATAGAGGGGGGAGAATGAGATAGAGGGGAGAGAGTGAGATAGAGGGGGGAGAATGAGATAGAGGGGGGGAGAATGAGATAGAGGGGGAGAGTGAGATAGAGGGGGAGAGTGAGATAGAGGGGGTGTGTGAGATAGAGGGGGTGTGTGAGATAGAGGGGGTGTGTGAGATAGAGGGGAAGAGGGAGATAGAGGGGAAGAGGGAGATAGAGGGGGTGTGTGAGATAGAGGGGGAGAGTGAGAGAGGGGAAGAGTGAGAGAGGGGAAGAGTGAGAGAGGGGAAGAGTGAGAGAGGGGAAGAGTGAGATCGAGGGGAAGAGTGAGATCGAGGGGATGTGTGAGCGGGGGAGAGGGAGATAGAGGGGCAGAGGGAGATAGAGGGGGAGACGGAGATAGAGGGGGAGACGGAGATAGAGGGGGAGACGGAGATAGAGGGGGAGACGGAGATAGAGGGGGGAGAGGGAGAGAGAGCGGAGAGGGAGAGAGAGCGGGAGATAGAGGGGGATTGGGAGATAGAGGGGGAGAGGGAGATAGAGGGTGGAGACGGTGATAGAGGGGGAGAGATGGATGGGGTAGAGGGTGGTGAACCTGTGGAATTCTCTACCGCAGAAGGCAGTGGAGGCCAAGTCATTAAATATATTCATGGAGGAGAGAGATATATTTCTAAATATCAAAGGGATCAAGGGGTATGGGGAGAAAGTGGGAACAGGGTACTGAATTAGACCATCGGTCATGATCTTTATTGAATGACGGAGCAGGCCCAAAGGGCCGAATGGCCTACTCCTGCTCCTATTTTCTATGTTTCTATGAGAGAGGCGGATTGACAGAGGGAGAGATAGAGAGAGGAGAAACAGAGAGACAAGGAGAGATAGAGATGGAGCGAGGTGACCCTGATATTCTCTCTCTCTCACACACACATCCAGACACACACAGACACATACATAAAGGGACAGACACACACACACAGACACACACACACACACACACACAGACAGAGACACACACAGACACACAGACACACACAGAGACACACAGACAGATTTTACAATCCACACTGATGTCAGTAAAAATGACCAACAGAACCTCAGTAACAATCCCCAGTGTCTGCCCAGTCCTGTAGAGAGACACAGAGAGAGAGAGAGATAGGGCAGTGACAGAGAAAGACAGTGAAAGAGGGCGGCACAGTGGCGCAGTGGTTAGCACCGCAGCCTCACAGCTCCAGCGACCCGGGTTCAATTCCGGGTACTGCCTGTGTGGAGTTTGCAAGTTCTCCCTGTGTCTGCGTGGGTTTTCTCCGGGTGCTCCGGTTTCGTCCCACAAGCCAAAAGACTTGCAGGTTGGTAGGTAAATTGGCCATTATAAATTGTCACTAGTATAGGTAGGTGGTCGGGAAATATAGGGGGCAGGTGGGGATGTTTGGTAGGAATATGGGATGAGTGTAGGATGAGTATAAATGGGTGGTTGATGGTCGGCACAGACTCGGTGGGCCGAAGGGCCTGTTTCAGTGCTGTATATCTAATCTAAAACAGCTTGTAGGAGAAACTTTACATTTCTTTGTGTTCCACAGATTTTATTAAAAGTTGAAAGGGACTGGACACTGGAAAAGCTGTCAACACACAACAACAACACTGAGAGACTTTAGATGTGAGGGAAGGGGAGACACACTTTAAAATCCACACTGATGTCAGTAAAAATCCCCAAACACAACCTCAGTAACAATCCCCATTATCTGCCCAGTCCTGTATTGTGGGTTTCTTCTTTGGCCTCCTTATCTCGAGAGACAATGGGTAAGCGCCTGGAGGTGGTCAGTGGTTTGTGGGGCAGCGCCTGGAGTGGCTATAAAGGCCAATTCTAGAGTGACAAGCTCTTCCACAGGTGCTGCAGAGAAATGTGATTGTCGGGGCTGTTACACAGTTGGCTCTTCCCTTGCGCCTCTGTCTTTTTTGTGGGTTTAGTGTGAGGGTTTGAGGGGGGAGGGTTGGATCAATGTTTGATATTTTGAAACTGCAGGGAAAGAATGAAAGGTTTAAAATGAACTAAGAGATGTCTGAAAGCATTGCTGTGCTGGGATTAACATGGAGAGACAGAGAGAGAGACAGAGATAGAAGGAGAGAGACGGAGAGACAGAGAGGGAAAGACAGATGGAGGGACGGAGAGAGATACAGAGATAGAAGGAGAGAGAGGGAGAGACAGAGAGGGAAAGACCGATGGCGGGACAGAGAGAGAGTCAGAGAGAGAGTCAGAGAGAGAGTCAGAGAGAGAGGCAGAGAGAGAGGCAGAGAGAGAGGCAGAAAGGGAGAGAGAAGGTGAGAGAGAAGGTGAGAGAGGGAGAGACAGGGGGGGAAAGACAGATGGAGAGACAGAGAGAGAGACAGAGATAGAAGGAGAGAGAGGGAGAGACAGAGAGCAAAAGACAGATGGAGGGACAGACAGAGAGAGACAGGGAGAGAGAAGGAGTTACAGGGAGGGAAGGACAGATGGAGGGATAGAGAGAGAGAGAGACAGAGATAGGAGAGCGAGGGAGTGACAGAGAGGGAAATGCAGATGGAGGGACAGAGAGAGAGACAGAGAGAGAAGGAGAGACAGAGAGGGAAAGACAGATGGAGAGGTAGAGATAGAAGGAGAGAGAGGGAGAGACTGAGAAGGAAAGACAGATGGAGGGACAGAGAGAGAGAGAGAGAGAGAGAGGCAGAGAGAGAGAGAGAAAGAGAGAGAGGGAGTGTTAGGAAGGGAAAGCCAGACGGACGGACAAAGTGAGAGACAGAGAGAGAAGGAGAGCGATGGAGTGACGGGGAGGGAAGGAAAGATGGAGGGATAGAGAGAGGGAGACAGAAATCGAAGGAGAGAGGAGGAGTGACAGATGAAGGGACAGAGAGAAGGAGAGAGTGGCAGAGACAGAGATAGAAGGAGCGAGAGGGAGTGAAGGGTGGGGGGAAGACAGATGGAGAGATAGAGAGAGAGAGAAGGAGAGAGAGGGCAAGACAGAGAGAAGGAGAGAGGGAGTGACAGAGAGAAAGACCGATGGAGGGACAGAGAGAGAGACAGAGAGAGGGGCAGAGACAGAGTGAGAAGGAGAGATAGGGAGTGTCAGGATAGCAATGGGGAGAGATTACCAGAGAGGAAGAGATTGGGATGGAGAGTGTCGGTCAGTGTTCCTGCAAAGCTGTGTGCAGCAGCCTGGAAGGTACCACGCAGGTACTGTTCCGTGATAAATAACACACGTCTTCGAAGATTCTTAAAAGTTTAAAGGGACTGCACGTGGGACAAAAAAAAACTTGCCGTGCAGAACAACTAAATTTTCTGGGAACATTGGAGCCAGCTGTAGCTCAGTGGGTAATAATCCTGCCTCTGAGTTATACGTTTGTGGGTTCAGGTCCGAACACAAAATCTAGGCTGATGTCACCCAACAGAAAATCAGAACAGACCAGCGAGACACAGAAAAGGAAACTTGTGTTGAATTTGTGAGCCTCGCTTTCTGTAATGTTTTAGTGTTTGGTCAGAATGTTGACCCAGTGAAATTTTGCCCCTGTGGCATGAGAGTTATCTGAATAGAGATTATAACATCTTATTACAACATGAAGGTACCGTGCGCACTGAGTATAACAACATTTGCAGCGTCCCATCATGTAAAATACTTTACTGGGTGTGGGATCAGGGTTTGATATTTCCAAAACACTGAGGGAAACTCGAACTTTTAATCAGCCCTGGGAGGAAAGTAAACCTGGAGACTTTCAAACAGTAATCAATGTCAGATTTGATCAATTATTAGGGATTCATCAATTTAGTATACAAAGCAGACAGAATATGCTGTTAAAGAGCGGGATATGGGTTTCCTACCAGCCTGCAGAAGGAAGTGCACCCTCTGCAGTTGTGGTATCACCAAAAGCAGCCAAATTAAAATAGCCAATTTATGTATGTGGAGTTTTACTGAGGTTCTGAGAGAGGAGAGAGAAACAGGCTAAGACACAGACAGACACACACCCACACACAGAGAACCACACACACAGACCGACATGCACAGACACACAGACACAGAGACTGACATGCACAGACACACACACAAACAGACTGCCCAAGGGACAGAGAGTGACAGAAGAATATTTCAATTTCTATAATATTTCAATTTCAGTTTCTATAAGATCCCCCCTCATTCTTCTGAATTCCAATGAATATAATCCCAATCTACTCAGTCTCTCCTCATAAGCCAACCCCCTCAACTCTGGAATCAACCTAGTGAACCTCCTCTGCACCCTCTCCAGTGCCTGCACATCCTTTCTCAAGTAAGGAGACCAAAACTGCACACAGTACTCCAGGTGCGGCCTCACCAGTACCTTATACAGCTGCAACATAACCTCTCTGCTTTTAAACTCAATCCCTTTAGCAATGAAGGACAAAATTCCATTTGCCTTCCTAATTACTTGCTGTACCTGCAGACCAACCTTTTGCGATTCATGCACAAGGACACCCAGGTCCCTCTGCATAGCAGCATGCTGCAACTTTTTACCATTCAAGTAATAATCCTTTTTACTGTTACTCCTACCGAAATGAATAACTTCACATTTATTAACATTGTATTCCATCTGCCAGACCTTTGCCCACTCACTCAATGTATCTATGTTCCTCTGCAAACTTTCACAGTCATCTGCACACTTTGCTCTGCCACTCATCTTATTGTCATCTGCAAACTTTAACAACCTACACGTGGTCCCCAACTCCAAATCATCGATATAAATTGTAAATAATTGTGGTCCCAACACCGATCCCTGAGGCACACCACTAGTGACTGATTGCCAGCCAGAATAGCACTCATTTATCCCCACTCTCTGCTTCCTGTTAGTCAACCAGAGAGGGAAAGACAGATGGAGAGACAGAGAGAGAGAGAGACGCAGAGATAGAAGGAGAGAGATGGAGTGACAGGGAGGGAAAGACAGATGGAGGGACAGAGTGAGAGACAGAGAGAGGAGAGAGATGGAGTGACAGGGAGGGAAGGACAGATGGAGGGACAGAGAGGGAGAGACAGAGATCGAAGGAGAGAGAGGGAGTGACAGGGAGGGAAAGACAGATGGAGGGACAGAGAGGGAGAGACAGAGATCGAAGGAGAGACAGGGAGTGATAGGGAGGGAAAGACAGATGGAGGGACAGAGAGGGAGAGACAGAGATCGAAGGAGAGAGAGGGAGTGACAGGGAGGGAAAGACAGATGGAGGGACAGAGAGAGAGAGAGACAGAGATAGAAGGAGAGAGAGGGGGAGTGACAGGGAGGGAAAGACAGATGGAGGGACAGAGTGAGAGACAGAGAGAAAAGGAGAGAGATTCAGTGACATAGATGGAAGGACAGATGGAGGGATAGAGAGAGGGACACAGAGATACAAGGTCAGAGAGGGAGTGACAGAGCGGGAAAGACAGATGGAGGGTCAGGGAGAGAGAGACAGAGAGAGAAGGAGAGAGAGGGAGTGACACGGAGGGAAAGACAGATGGAAAGAGAGAGAGAGATAGACAGAGATAGAAGGAGAGAGAGGGAGAGACAGCAAGGGAAAGACAGATGGAGGGACGGAGAGAGAGACAGAGAGAGAAGGAGAGAGAGGGAGTGTCAGGGAGGGAAAGACAGATGGAGGGACAGAGAGAGAGAGACAGAGAGAGAAGGAGAGAGATGGAATGACAGGGAGTGAAGGACAGATGGAGGGATAGAGAGAGAGACAGAGACAGAGATAGAAGGAGAGAATGGAGTTACATAGAGGGAAGGACAGATGGAGGGATAAAGAGAGAGACATAGAGAGAAGGAGAGAGAGGGAGAGACAGAGAGGGAAAGACTGATGGAGAGACAGAGAGAGAGAGACAGAGATAGAAGGAGAGAGAGGGAGAGACAGAGAGGGAAAGACTGATGGAGAGACAGAGAGAGAGAGAGAGAAAGAAGGAGAGAGAGGGAGAGACAGAGAGGGAAAGGCAGTTGGAGAGACAGAGAGACAGGCAGAGATGGAAGGAGAGAGAGGGTGTGACAGGGAGGGAAAGACAGATGGAAAGAGAGAGAGAGAGAGAGACAGAGGTAGAAGGAGAGAGAGGGAGAGACAGAGAGGGAAAGACAGATGGAGGGACAGAGAGAGAGAGGGACAGAGAAAGAAGGAGAGAGAGGGAGAGACAGAGAGGGAAAGGCAGTTGGAGAGACAGAGAGAGAGGCAGAGATGGAAGGAGAGAGAGGGAGAGACAGAGAGGGAAAGACAGATGGAAAGAGAGAGAGAGACAGCGTGGGAAAGACACATGGAGGGGCAGAGAGTGAGACAGAGAGAGAAGGAGAGAGAGGGAATAACGGAGTGAAGGACAGATGGAGGGACAGAGAGAGAGACAGAGAGAGAGGCAGAGACAGAGATAGAAGGAGAGAATGGAGTGACATAGAGGGAAGGACAGATGGAGGGATAAAGAGAGAGACATAGAGAGAAGGAGAGAGAGGGAGAGACAGACAGGGAAAGACAGATGGAGGGACAGAGAGAGAGACAGAGAAAGAAGGAGAGAGAGGGAGAGACAGAGAGGGAAAGGCAGTTGGAGAGACAGAGAGAGAGGCAGAGATGAAAGAAGAGAGAGGGTGTGACAGGGAGGGAAAGACAGATGGAAAGAGAGAGAGAGAGAGAGACAGAGGTAGAAGGAGAGAGAGGGAGAGACAGAGAGGGAAAGACAGATGGAGGGACAGAGAGAGAGAGAGACAGAGAAAGAAGGAGAGAGAGGGAGAGACAGAGAGGGAAAGGCAGTTGGAAAGAGAGAGAGAGAGAGACAGCGTGGGAAAGACACATGGAGGGGCAGAGAGTGAGACAGAGAGAGAAGGAGAGAGAGGGAGTGTCAGGGAGGGAAAGACAGATGGAGGGACAGAGAGAGAGAGAGAGACAGGGAGAGAGATGGAGTGACAGGGACTGAAGGAAAGATGGAGGGATAGAGAGAGAGACAGAGAGAGGCAGAGACAGAGATCAAAGGAGAGAGATCGAGTGACGGGGAGTGAGGTGGGGGGTAGACAGATGTAGGGACAGAGAGAGAGAGGCAGAGATGGAAGGAGAGACAGGGAGTGACAGAGAGAGAAAGGCAGATGGAGGGATAGAGAGAGAGACAGAGAGAGAGAGACAGAGCCGAGATAGAAGGAGAGAGATGGAGTGACGGTGTGGGGGAGGGGGGTGGGTAGTCAGCTTGCTGACTATTTAAAATGGAGGCTATTCCTTCTGGATCATCAAAAGTGTCCGCCTGGGCCCCAACTTCATCTCCATTTCTCCCCCTCCCGATGTTTTCTTTCTCTCCATCCATATCTCAAATAAGTTTGTGTGCACAGCAGTGAAGGATTACATCAAATTAATATATCTTACATTATCCTCTTCATCCACCTCAACAATCTCTCTCTCTCCAAGTTTGTCCCTCTCTACAGCTCTCTCTATGCCTTCATATCGAACCCTCCCTCCCTCTGTCTCTCTCCTAGTGTCAGTGATAGCAGAGAGAGAGACAGAGATAGAAGAAGAGAGAGGGAGTGACAGAAAGGGAAAGACAGATGGAGGGACAGAGAGAGAGACAGAGAGAGAGGCAGAGAGAGAGGCAGAGAGAGAGGCAGAGAGAGAGGCAGAGAGAGAGGCAGAGAGAGAGATAGAAGGAGAGAGAGGGAGTGACTGGGGGGCGGGGGGGAGACAGCTGGAGGGACAGAGAGAGAGAGAGAGAAGGAGAGAGAGGGACAGACAGAGAGAAGGAGAGAGGGAGTGACAGAGAGGGCAAGAGAAATGGAGGAACAGAGAGAGAAACAGAGATAGAAGGAAAGAGAGGGAGTGACAGAGAGGGAAAGACAGATGGAGGGACAGAGGGAGAGACAGAGAGAGAGGCAGAGACAGAGAGAGAAGGAGAGAGAGGGAGATACCGAGAGGGAAAGACTGATAGAGAGACAGAGAGAGAGACAGAGATAGAAGGAGAGAGAGGGAGAGGCAGAGAGGGAAAGTCAGATGGAGGGACAGAGAGAGAGACAGAGAGACAGGCAGAGACAGAGATAGACGGAGAAAGACGGAGAGACAGAGAGGGAAAGACAGCTGGAGGGACAGAGAGAGAGACAGAGAGAGAGGCAGAGAGAGAGATAGAAGGAGAGGGAGGGAGTAAGGGGTGGGTGAGGACAGATGGAGAGACAGAGAGAGAGAGAAGGAGAGACAGAGAGGGAAAGACAGATGGTGAGACAGACAGAGAGAGAGGCAGAGTTGGAAGGAGAGAGATGGAGTGACAGGGAGGTCGGACAGATGGAGGGATAGAGAGAGAGACAGAGAAAGAAGGAGAGAGAGGGAGTGACAGAGAGGGAAAGACAGATGGAGGACAGCGAGAGAGAGAGGCAGTGATACAGATAGAAGGAGAGAGAGGGAGTGTCAGGGAGGGAAAGACAGATGTAGGGACAGAGAGACAGAGAGACAGAGATAGAAGGAGAGAGAGGGAGTGTCAGGGAGGGAAAGACAGATGGAGGGACAGAGAGATAGAGAGACAGAGATAGAAGCAGAGAGAGGGAGTGACAGGGAGGGAAAGACAGATGGAGTGACAGAGAGAGAGACAGAGATCTCTCCCGATGTTTCTGTCTCCATACCTAGCTCTTAAATGTTTGTGAAGGATTACATCAAATTAATTTCTCTTACATTCTCCCTTTCAATCGACCCCGCAATCTCTCTCTCTCCAACCTTGTCCCTCTCCACAACACTCTCTCTGTCTGCATATCTAACCCTCTCTCCCTCTGTCTCTCTCCTCGTGTCAGAGATAGCAGGAAGGAGAGACAGAGAGAGGAAGACAGAGAGAGAATGTTGAAGGAACTGTACTCTGTTCCTAAGCTGTGCTGAACCTGCTCTGGGAGTGTTTGATGGGCTACATTAATCGGCCGTGTACAGTCCTGTATCAGGCTGTGAAGAAGCACAGCTTGTTCAGTGTACAACGGGTCAAAGGGAACGATTCACTCCTGTCTGCTACTGGGAAGAGAGACTGACCTTAACATCAAGGCAGCGTTTGACCGAGTGTGACATCGAGGAGTCCGAGTAAAACTGAAGTCAGTGGGAATCCGCTGGTTGGACTCATACCGAGCACAAAGGAAGATGGTTGTGGTTGTTGGAGGTCAATCATCGTAGTCTCAGGACATCACTGCAGGAGTTCCTCAGGTTAGTGTCCTCGGCCCATCCATCTTCAGCTGCTTCCTCAATGACCTGCCCTCCATCGTAAGGTCAGAAGTAGGGATGTTCACTGTTGATTGCACAGTGTTCAGTTCCATTCACACCTCCTCAGATAATGAAATCCCAGCAGGAAGTGCTGGAAATACTGAGCAGGTCAGGCAGCATCTGTGGAGAGAGAAACAGAGTTAGTGATTCAGCTCGATGCTTTCCAGATTTCCAGCATCCACAGTATTTTGCCTCAGATAATGAAGCAATCCAGAGCCACATGCACCAAGACCCAGACAACATTCAGGTTTGGGCCGACCAGTGACAAGTAACATTCACGTCACACAAGTGCCAGGCAATGACCATCTGCAACAAGAGAGAATCCAACCACCTCCCCTTGGCATTCAAAGCATTATCCCATCACTGAATCCCCCAGCGTCAATATCCTGGGGAAACATTGACATCAAACTTAACAGAACGAAACACATCAATAGTTTCTTCACCATCTCTCTGGGACAGAGAGACACAGATAAAGAATGTGAGTAAGCTTTGACAGAACCTCAGTAAATTGTTCCAACCATTGTTAATGATAGAAATCAAGGATTATTTTAGAGCAAAGGAAGAGGCAGAGAATGTTAGCCCCTTTATAACTATATCCTTTAGTTTAGATTGCCTCTCCTCCTTCTTCCTACCTGTGGAGGTGGGAGATGTGGGCATGGGTCTTAATGAATTCTCTGTGTCCGTCTTTATAAAAGAGTGGGAACGATACAGAGATTGTAGTTAAAGAGGAGGAGTGTGAAATATTGGATGGGATAAACAGAGTGAGAGGGGAAATATGAAGGTGTTTGGCAGCTTTGAAAGTGGATAAATGGTCAGGCCTGGATGCATTGGAATCAGTTCAGAGAAGGTTCACTCGGCTGGTTCCTGGGATGAAGGGGTTATCTTTGAGGAATGGTGGAACAGGTTGGGCCTATACTCATTGGAGTTTAGAAGAATGAGAGGTGATCTTATTGAAACATACAAGATTCTGAGGGGACTTTACAGGGCGGATGCTGGGAGGATGTTCCCCTTGTGGGGAAGTCTAGAACTAGGGGGCAGGTACACTGTGGGGTTTGATACAGAGTAAAGCTGCCTCTGTATATGCCTCTCTTTCTCCTCCTCCATCCAGATGGAGAGAGTAACAGTGAGAAAGAACAGGGATAGATATGGAGAATAAGAGAGAGAGGGAAGGATTGCAATGGGGAGAGAGTACCAGAGAGAAAGAGGAAGAGATTGGGATGGAGAGTGTTGGTCAATGTTCCTGCAAATCTGCGTGCAGCAGCCTCAAAGGTCCCACGCAGATCCTGTTCCACAATAAATAGCACACGTCTTCAAAGATTCTTCAAAGATTTCAAGGGACAGCTCACGTTAAAAAAACTGGGCACGCACAACATCTAAATTTTCACGGGAACATTGGAGCCAACTGCGGAATACATGTTTCTTACCAGCCTGCACAAGGAAGTGCAACCTCTGCAGATGCGGTGAAACCAAAAGCAGCTGACTTCAAATGGCAAACTGATGTATGTGGAGCTTTACAAAGGGTCTGAGAGAGGAGAGAGAAACAGACATAGACAAACACACACAGAAACACACACACAGAAACACACACACAGACACAGACACAGAGAAACACACACACACCGAAACACACACACACAGAAACACACACACACAGAAACACACACACACACAGAAACACACACACAAACACAGAAACACACACACACAGAAACACACACACAGAAACACACACACAGAAACACACACACACACACAGAAACACACACACAGAAACACACACAGAAACACACACAGAAACACACACAGAAACACACACAGAAACACGCACACACACAGACACAGAGTGACTCAGGGACAGAGCGCGAAAGAAGAATATTTCAATTTTCAAAAGGCATTTGATGAGATCAACCTTCGATTTAAAAATGACAATTGATTTTGCATCAATGTGTGCGTGCAGAAGACACGTTCCAAACTACTACCACCTTTAGCCTGGAGTGGCGGAATTTTACTCAGAGGGTTGTGAATCTTTGGAATTCTCTACTCCAGTGGGCTGTGGAAGCTCAGTCTGGGAAAAAGGCATTGAAGTGGATGATCAGCCATGATCGTATTGAATGGCGGAGCAGGCTCGATGGGCTGAATGGCCTACTCCTGTTCCTATGTTCCCAAGCTGCTGAAATAGTTTCTCCCAAACTACCCCATCAGTTCCCCTTAATATCTCAACATCTTTGAACAAATCACCTTGATCCTCCTAAATTCCAGGCAATAAATCCCTAGTTTGTGTAATATCACCTCGTAATTTTACCCTTGGAGTCCAGTTATCATTCTGGTAAATCTACACTGCACTCAAATGGACATGGACCCCCCAAAGTCTCTTTGAACCTCCAGTGTTTCTAGCTTTACACCATTTATAAAGTACTCTGTTCTAGTCTCTTTTTTCCTGACATGGAAATCTAACTACCACAGTTTTGCCCATTTATTTAAGATATTAATACCTCTTTGTAATTTGCTGCTTCCAGCCACACTGCTTACAATGCTGCCTATTTTTGTGTCATTGGTAAACTTGGGTATGTTGCATTCTACCACATCATCTTAAATCATTAATAAATACAGCAAAACTGAGACACACACGGGCTTTGCACTAGTAGACAGGAGTGAATCATTCCAACCTCGAGGCTTTTTAACTCCAGATTTATGTTTTTTGAAAGAAAAAATAGAATTCAAATTCACAACAGCCCTGTGTGGGATTTGAACTCCTGCTTTTTCAATCATCAGCTCAGGCCTTCAAATTAAAACCCATAAAAAGAGATTCATTTTCCTACTGCTGTTGTCTGACTGACTGAGGTTTTGTATATTGTTCCCTTCTCCTCTTCTTCCATGTGTTTGAAGTCTTTGAAGTTTGTCAGACATTGGTAAACTACTTCATGTGGTGTTGTGTAAATACCTTCAATTCTGTGTATCTGGAAGGGACACAATTCAAATTCTCACCTTATTGCATCAACTAAAACCTGCAGGTCCATTCAAACAACTCTATTTCCTGTCTCTGCAAAGACAGATCACACTTCCACAATGCAGGAATGTCTGAATGGAAACAGCTTTTGACACATTTCCCAAATTGTTTGCTGACACTTTTCAGGATGAAGCTAAATTCAACTGACAAGATTGCAAGCCCCAAATTGAATCTTTTAGATGTAAAAAGTGACACAAATGAAATCCCAGATCTCTCTGTCCCTGCACCCATTTTAACATTGTACCATTTAGTTTATATCGCTTCTCCTCAGCCTTCCTTCCAAAATGCATCATTTTACATTTCTCAGCATTGAAGTTAACCTGCTATGTGTCTGACCATTTCACCAGACTGCCCCTATCCTCCTGAAGTCTACTCCTATTCCCTTCACTGTTTATTACATTGCAAATGGCACAATGTTGAAGTTATGCCCTGTAAACCCAAGTCTAAGT
This sequence comes from Heterodontus francisci, assembly GCF_036365525.1. Classification (NCBI taxonomy): domain Eukaryota; kingdom Metazoa; phylum Chordata; class Chondrichthyes; order Heterodontiformes; family Heterodontidae; genus Heterodontus; species Heterodontus francisci. The sequence goes on from NW_027142301.1 coordinate 130,854, forward strand.
CATTCATATATCAATAAGATCAGTGGTCCTAATCAAAACCCCTGGGGAATACCACAATTTACACTGTATACAGTGAGTACAAAAGCCGAGAGGGTGTGCTGAACATTTATAAAGCTCTGGTCAGGTAACAGAGAGGGAGAGACTGGGATTCAGAGGGTAACGGAGAGGGAGAGACTGGGATTCAGAGGGTAACGGAGAGGGAGAGACTGGGATTCACAGGGTAACAGAGAGGGAGAGACTGGGATTCAGAGGGTAACAGAGAGGGAGAGACTGGGACTCAGAGGGTAACGGAGAGGGAGAGACTGGGACTCAGAGGGTAAGAGAGAGGGAGAGACTGGAATTCAGAGGGTAACAGAGAGGGAGAGTCTGGGATTCAGAGGGAGAGACTGGGATTCAGAGGGTAACAGAGAGGGAGAGACTGGAATTCAGAGAGTAACAGAGGGAAAAATAGAGTTGGCGAGGGCAACATAGAAATTTTAAGGCACAGAAAGCGGCCACTTCACACATTCTCTCTGTGCCAGCCGAAAAACGATCAACCTATTCTAATCCCACCTTCCAGCATTTGGTCCGAGCACTGCAGCTTACCGCACTTGAGGTGCCTATCCAGACTCCTTCTGATGAGTTGAGGGTCTCTGCCTCAACTACCCTTTCAGGCAGTGAGTTCCAGACCATCGTGACCCTCTGGGTGAAAAAGATTTTCCTCAACTCCCCTCTAATTTTTCTACCAATCACTTTAAATCTATGCCCCCTCGTCACTGACCTTTCTGCTATGGTTCTCTGCCCTTCACCTCCACTCCATCCAGGAGCCTCAACATTTTGTACATTTCAATCAGATCTCCCCTCAGCCTTCTCTGTTCCAAGGACAACAACCCCTGCCTATCCTCATAGCTACAATTCTCCAGTCCTGGCAACATCCTAGAAAATGGGAGAGAGACAAAGTCCCGTGTTCATAACACATGGATAAAGAGGTTAATCATCTGAGCTGTAACTCTGAGACAGAGACAGAGAGGGAGAAAGAGAGAGAGGGAGAGTCAGAGAGAGAGAGGCAGAGAGAGAGAGAGGCAGAGAGAGAGAGGCAGAGAGAGAGAGACAGAGAGAGAGAGACAGAGGCAGAGAGAGATAGAGAGAGACAGAGAGAGGGAGTGATGGTGTGAGGGAGGCACAAATTGAGACATGGACAGAGGTTGAGAAAGAGAGAGAGGGAGAGACAGAGAGAGAGAGCTGGGGGAGAGACAGATAGAGAGTGAGAGAGGCACAGAGAGAGAAGGAGACACAGAGAGACAGACATAGAGAGGCAGACAGAGAGCTAGAGAGAGACAGAGAGAGAGGGAGAGATGGTGTGAGGGAGGCACAAATTGAGACGTGGACAGAGGTAGAGAGAGAGAGGGAGAGATAGAGCGAGAGAGAGACAGAGATAGAAGGAGAGAGAGGGAGTGACAGGGAGGGAAAGACAGATGGAGGGACAGAGAGAGAGAGACAGAGAGAGGAGGAGAGAGATGGTGTGATAGGGAGGGAAAGACAGATGGAGGGACAGAGAGAGAGAGACAGAGAGAGAAGGAGAGAGATTCAGTGACATAGATGGAAGGACAGATGGAGGGATAGCGAGAGGGAAACAGAGATACAAGGTCAGAGAGGGAGTGACAGAGAGGGAAAGACAGATGGAGGGTCAGGGAGAGAGAGAGACAGAGAGAGAAGGAGAGAGAGGGAGTGACACGGAGGGAAAGACAGATGGAAAGAGAGAGAGAGATAGACAGAGATAGAAGGAGAGAGAGGGAGAGACAGCAAGGGAAAGACAGATGGAGGGACGGAGAGAGAGACAGAGAGAGAAGGAGAGAGAGGGAGTGTCAGGGAGGGAAAGACAGATGGAGGGACAGAGAGAGAGAGACAGAGAGAGAAGGAGAGAGATGGAATGACAGGGAGTGAAGGACAGATGGAGGGATAGAGAGAGAGACAGAGACAGAGATAGAAGGAGAGAATGGAGAGACAGCAAGGGAAAGACAGATGGAGGGACGGAGAGAGAGACAGAGAGAGAAGGAGAGAGAGGGAGTGTCAGGGAGGGAAAGACAGATGGAGGGACAGAGAGAGAGAGACAGAGAGAGAAGGAGAGAGATGGAATGACAGGGAGTGAAGGGCAGATGGAGGGATAGAGAGAGAGACAGAGACAGAGATAGAAGGAGAGAATGGAGTGACATAGAGGGAAGGACAGATGGAGGGATAAAGAGAGAGACATAGAGAGAAGGAGAGAGAGGGAGAGACAGAGAGGGAAAGACTGATGGAGAGACAGAGAGAGAGAGACAGAGATAGAAGGAGAGAGAGGGAGAGACAGAGAGGGAAAGACAGATGGAGGGACAGAGAGAGAGACAGAGAAAGAAGGAGAGAGAGGGAGAGACAGAGAGGGAAAGACTGATGGAGAGACAGAGAGAGACAGAGATAGAAGGAGAGAGAGGGAGAGACAGACAGGGAAAGACAGATGGAGGGACAGAGAGAGAGACAGAGAAAGAAGGAGAGAGAGGGAGAGACAGAGAGGGAAAGGCAGTTGGAGAGACAGAGAGAGAGGCAGAGATGGAAGAAGAGAGAGGGTGTAACAGGGAGGGAAAGACAGATGGAAAGAGAGAGAGAGAGAGACAGAGGTAGAAGGAGAGAGAGGGAGAGACAGAGAGGGAAAGACAGATGGAGGGACAGAGAGAGAGAGAGACAGAGAAAGAAGGAGAGAGAGGGAGAGACAGAGAGGGAAAGGCAGTTGGAAAGAGAGAGAGAGAGAGACAGCGTGGGAAAGACACATGGAGGGGCAGAGAGTGAGACAGAGAGAGAAGGAGAGAGAGGGAGTGTCAGGGAGGGAAAGACAGATGGAGGGACAGAGAGAGAGAGAGAGACAGGGAGAGAGATGGAGTGACAGGGACTGAAGGAAAGATGGAGGGATAGAGAGAGAGACAGAGAGAGGCAGAGACAGAGATCAAAGGAGAGAGATCGAGTGACGGGGAGTGAGGTGGGGGGTAGACAGATGTAGGGACAGAGAGAGAGAGGCAGAGATGGAAGGAGAGACAGGGAGTGACAGAGAGAGAAAGGCAGATGGAGGGATAGAGAGAGAGACAGAGAGAGAGAGACAGAGACCGAGATAGAAGGAGAGAGATGGAGTGACGGTGTGGGGGAGGGGGGTGGGTAGTCAGCTTGCTGACTATTTAAAATGGAGGCTATTCCTTCTGGATCATCAAAAGTGTCCGCCTGGGCCCCAACTTCATCTCCATTTCTCCCCCTCCCGATGTTTTTTTTCTCTCCATCCATATCTCAAATAAGTTTGTGTGCACAGCAGTGAAGGATTACATCAAATTAATATATCTTACATTATCCTCTTCATCCACCTCAACAATCTCTCTCTCTCTCCAAGTTTGTCCCTCTCTACAGCTCTCTCTATGCCTTCATATCGAACCCTCCCTCCCTCTGTCTCTCTCCTAGTGTCAGTGATAGCAGAGAGAGAGACAGAGATAGAAGAAGAGAGAGGGAGTGATAGAGAGGGAAAGACAGATGGAGGGACAGAGAGAGAGACAGAGAGAGAGACAGAGAGAGAGGCAGAGAGAGAGGCAGAGAGAGAGGCAGAGAGAGAGATAGAAGGAGAGAGAGGGAGTGACTGGGGGGCGGGGGGGAGACAGCTGGAGGGACAGAGAGAGAGAGAGAAGGAGAGAGAGGGACAGACAGAGAGAAGGAGAGAGGGAGTGACAGAGAGGGCAAGAGAAATGGAGGAACAGAGAGAGAAACTGAGATAGAAGGAAAGAGAGGGAGTGACAGAGAGGGAAAGACAGATGGAGGGACAGAGGGAGAGACAGAGAGAGAGGCAGAGACAGAGACAGAAGGAGAGAGAGGGAGATACCGAGAGGGAAAGACTGATAGAGAGACAGAGAGAGAGACAGAGATAGAAGGAGAGAGAGGGAGAGACAGAGAGGGAAAGTCAGATGGAGGGACAGAGAGAGAGACAGAGAGACAGGCAGAGACAGAGATAGACGGAGAAAGACGGAGAGACAGAGAGGGAAAGACAGCTGGAGGGACAGAGAGAGAGACAGAGAGAGAGGCAGAGAGAGAGATAGAAGGAGAGGGAGGGAGTGAGGGGTGGATGAGGACAGATGGAGAGACAGAGAGAGAGAGAAGGAGAGACAGAGAGGGAAAGACAGATGGTGAGACAGACAGAGAGAGAGGCAGAGTTGGAAGGAGAGAGATGGAGTGACAGGGAGGTCGGACAGATGGAGTGACAGAGAGAGAGACAGAGATCTCTCCCGATGTTTCTGTCTCCATACCTAGCTCTTAAATGTTTGTGAAGGATTACATCAAATTAATTTCTCTTACATTCTCCCTTTCAATCGACCCCGCAATCTCTCTCTCTCCAACCTCGTCCCTCTCCACAACACTCTCTCTGTCTGCATATCTAACCCTCTCTCCCTCTGTTTCTCTCCTTGTGTCAGAGATAGCAGGAGGGAGAGACAGAGAGAGGAAGACAGAGTGAGAATATTGAAGGAACTATACTCTATTCCTAAGCTGTGCTGAACCTGCTCTGGGAGTGTTTGATGGGCTACATTAATCGGCCGTGTACAGTCCTGTATCAGGCTGTGAAAAAGCACAGCTTGTTCAGTGTACAACGGGTCAAAGGGAACGATTCACTCCTGTCTGCTACTGGGAAGAGAGACTGACCTTAACATCAAGGCAGCGTTTGACCGAGTGTGACATCGAGGAGTCCGAGTAAAACTGAAGTCAGTGGGAATCTGCTGGTTGGACTCATACCGAGCACAAAGGAAGATGGTTGTGGTTGTTGGAGGTCAATCATCGTAGTCTCAGGACATCACTGCAGGAGTTCCTCAGGTTAGTGTCCTCGGCCCATCTATCTTCAGCTGCTTCCTCAATGACCTGCCCTCCATCGTAAGGTCAGAAGTAGGGATGTTCACTGTTGATTGCACAGTGTTCAGTTCCATTCACACCTCCTCAGATAATGAAATCCCAGCAGGAAGTGCTGGAAATACTGAGCAGGTCAGGCAGCATCTGTGGAGAGAGAAACAGAGTTAGTGATTCAGCTCGATGCTTTCCAGATTTCCAGCATCCACAGTATTTTGCCTCAGATAATGAAGCAATCCAGAGCCACATGCACCAAGACCCGGACAACATTCAGGTTTGGGCCGACCAGTGACAAGTAACATTCACGTCACACAAGTGCCAGACAATGAGCATCTGCAACATGAGAGAATCCAACCACCTCCCCTTGGCATTCAAAGCATTATCCCATCGCTGAATCCCCCAGCGTCAACATCCTGGGGAAACATTGACATCAAACTTAACTGAACGAAACACATCAATAGTTTCTTCACCATCTCTCTGGGACAGAGAGACACAGATAAAGAATGTGAGTAAGCTTTGACAGAACCTCAGCTAATTGTTCCAACCATTGCTAATGATAGAAATCAAGGATTATATTAGAGTAAAGGAAGAGGCAGAGAATGTTAGCCCCTTTATAACTATATCCTTTAGTTTAGATTGCCTCTCCTCCTTCTTCCTACCTGTGGAGGTGGGAGATGTGGGAATGGTTCTTAATGAATTCTCTGTGTCCCTCTTTATAAAAGAGTGGGAACGATGCAGAGATTGTAGTTAAAGAGGAGGAGTGTGAAATATTGGATGGGATAAACAGAGTGAGAGGGGAAATATGAAGGTGTTTGGCAGCTTTGAAAGTGGATAAATGGTCAGGCCTGGATGCATTGGAATCAGTTCAGAGAAGGTTCACTCGGCTGATTCCTGGGATGAAGGGGTTATCTTTGAGGAATGGTGGAACAGGTTGGGCCTATACTCATTGGAGTTCAGAAGAATGAGAGGTGATCTTATTGAAACATACAAGATTCTGAGGGGACTTTACAGGGCGGATGCTGGGAGGATGTTCCCCTTGTGGGGAAGTCTAGAACTAGGGGGCAGGTACACTGTGGGGTTTGATACAGAGTAAAGCTGCCTCTGTATATGCCTCTCTTTCTCCTCCTCCATCCAGATGGAGAGAGTAACAGTGAGAAAGAACAGGGATAGATATGGAGAATAAGAGAGAGAGGGAAGGATTGCAATGGGGAGAGAGTACCAGAGAGAAAGAGGAAGAGATTGGGATGGAGAGTGTCGGTCAATGTTCCTGCAAATCTGCGTGCAGCAGCCTCAAATGTCCCACGCAGATCCTGTTCCACAATAAATAGCACACGTCTTCAAAGATTCTTCAAAGATTTCAAGGGAGAGCTCACGTTAAAAAAACTGGGCACGCACAACATCTAAATTTTCACGGGAACATTGGAGCCAACTGCGGAATACATGTTTCTTACCAGCCTGCATAAGGAAGTGCAACCTCTGCAGATGCGGTGAAACCAAAAGCAGCTGACTTCAAATGGCAAACTGATGCATGTGGAGCTTTACAAAGGGTCTGAGAGAGGAGAGAGAAACAGACATAGACACACACAGACACACAGAAACACACACACACACAGAAACACACACACAGAAACACACACACAGAAACACAGACACACACACACACAAACACACAGAAACACACACACACACACAGAGAAACACACAGAAACACACACACAGAAACACACACACACAGAAACACACACACAGAAACACACACACACACAGAGAAACACACACACACAGAAACACACACAGACACAGAAACACACACACAGAAACACACACACACACACAGAAACACACACACAGAAACACACACACACACACAGAAACACACACAGAAACACACACACACACACACAGAAACAGAGTGCCTCAGGGACAGAGCGCGAAAGAAGAATATTTCAATTTTCAAAAGGAATTTGATGAGATCAACCTTCGATTTAAAAATGACAATTGATTTTGCATCAATGTTTGCGTGCAGAAGACACGTTCCAAACTACTACCACCTTTAGCCTGGAGTGGCGGATTTTTACTCAGAGGGTTGTGAATCTTTGGAATTCTCTACCCCAGTGGGCTGTGGAAACTCAGTCTGGGAAAAAGGCATTGAAGTGGATGATCAGCCAGGATCGTATTGAATGGCGGAGCAGGCTCGATGGGCTAAATGGCCTACTCCTGTTCCTATGTTCCCAAGCTGCTGAAATAGTTTCTCCCAAACTACCCCATCAGTTCCCCTTAATATCTCAACAGCTTTGAACAAATTACCTTGATCCTCCTAAATTCCAGGCAATATATCCCTAGTTTGTGTAATATCACCTTGTAATTTAACCCTTGGAGTCCAGTTATCATTCTGGTAAATCTACACTGCACTCAAATGGACATGGACCCCCCAAAGTCTCTTTGAACCTCCAGTATTTCTAGCTTTACACCATTTATAAAGTACTCTGTTCTAGTCTTTTTTTGCTGACATGGAAATCTAACTGCCACAGTTTTGCCCATCTCTTTAAGATATTAATATCTCTTTGCAATGTTCTGCTTCCAGCTACACTGCTTACAATGCTGCCTATTTTTGTGTCATTGGTAAACTTGGGTATGTTGCATTCTACCACATCATCTTAAAATCATTAATAAATACAGCAAACTGAGACACACACAGGCTTTGCACCAGTAGACAGGAGTGAATCATTCCAACCTCGAGGCTTTTTAACTCCACATTAATGTTTTTTGAAAGAAAAAATAGAATTCAAATTCACAACAGCCCTGTGTGGGATTTGAACTCCTGCTTTTTCAATCATCAGCTCAGGCCTTCAAATTAAAACCCATAAAAAGAGATTCATTTTCCTGCTGCTGTTGTCTGACTGACTGAGGTTTTGTATATTGTTCCCTTCTCCTCTTCTTCCATGTGTTTGAAGACTTTTAAGTTTGTCAGACATTGGTAAACTACTTCATGTGGTGTTGTGTAAATACCTTCAATTCTGTGTATCTGCAAGGGACACAATTCAAATTCTCACCTTATTGCATCAACTAAACCCTGCAGGTCCATTCAAACAAATCTATTTCCTGTCTCTGCAAAGACAGCTCACACTTCCACAATGCAGGAATGTCTGAATGGAAACAGCTTTTGACACATTTCCCAACACGTTTGCTAACACTTTTCTGGATGAAGCTAAATTCAACTCACAGATTCCAAGCCCCAAATTGAGCTTTTGGGTAGAACAGGGAACATTGATGAAATCCCAGATCTCTCTGCCCTGTCACCCATTCTAACATTGTACCATTTAGTTTATATCACTCAGTCTTCCCTCCAAAATGCATCACTTCACATTTCTCAGCATTGAAGTTAACCTGCCCTGTGTCTGTCCAATGATAGGTTGGATAGTAAGCTGTCAAGAGGACATAAAGTGTCTACAAAGAGATTTCCATAGGTTAAGTGAGTGAGCAAAAAATTGGCAGATGGAGTACAATGTGGGAAAATGTGAGCTTGTCCACTTTCGCAGGAAGAATAAAAATCAGTATATTATTGAAATGGAGAGAGACTGCAGAACTGTACGGTACAGAGGGATCTGGGTGTCCTGGTACATGAATCACAAAATGTTACCGTGTAGCTACAGCGAGTGATTAGGAAGGCAAATGGAATGTTGTTGTTTATTGCAAGGTGAATAGAATATCAAAGTAGGGAAGTGTTGTTGCAGCTGTACAGGGCATAAGTTAGACGACGTCTGCAGGATTGTGGACACTTTTGGTCCCCTTACTGAAGAAATTATATAATTGCATTCGAAGCAGTTCAGAGAAGGTTCACTGGGCTGATTCCTGGGATGAAGGGGTTATCTTATGAGGAAAGGTTGAACAGGTTGGGTCTATACCCACTGGAGTTTAGAAGAATGAGAGGTGATCTGAGTGAAACATCTCAGGTCCCGAGGGGACTGGACAGGGTGGATGCTGAGAGGATGTTTCCCCTTGTTGGGGTCTAGAACTAGGGGACACAGTTTAAAAATTAGGGACGTTCCATTTAAAACTGAGATGAGGAGAAATGTGTTTCTCTCAGATGGGGGTCAGTCTGTGGAATTCTCTTCCCCAGAGAGCAGTGGAGGCTGGATCATTGAATATATTCAAGGCTGAGTTCGATAGATTTTTGATCAATTAGGGAGTCAAGGGTTATGGGACACAGACAGGAAAGTGGAGTTGAGTTCACAATCAGATCAGCCATTGAATGGCAGAGCAGGCTCGAGGGGCCGAATGGCCTACTCCTGCTCCTAATTCATTTGTTCTTGTGTGTTCCATTTCACCAGACTGCCTCTATCCTCCTGAAGTCTGCTACTAGTCCCTTCCCTGTTTATTACATTGCAGATGACACAAACATTGGCAAACATTGAAGTTATGCCCTGTAAACACAAGTCCAAGTCATTAGTATATATCAAAAAGAGCAGTGATCCTCATATAAACCTCCACTGTATACCTCCCTCCAGTCTGAAACAAACATTGTCCACTCTCTCAGCCAATGTCGTATCCACTCAGCCAATGTCCCTTTCATCCCTGGAGCACCAATATTACTAACTGGTCAATTAGGAGGCACCATTAAGTCCTCTCCATGAGGACACTGGTCCCAGACCTCTCTGTTTCCACTCTCCCATCAACATTCCCCAGACAGGTACAGCATGGATTAGATACAGAGTAATGCTCCTTCTACACTGTCCCATCCAACAGTCCCAGGACAGGAACATCATGGGGTGGATACAGAGTGAATCTCAGTCTGCACTGTCTGAAACAGAGAGAGAGAGAGACAGAAAGAGAGAAACAGACTGACAGGGTGACCGAGAGTGAAAGAAGGATATTTAACATCAGACATAGGAAGATGAGGAGGCAATTTAACCCCTCGACCCTGTTCCAGCATTCAGTGAGATCAGGGCTGATCTGTGATCTAACTAACATCATATATCCCACCTTTGCCCTTTATCTCTTAATACCTTTGGTTAACAAGAATCTATCATTCTCAGATTTAAAAATTTACAAGTGTCTCAGCATCAATTGCTGATTGTGGAAGAGAGTTCCAAACTGATACCACACCTGGTGTGTTGAAGTGTTTCTTCATTTCACTCCTGAAAGGTTTTGAGACTACGTTTCGATTTTTAGACTCGGTCCACAAGTTCCTGACTCCGCAGCCAGTGGGAATAGTTACTCTCTGTCTACCCTATCAGAGTCTCCTTGTCTGAACTGCCCCATCGAACAATCTCAGAGAAGGTACAGCACGGGTTAGATACAGAGCACAGTTCAGTTTAAGCATTCCCTGGAGTGTCGGATTAACCCGGGTCACTCACTGTCCCCTGCTCAGCCTCAAGACTCACCTGCCTCAGTCACTGAGACGCTCCTGTATCACTTGCCTTAATGTAAGCGGATGCCGGGTTTGGGAGAAGGACAGGCACACGGGATTAGGACGACTGCTCATGTGGAGGATAAGCATCAGTAATCCCTCAGAGAATCAGAACAGACCAGCGAGACTCAGAAAAGGAAACTTGTGTTGAATTTGAGAGTCTTGCATTGTGGAATGCTTTAGTATTTGGTGAGAATGTTGAGCCAGTGACATTTTGCCCCAGTGGGATGAATAGACACTATATGACTTTATTACAACAGTAAGGTACCGTGTGTACTGTAAATATGGACTGAAATAACAATGTAACTGATCAATTTTCAGCTGAATACTATGACGACAGTTATACCTGCTATCCTGTTATATATGTGCTGCTATACCTGCTATATGTGAGAATGTACATACGACACGATGGGATGACGTCAAAGTGGCCACTCTTTATATTTTAAGACTATCCCAAGTTCCTGACTCCGCAGCCAGTGGGAATATTTACTCTCAGTCCACCCTATCAGTTTCCCTTATTATTTTGTAAACCTTCATCAAATCACCCCAGAACCTTCAAAATTCCAGGGATACAGAGTAAATCTCCAGCTACACTGTCCCATTAAATATTCCCAAGCCAAGCACAATGTTGGGTTTGACACAGAGTAAATTTCCCTCTACACTGTCCCATCACACACTCCGAGGGCAGGAACATCATGGGGTGGATACAGAGTGAATCTCACTCTGCACTGTCTGATAGAGACAGAGAGAGAGAAACAGAGAGACATATACTGACAGGGTGACTGACAGAGAAAGAAGGATATTTAACAGGGGATATTGGAAGAGGAGGATGCAATTTAACACCAAAACTCTGTTCCTGCATTCAATGAGATCATGGCTGATCTGTGATCAAACTTACACCATATATCCTGCCTTTGCCCCTTATCTCTTAATACCTTTGGTTAACAAGAATCTATCAATCACAGGTTTAAAAATTAACCAATAAGCCAGCATGAAATTTCCACAAACAGTCTCATGAGGGTGTGATGGCTCCCACAGTGGAATAGCTTGCTGAATATTTAAAATAGAGACAGAGAGAGAGACAGAGATAGGAGAAAGAGGGAGAGACAGAGAGGGAAAGACAGATGGAGGAACATAGAGAGAGACAGAGATGGAAGGAGAGAGAGGGAGGGCAAGACAGATGGAGGGACAGAGAGAGAGAGATACAGGGATAGAAGGAGAGAGGGGGCAAGACAGAGAGGGAAAGACAGATGGTGGGATAGAGAGAGAGAGATACAGGGATAGAAGGAGAGAGAGGGAGAGGCAGAGAGGGAAAGACAGATGGAGGGATAGAGAGAGAAGGAGAGAGATGGAGTGACAGGGAGGGAAGGACAGATGGAGGGATAGAGACAGAGAGAGGCAGAGACAGAGAGAAAAGGAGAGAGTGGGAGAGACAAAGAGGGAAAGGCAGTTGGAGAGACAGAGAGATAGACAGAGAGAGAAGGAGAGAGAGGGAGTGACAGGGAGGGAAGGACAGATGGAAAGACAGAGAGTGAGAGACAGAGAGAGAAGGAGAGAGAGGGAGTGACAGGGAGGGAATGACAGATCGAGGGACAGAGTGAGAGACAGAGAGAGAAGGAGAGAGATGGAATGACGGAGGGAAGGACAGATGGAGGGATAGAGAGAGAAACAGAGAGAGAAAGACAGAGAGGGAGTGACAGAGAGGGAAAGGCAGTTGGAGAGACAGAGAGAGAGAGACAGAGGTGGAAGGAGAGAGAGAGAGTGATGGGTGGGGAGACTGATGGAGAGACAGAGAGAGAGAGAGACAGAGAGAGAAGGAGAGAGTGGGAGTGACAGAGATGGAAAGACAGATGGAGAGACAGAGAGAGAAAGAGGCAGAGATGGGAGGAGAGAGAGAGAGTGATGGGTGGGGAGACTGATGGAGAGACAGAGAGAGAGAGAGACAGAGTGAGAAGGAGAGAGAGGGAGCGACAGAGAGATTTCATAAAAATCTATCAAACTCAGATTTAAAAATTAACAAGTGTCTCAGCATCAATTGCTGATTGTGGAAGAGAGTTTCAAACTGATACCACACCTGGTGTGTTGAAGTGTTTCTTCATTTCACTCCTGAAAGGTTTTTAGACTAGGTTTATATTTTTAGACTATGCCCCCATGTTCTAGACTCTGCAGCCAGTGGGAATTGTTACTCTCTGTCCACCCTATCAGTTTCCCTTATTATCTTGAAAACAATCATCAAATCACACCTGAGCCTTCAAAATTCCAGGGATACACAGTAAATCTCCAGCTACACTGTCCCATTAAATATTCCCAAGCCAAGCACAATGTTGGGTTTGACACAGAGTAAATTTCCCTCTACACTGTCCCATCACACACTCCCAGGGCAGGAACATCATGGGGTGGATACAGAGTGAATCTCACTCTACACTGTCCGATAGAGACAGAGAGAGAGAGAGACAGAAAGAGAGAAACAGAGAGACATGGACTGACAGGGTGACTAAAAGAGATAGAAGGATACTTCACAGGGGATATTGGAAGAGGAAGATGCAATTCAACCCCACAATCCTGTTCCGGCATCAAATGTGATCTTGGCTGATCTGTGATCTATCTTACACCATATATCCTGCCTTTGCCCCTTATCTCTTAATACCTTTGGTTAACAAGAATCTATCAATCACAGATTTAAAAATTAACCAATATGCCAGCAAGAAATTTGCACAACCAATATCATGAGGGTGCGATGGCTCCCACAGTGGAATAGCTTGCTGGATGTTTAAAATGGAGACTGTTCCTTCTGGATCATCAAACGTATCCGCCTGGGCCCCAACTTCATCTACATTTCCCCATCTCCCGATGTTTTTTTCTCTCCATATCTATCTCTGATATGTTTGTGTACACAGCAGTGAAGGATTACATCAAATTAATATATTTTACATTATCCTTTTCATCCACCTCAACAATCTCTCTCTCTCCAATTTTGTCCCTCTCTACAGCCCTCTCTCTGCCTTCATATCTAACCCTCTCTCCCTCTGTCTCTCTCCTAATGTCAGAGATAGCAGGAGGGAGAGACAGAGAGAGAATGTTGAAGGAACTGTACTCTGTTCCTAAGCTGTGCTGAACCTGCTCTGGGAGTGTTTGATGGGCTACATTAATCGATCGTGTACAGTCCTGTATCAGGCTGTGAAGAAGCACAGCTTGTTCAGTGTACAACGGGTCAAAGGGAACGATTCACTCCTGTCTGCTACTGGGAAGAGAGACTGACCTTAACATCAAGGCAGCGTTTGACCGAGTGTGACATCGAGGAGCCCGAGTAAAACTGAAGTCAGTGGGAATCGGGGGAAATCTCTCCACTGGTTGGACTCATACCGAGCACAAAGGAAGATGGTTGTGGTTGTTGGAGGTCAATCATCTCAGTCCCAGGACATCACTGCAGGAGTTTCTAAGGGTAGTGTCCGAGGCTCAACCATCTTCAGCTGAGATCCCAGGAGAGAATGCTGGAAATACTGAGCAGGTCAAGCAGCATCTGTGGAGAGAGAAACAGAGTTAGTGATTCAGCTTGATGCTTTCCAGATTTCCAACATCCACAGTAATTTGCCTCAGATAATGAAGCAATCCAGAGCCACATGCACCAAGACCCAGACAACATTCAGGTTTGGGCCGACCAGTGGCAAGTAATATTCACATCACACAAGTGCCAGGCAATGACCATCTGCAACAAGAGAGAATCCAACCACCTCCCCTTGGCATTCAAAGCATTATCCCATCACTGAATCACCCAGCGTCAACATCCTGGGGAAACATTGACATCAAACTTAACAGAACGAAACACATCAACAGTTTCTTCACCCAGTGGCTGGTGGGTGTCTGGAACTCACTGCCTGAAAGGATTAGTATAAAATGGGTGGTTGATGGCCGGCACAGACTGGGCGGGCCGAAGGGCCTGTATAAGTGCTGTATCTCTCTATGACTCTAAAGGGTGGTAGAGGCAGAAACCCTCATCACATTTAAAACAATCTCTTGGATATTCACTTCTCCATGTTTAAAATGGGTAAGGAATAACTCTCCTCGTCTACACTGCCCCATCGAACAATCTCAGAGAAGGTACAGCACGGGTTAGATACAGAGTACAGTTCAGTTTAAACTGTCCCTGGAGTGTCGGATTAACCCGGGTCACTCACTGTGCCCGGCTCAGCCTCAAGACTCACCTGCCTCAGTCACTGAGACGCTCCTGTATCACTTGCCTTAATGTAAGTGGATGCTGGGTTTGGGAGCAGGACAGGCACACGGGATTAGGACGACTGCTCATGTGGAGGATTAGCATCAGTAATCCCTCAGAGAATCAGAACAGACAAGCGAGACTCAGAAAAGGAAACTTGTGTTGAATTTGTGAGTCTTGCATTGTGGAATGCTTTAGTATTTGGTGAGAATGTTGAGCCAGTGACATTTTGCCCCAGTGGGATGAATAGACACTATATGACTTTATTACAACAGTAAGGTACCGTGTGTACTGTAAATATGGACTGAAATAACAATGTAACTGATCAATTTTCAGCTGAATACTATGACTACAGTTATACCTGCTATCCTGTTATATATGTGCTGCTATACCTGCTATATGTGAGAATGTACATACGACACGATGGGATGAAGTCAAAGTGGCCACTCTTTATATTTTCAGACTATGCCCCAAGTTCCTGACTCCACAGCCAGTGGGAATATTTACTCTCAGTCCACCCTATCAGTTTCCCTTATTATTTTGTAAACCTTCATCAAATCACCCAATAACCTTCCGGGTGAAAAATATTTTCCTCAAATCCCCTCTAAACCTCCTGCCCCTTGCCTTCAATCTATGCCCCCTGGTTATTGACCCCTCCGCTAAGGGAAAAAGTTTCTTCCTATCTAACCTATCAATGCCCCTCATAATTTTGTACACCTCAATCAGGTCCCTCCTCAGCCTTCTCTGCTCTGAGGAAAAAACTCCAGCCTTTTCAGTCTCTCTTCATAGCTGAAATACTCCAGCCCAGGCAACATCCTGGTCAATCTCCTCTGCATCCTCTCCAGTGCAATCACATCCTTCCTATAGTGTGGTGCCCAGAACTGTACACAGTACTCCAGCTGTGGCCTAACCAGTGTTTTATACAGATCCATCATAACCTCCCTGTTCTTATATTCTATGCCTCAACTAATAAAGGCAAGTATCCCATATACCTTCCTAACCACCTTGTCTACCTGCGCTGCAGCCTTCAGTGATCTATGGACAAGTACACCAAGATCCCTCTGACACTCGGTACTTCCTATGATCCTACCATTCATTGGATATTCCCTAGCCTTGTTAGTCCTTCCAAAATTCTATGTAACCTAACCTATGTATAATCTTTAATCTTGCAGTGCATGTGTAATGTTTAATTTCTGAAAGCCAGACAGAGTAAAGCTTAACGGACTCCAAAAAACTCCAGACTTTTGGCATTTATTACCTTATCGGGTCAAATCTGTCATTAAGTTGGACTAGACTTGTGAATAATTATTTTTAAGTTGTTTTTCCGACAGTACTAGTGTAAATCGATTTGCAGCATCCCATCATATAATATAAACTCCTGTCTATATTGTCTGAATACAGACATAAAATATCCACAGATTTTGCTATTTATTTCGGGGCAGACAGGTGAAGTGTTTATTTTGTCTGTGATTTAACTCGACCCACAATGATAACCAACATGGTGGGAGAGAGTGATAGACAGAGAGAGAGGAACAGAGGTAGAGTAACAGAGAGATATGGAGAGATAGAAATGGAGGGAGAACAGAGAGATAGAGGGATAGAGACAGAAGCAGAGAGACAGAAAGTACCACGAGACCCTGCGACACTTTAGAAGCAGTGGGACGGGGAGACAGGCTGTGTGGGGACCCTGGGGGAACATTACAGATAGACAGGGTAGATGTAGGTAAGATGTTTCTCCTGGTTGGGGAGTCGAGAACCAGGGGACACAATTTCAAAATAAGGGGGAAGCCACTTGGGACAGAGATGAGGAGAAATGTCATTACTCAGAGGGTTGTGAATCTTAGGAATTCTCTATCCCAGAGGGCTGTGGAAGCTCAGTCATTGAATATGTTTAAAGCAGAGATTGACAGATTGCTGAATTCCAATGACATAAAGGGATATGAGGATAGTCTGGGAAAAACACATTGAAGTGGATGATCAGCCATGATAGTATTGAATGGCGGAGCAGGCTCGATGGGCTGAATGGCCTACTCCTGTTCCTATATTCCAAAGCTGCCGAAATAGTTTCTCTCAAACTACCCCATCAGTTCCCCTTAATATCTCAACATCTTTGATCAAATCACCTTGATCCTCCTAAATTCCAGGGAATAAATCCCTAGTTTGTGTAATATCACCTCGTAATTTAACCCTTGGAGTCCAGTTATCATTCTGGTAAATCTACACTGCACTCAAATGGATATGGACCCCCGAAAGTCTCTTTGAACCTCCAGTGTTTCTATCTTTTCACCATTTATAAAGTACTCTGTTCTAGTCTTTTTTTACTGACATTGAAATCTATCTACCACAGTTTTGCCCATTTATTTAAGATATTAATATCTCTTTGTAATTTGATGTTTCCAGCTACACTGCTTACAATGCTGCCTATTTTTGTGTCATTGGTAAACTTGGGTATGTTGCATTCTACCACATCATCTTAAATCGTTAATAAATACAGCAAAACTGAGACACACACGGGCTTTGCACTAGTAGACAGGAGTGAATCATTCCAACCTCGAGGCTTTTTAACTCCAGATTTATGTTTATTTTTAGAAAAAACAAAATTCAAATTCACAACAGCCCTGTGTGGGATTTGAACTCCTACTTTTTCAATCATCAGCTCAGGCCTTCAAATTAAAACCCATAAAAAGAGATTCATTTTCCTACTGCTGTTGTGTGACTGACTGAGGTTTTGTATATTGTTCCCTTCTCCTCTTCTTCCATGTGTTTGAAGTCTTTGAAGTTTGTCAGACATTGGTAAACTACTTCATGTGGTGTTGTGTAAATACCTTCAATTCTGTGTATCTGGAAGGGACACAATTCAAATTCTCACCTTATTGCATCAACTAAAACCTGCAGGTCCATTCAAACAACTCTATTTCCTGTCTCTGCAAAGACAGCTCACACTTCCACAATGCAGGAATGTCTGAATGGAAACAGCTTTTGACACATTTCCCAACACGTTTGCTGACACTTTTCAGGATGAAGCTCAATTCAACTGACAAGACTCGAAGCCCCAAATTGAATCTTTCAGATATAAAAACTGACGCAGATCTCTCCAGATTCCCGATCTCTCTGAACCAGCACCCATTTTAACATTGTACTATTTAGTTTATATCGCTTCTCCTCAGCCTTCCTTCCTAAATGCATCATTTTACATTTCTCAGCATTGAAGTTAACCTGCCATGTGTCTGACCATTTCACCAGACTGCCTCTATCCTCCTGAACCCCACACTGTACCTGCCCTGACAGTGTTTTATAGAACAGAGAAGACAGAGATTTACTACTACTATTCCCTTCTCTGTTTATTACATTGCAGATGGTGTAATGTTGAAGTTATGCCCTGGAAACCCAAGTCCAAGTCATTAATATATATCAAAAAGATCAGTGGTCCTAATCCAAACCCCTGGGGAATACCACTGTACCACAATGTACACTGTATACAGTCAGTACAAAAGCAGGGAGGTTATGCTGAACATTTATAAAGCTCTATTTCGGCCCCGACTGGAGAACTGTGTCCAGTTCTGGTCACCACACTTTCGGAACGATGTGTGGTTCCTTGAGAGGGTGCAGAGATTTACCAGAATGGTTTCAGAGATGGGGGATTTTAGCTACAAGGTTAGGTTGGAAAAGCTGGGTTTGATCTCCTGAGAACAAAGGAGATAGAGGGGAGATTGAATAGAAGTGTATAAGATTATGTCAGTCAAAGATACCGCCCTCCAGTCTGAAGCAACCATTCACCACTACTCTCTGTGTCCTGTCCCTTAGCCAATGTTGTATCCACTCTGTCCCTGTCCCGTTCATTCCATCAGCATTCCTTTCGTGAACTAGTCAGTTATGAGGCAGCATTATGACCTCCCCTTGAAGAAATTGTTCCCAGAGCACAGAAAAACACACACAGACAGGCAATGACCATCTGCAACAAGAGAGAATCCAACCACCTCCCCATGGCATTCAAAGCATTATCCCATCGCTGAATCCCCCAGCATCAACATCCTAGGGAGACATTGACCAGGAACTGAGCTGAAATAATCACATCAGTACTGTGGCTACAAGTGACTCACCCCCTGACTCCCCAAAGCCTTTCAACCACCTACAAGACACAAGTCAGGTGTGTGATGGTATCTCTCCACATGCCTGGATGAGTGTAACATCTACAACACTCCAGAGGCTCGACACCATCCAGGACAAAGCAGTCCACCTGATTGGTACCCCATCCACCACTTTAAACTTTGATCAGATCACCCCTTACCCTTCTAAATTCCAGGGATACAGAGTAAAGCTCCGTCTACACTGTCCCATCAAATGCTGCCAAGCTATTAGTTAGCTATTGAGTAAATCTCTGTCTTCTCTGTTCTATAAAACATTCCCAGGGAAGGTACAGAGTGGGGTTAGATACAGAGTAAAGCTGCCTCTATATATGCCTCGCTTTCTCCTCCTCCATCCAGATGGAGAGAGTAACAGTGAGAAAGACAGTCATAGATATAGAGAGGGAAGAACAGGGAGAGGGAAGGATAGCAATGGGGAGAGATTAGCAGAGAGAAAGAGGAAGAGATCGGGATGGAGATTGTCGGTCAGCATTCCCGCAAAGCTGTGTGCAGCATCGTTGAAGGTATGACACAGTGAGAGATTGAAATTAAGAGGGTACAGAGGGGGATAGAGAGAGAAATAAACAAGGAGAAGGTAGCAGAGAGGGGAACTAGTGATTGAGTGAGTAAGAGAGAGGGGAAGACGGAGATGGAGAGAGATTACCAGTAAGAGTAGCTCTCCACTTCTCTCTCCATGCATATCTCTCCCTTTCTCACTGTTACCCTCTCTCCATCTATATTCCTCCCTCTCTCCTGGTGTTTCACACTCTACACCTATTTCTTGTACCTCTGTGCACACAGGATTACATCAAACTATGATAACATTTGTCATTTGCACTTTTGATCTAACCTAACAACATGACTGTCTCCAACATTATCTCTGTGTCTGTGAACAGCGGGACCTTGGAGTGAATGTTCACTGATTCCTGAGGCTGACAGGACAGGTGGATAAGCTGGTTAGGAAGGGATAAGGGAGACTTTCATTTCCCGACCAGCGGAAATGATCTCTCAGTGTCCACCCTATCCAGTCCCTTTAGAATCTGATATGTTTCAATGAGATCACCTCTCATTCTTCTAAACTGCAGAGAATACAGGTCCTCTTTACTCAGCCTCTCATCATTGGACAATGGCAGAGAAGCTAAACAAATACTCTCTGTCTGTCTTTATGTTCTCTCTCATGCTCTGTAATCTTCTTTGAATCATTGAACACTGCAGTTTGTGGATCATTTCACTGTTTGCTGTTGAGCTGATGAATTTGTTTGATTGGCAGTGATAATATTTTTGGACCATTGTATTGAGTCCAATGGGTTGCAACTAGGATTACTGGGTGATTTCTCTCTGCAACTTTTAATCTTTAATCAAGCTTATCTGGGCATTAAACTGCAATCTGTTTTTATATGTCTGACTCCACTCATTCTCCCGAGGATAAAGTTACTTTTGTCTGGTTGTGCACCCAATTAAATGACTGTTTGACATGGCGAGACTTTCTTTACTGTGAACGTGTGCTGATGTCTCTCTCTCTCTCACACACACACACTATCTGCCTCTCTCTCTGCCCACAAATATCCCGGACTTTCCCTCTCTCTCTGACGGACACTCTATCTCTCATTCATTTTTCACACTTTCTGTACACCCTGTGTCTGCTCTTTTCCTCTAATTTCTCATTTTCCTTCCCACTCTCTCTCTCCATCTCTCTCTCTCTCTCTTCTGCTCTGTTACTCTCTCCTCACCTTTATCTTTCCATTTATCTGTTTCCTCACTCTCAAACTCTACCTCTCCCTCACTCTCCACCTTCCTTTCTCTTGGATCTCTCTTCACATCTCTCCATCACTCTCTCTCCATCTCTGTCCAATTGAGGAGATTCTCCCTCCATTTCTCACCATCTCTTGCTCTCTCACTCTCTCCCTCTCACCTATTTTCTCTCAGTCTCTCCATCTCTCTGTCACTCTCTCTCCATCTCTGTCCAATTGAGGAGATTCTCCCTCCATTTCTCTTGCTCTCTCACTCTCTCCCTCTCACCTATTTTCTCTCGGTCTCTCCATCTCTCTATGATTCTTTCAAGCTCAGTTCTTCCTCTCTCTCTCTCCCCATCACTCTCTCTTTTCTATTTCCTTCTCCATTACTTGCTCTCCAACTCTCTTGCTCTTTCTGTCCATGTTGGGTCCCTTTAAGAGTTTGGGACAGTTCTGGTGGTGCAGGGTCCCTTTAAGAGTCTGGTGCTGACTCCCCCTCCCCCACCCCAGGGGCGGGGTGACAGGTCGCCCAAACCGCGGCTGCGCGGAGGCAAGAGGCAGCTTTTGACCCCTTGACCTCCAGACACGTGGGGCGAGGCAGCCAATGAGACCTCACTGACGCCCTGGCGGGAGGGAGGTGTCATCAGCCGCCATGGTTGCGCGACGTCACCGGCCGGCCGCTTATTTCCGCAAACAGCAGCTGAAAGGAAAAGGAGAAGCGGCTTCAGCTGTCGATCTCAATGGAGGAAAGTTGAACGTCTGAGCCGGGGGACAATATAAAAAAGCGGCGGTTCACGCTCCTGTGGAGATGCGCATGTGCGGAGCATCCTCCCAGAGTGCAGCGCGGCCTGTACCGCAGAAAGGGGCCTTTCCCACCCGCGGGGCATTGTGGGAACCGCAGGACGCCATTGCCCCCTCATTAACTCAGTCAAAATTAACTCATTCCCTCTCAGCTCTCTCTCCCTCCTTTTCATATTGCAGGCTGAAATGGGGCTTTGTTGGCATCCATTACACCATCCCGGGTGTGATCAGATACTCTGTCCCTTCGTAAACGATTTCCCGTCCCTCCATCAGCTTGTGATTGTTATTGGCTTTTCTCCTACTGAAATGGTTGCTGAATTTGTTGGTCTTTTTCTCCTGGCTTCATAACCAACCCTCTCTCCCTCTGTCTCTCTCCTCGTGTCAGAGATAGCAGGAGGGAGAGATAGAGAGAGGAAGACAGAGAACAACCCCAGCTTCTCCAATCTATCCACGCAACTCAAGTCCCTCATCCTGGAACCTTGCTCGTGAATCTTTTCTGCATCCTCTCTAATGCCTCCACATCCTACCTAAATCACGGTGTCCAGAATTGGACACAATACTAGATGAGGATGAAGCAGTGTTTTATAAAGCTTCATAACCTCCTTGCTTTTATACTCTAAGCCCCTATTTACAAAGCCTGAATCCCATACGCCTTTTAACCACTTTCTCAACTAGCTCTGCCACCATCAATTTGTGCACAGACATCCCCAGGTCTCTCTGTTCCTGCACCCACTTCCTTCTGTTCTTAGGTTCCCGTGACAGAGAGGGACAGAAGGACAGGGAGGTCTAGAAATAATGAGGGGGAGAGAGAGCAAACAAACAGAAAACACATATGGGAACACCACCACCTGCAAGTTTCCCTTCCAGTCTCACACCATCCTGACTTGGAACTATATCACCATTCCTTCACTGTGACTGGGTCAAAATCCTGGATCTCCCTTCCTAACAGCACTGTGGGTGTACCTACCCCACATGGACTGCAGCGGTTCAAGAAGGTTCAACGGCAATTGGTGATGGGCAATAAAATGCTGGCAGAGCCAGTAATGAACACATCCAACAAATGAATAAAAAATAATAACAATTTGGCACCAAGTCACTAAAGGAGATATTGAACTGGACACAGGAACACAAGACGTAGGAGCAGGAGTAGGCCATTCTGCCCCTCGAGCCTGCCCTGCCATTCAATAAGATCATGACTGATCTGTCCCAACACTCAACTCCTCTTTCAGGCCTGCTCTGCAGAACCCTCGACTCCCTGAGAGGGTTGAGAACAAATATTTTCCCACAAAGACAAACAGGGTGAGACTCCCAAATCTAGAGCCCCTTAGATAGCAAGAATCAAACCAGGTAGAATAAGGCACAAAAGGGAAGCTTATGCCAGATAGCGAGAGCTCAATACCACAGAAAGCCGAGAGGAGTGAAGAAAGTGCAGGGGTGAAATGAAAAAGAAAATTAGGAAAGCAAAAAGATAGTCGGACAATAATATTACCAAGTAAAATCAAGGAAAGCGCAAAGATGTTTTATAAATACATGAAGAGCAAGAGGATAAATAAGGATAGAGTATTAGGGACCAAAAAGGGAATGTGTGTATGGAGGTGGGAGGTGTGGGCATGGTTCTTAATGAATACTTTGTCTCCCTCTTTATAAAAGAGGGGGAACGATGCAGACATTGTAGTTAAAGAGGAGGAGTGTGAAATATTGGATGGGATAAACAGGGTGAGAGGGAAATATTAAGGTGTTTTGCATCTTTGAAAGTGAATAAATGGTCAGGCCTGGATGC
This sequence comes from Heterodontus francisci, assembly GCF_036365525.1. Taxonomy (NCBI): domain Eukaryota; kingdom Metazoa; phylum Chordata; class Chondrichthyes; order Heterodontiformes; family Heterodontidae; genus Heterodontus; species Heterodontus francisci. The sequence continues at coordinate 153,790 of NW_027142301.1, forward strand.
ATTGGAATCAGTTCAGAGAAGGTTCACTCGGCTGATTCCTGGGATGAGGGGGTTATCTTATGAGGAATAGTTGAACAGGTTGGGCCTATACTCATTGGAGTTTAGAAGAATGAGAGGTGATCTTATTGAAACATACAAGATTCTGAGGGGACTTGACAGGGCGGATGTTGGGTGGATGTTTCCCTTGTGGAGGAGTCTTGAACTAGGGAGCACCGTTTAAAAATAAAGGGTCTGCCATTTAAGACTGAGCTAAGGAAGACTTCTTTCTCCCAGAGGTTGGTTAGGCTTTGGAATTCTCTTCCCCAGAGAGCAGTGGAGGTTGGGTCAATGAATTTACAAGGGAGTCAAGGGTTATGGGGGGCAGGCAGGAAAATGGAGTTAAAGTCACTATCAGATCAATCATGATCATATTGACTGACAGAACAGGCTCAAGAGGCTGAATGGCCTACTCCTGCTCCTATTTCTTCGGATCGAGTGTATAAATTGGAGGGTTTGCTCTCCACTTTTTAAACCATTTTTATAGCAGAGACAGGTCCATGTGTAATATAAACAGAGACAGGGTCTAGTGCAGACCTAACTAGTGCATTGATATCTGAGACTAGTGTAAAAGGTATCAAGGATACAGAATTCTAAATATACATTCAGGGGAAGTTTTTTAGGCCAGTACGTAGCAAGGTCAACAAGAGATGGGTCAGTTTGACACTTAGTTTTAGGGAATGAAGCTGGGCCGGTGGAAGGCGATTTAGAAAAGGTGGACTGGAAAACGCTACTTGAAGGTAAATCAGTGTCAGAGCAGTGAGATTGAATCATTTCATCCTGGAGGATTTATTATTCCAGAGTTATTTTTTATTTTCAGAGAAATTCAAATTCACAAGAGCCCAATGTGGGATTTGAACTCCGACTTTTTCAGTCATTACCTCAGGCTTTCAGATTACAAACTGTAAAAGACATTCACCTTCCTCCTGTTGTGACCTGACTGTCTCAGCTTTTGTGTATTGTCCCTAATCTTGTTCTTTCATGTGTCTGAAGACTTTGATGTTATTCAGACATTGGTAAACCACTTCATTCTCTCAGGTCATCGGGCTTAAATACCTTCAGGGACACAATCCACAATCTAATTCACACCCTATTCAAGCAACCAAAATCTTCAACTCCATTCAGACACCCCGATATCCTGTCCCTGCACAGATAACTGACAGTTCCACAATGCAGAAATGTCTGAATGAGAAACCACATTTACCTGACACAATCCAAGCTCCAAATTGAATCATTAAGATATCGAAAATACCACAGAAATGTGACTTGTTCCTTGTAACAGTGAGACTGAAACATTTCAGGGTACTATTCAACCAAGAAGGATTCCGAGAAAAGTCAGGATCAGGATTGAAAGAGAAAGAGAGACAGTAAAAAGGGGGGAGTGAGAGAGGGGGTAGAGAGAGAGAGAGAGAGAGAGAGAGACACGGTCAGCTCCTGGATGGGGAAGGATTCTCTGTTCCTTCACCCATTTTAACATTGTACCATTTAGTTTAGACAGAGAGACATAGACTGACAGGGTGACTGACAGAGAAAGAAGGATATTTAACATCGGATATTGGATGTAATTTAACCCCACAACCCTGTTCCGGCATTCAATGAGATCAGGGCTGATCTGTGATCTATCTTACACCATATATCCTGCCTTTGCCCCTTATCTCTTACTATCTTTGCTTAACAAGAATCTATCAATCACAGGTTTAAAAATTAACCAATAATCCAGCATGAAATTTCCACAAACAATATCATGAGGGTGCGATGGCTCCTACAGTGGAATAGCTCACTGGATGTTTAAAATGGAGGCTATTTCCTCTGGATCATCAAAAGTATCTGCCTGGGCCCCAACATCATCGACATTTCCCCCTCTCCCGACGTTTTTTTTCTCTCCATATCTATCTCTTATATGTTTGTGTCCACAGCAGTGAAGGATTACATCAAATTAAAATATCTTACATTATCCTTTTCATCCACCTCAACAATCTCTCTCTCTCCAACGTTGTCCCTCTCTACAGCCCTCTCTCTGCCTTCATATCTAACCCTCTCTCCCTCTGTCTCGGTCCTAGTGTCAGAGATAGCAGGAGGGAGAGACAGAGAGAGAATGTTGAAGGAACTGTACTCTGTTCCTAAGCTGTGCTGAACCTGCTCTGGGAGTGTTTGATGGGCTACATTAATGGGCCGTGTACAGTCCTGTATCAGGCTGTGAAGAAGCACAGCTTGTTCAGTGTACAACGGGTCAAAGGGAACGATTCACTCCTGTCTGCTACTGGGAAGAGAGACTGACCTTAACATCAAAGCCGTGTTTGACCGAGTGTGACATCGAGGAGCCTGATGGACAGATGGAGGGACAGACAGACAGAGAGTGGCAGAGACAGAGATAGTCGGAGAGAGAGGGAGTGACAGAGAGGGAAAGACAGATGGAGGGACACAGAGAGAGGAGGAGACAGAGATAGAAGGAGAGAGAGGGAGTGACGGAGCGGGGGATGGGGGTGGGGGAGAGACAGATGGAGAGACAGAGTGAGAAGGAGAGAGATGGAGAGACAGAGAGGGAAAGACAGATGGTGAGACAGAGAGAGAGAGAGTCAGATGGAACGAGAGAGAGGGCGTGACAGGGAGAGAAATACAGATGGAGGGACAGAGTGAGAGACAGAGAGAGAAGGAGAGAGATGGAGTGACAGTGAGGGAAAGGCAGATGGAGGGACAGAGAGAGAGAGACAGAGAGAGAAGGAGAGAGATGGAGTAACAGGGAGGGAAGGACAGATGGAGGGATAGAAGAGATACAGAGATAGAAGTAGAGAGAGGGAGTGACAGGGAGGGAAGGACAGATGGGAGACTGAGAGAGAGAGACAGAGATAGAAGGAGAGAGATGGAGTAACAGGGAGGGAAGGACAGATGGAGGGACAGAGAGAGAGAGACAGAGAGAGAAGGAGAGAGATGGAGTGACAGGGAGGGAAGGACAGATGGGAGACAGAGAGAGAGAGACAGCGATAGAAGGAGAGAGAGGGAGTGTCAAGAAGGGAAAAACAGATGTAGGGACAGAGAGAGAGACAGAGAGAGAGAGAAGTAGAGAGAGGGAGAGACAGAGAGTGAAAGACAGATGGAGAGACAGAGAGAGAGGCAGAGAGAGAATGGGAGAGATGGAGTGACAGGGAGGGAAGGACAGATGGAGGGATAGATGGAGAGAGACAAAGATAGAAGGAGAGAGAGGGAGTGACAGAGAGGGAAAGACAAATGGAGGGACAGGGAGAGAGGCAGAGACTGAGATAGACAGAGAGAGAGGGAGTGACAGGGGGAGAAAGACAGATGGAGGGACAGAGAGAGGGAAGGAGCGAGAGGGAGAGGCAGAGAGTAGTAGAGAGGGAGAGATGGAGTGACAGAGAGGGAAGGACAGATGGAGGAACAGAGAGAGAGACAGAGATAGAAGGAGAGAGAGGGAGTGACAGAGAGGGAAAGGTAAAATGGATACAGAACGAGCTCGTTCATAGAAGACAGAGGGTAGCAGTGGAAGGGTGTTTTTCTGAATGGAGGGATGTGACTAGTGGTGTTCCACAGGGATCAGTGCTGGGACCTTTGCTGTTTGTAGTATATATAAATGATTTGGAGGAAAATGTAGCTGGTCTGATTAGTAAGTTTGCGGACGACACAAAGGTTGGTGGAGTTGCGGATAGTGATGAGGATTGTCAGAGGATACAGCAGGATATAGATCGGTTGGAGACTTGGGCGTAGAAATGACAGATGGAGTTTAATCCGGACAAATGTGAGGTAATGCATTTTGGAAGGTCTAATGCAGGTGGGAAGTATACAGTAAATGGCAGAACCCTTTGGACTATTGACAGGCAGAGAGATCTGGGCGTACAGGTCCACAGGTCACTGAAAGTGCAACACAGGTGGATAAGGTAGTCAAGAAGGCATACGGCATGCTTGCCTTCATCGGTCGGGGCACAGAGTATAAAAATGGGCAGGTCATGTTGCAGCTGTACAGAACTTTAGTTAGGCCACACTTAGAATTCTGGTCGTCACACTGCCAGAAGGACGTGGAAGCTTTGGAGAGGGTACAGAGGAAGTTTACCAGGATGTTGCCTGGTCTGGAGGGCATTAGCTATGAGGAGAGGTTGGATAAACTCGGATTGTTTTCACTGGAACGACGGAGGTGGAGGGGCGACATGATAGAGGTTTACAAAGTTATAAGTGGCATGGACAGAGTGGATAGTCAGAAGCTTTTTCCCAGGGTGGAAGAGTCAGTTACTAGGGGACAGAGGTTTAAGGTGAGAGGGGCAAAGTTTAGAGGGGATGTGCGAGGCAAGTTCCTTACACAGAGGGTGGTGAGTGCCTAGAACTTGTTGCCGGGGGAGGTGGTGGAAGCAGGTACCATCGAGACGTTTAAGAGACATCTTGACAAATACATGAATAGGATGGGAATAGAGGGATACGGACCCTGGAAGTGCAGAAGGTTTTAGTTTGGGCAGGCATCAAGATCGGCGCAAATTCGGAGGGCCGAATGGCCTGTTCCTGTGCTGTACTGTTCTTTGTTCTTTGACAGATGGAGGGACAGAGAGAGAGGTAGAGACAGAGACAGACGGAGAGAGAGGGAGAGTCAGGGAGGGAAAGACAGATGGAGAGACAGAGAGAGAGAGACAGAGATAGAAGGAGAGAGAGGGAGAGACAGAGAGGGAAAGACAGATGGAGTGACAGAGAGCGAGACAGAGAGAGAGGCAGAGACAGAGATAGAAGGAGAGAGATGGAGAGACAGAGAGGGAAAGACAGATGGAGGGACAGAGTGAGAGACAGAGAGAGAAGGAGAGACCTGGAATTCAGAGGGTAACAGAGAGGGAGAAACTGGAATTCAGAGGGTAACAGAGAGGGAGAGACTGGGATTCAGAGGGTGACAGAGAGGGAGAGACTGGAATTCAGAGGGTAACAGAGAGGGAGAGACTGGGATTCAGAGGGTAACAGAGAGGGAGAGACTGGAATTCAGAGGGGAACAGAGAGGGACAGACTGGGATTCAGAGGGTAACAGAGAGGGAGAGACTGGGATTCAGAGGGTAACAGAGAGGGAGAGACTGGAATTCAAAGGGTAACAGAGAGGGAGAGACAGGGATTCAGAGGGTAACAGAGAGGGAGAGACTGGGATTCAGAGGGTAACAGAGAGGGAGAGACTGGAATTCAGAGGGGAACAGAGAGGGACAGACTGGGATTCAGAGGGTAACAGAGAGGGAGAGACTGGGATTCAGAGGGTAACAGAGAGGGAGAGACAGGGATTCAGAGGGTAACAGAGAGGGAGAGACTGGAATTCAGAGGGTAACAGAGAGGGAGAGACAGGGATTCAGAGGGTAACAGAGAGGGAGAGACTGAGATTCAGAGGGTAAGAGAGAGGGAGAGACTGGAATTCAGAGGGTAACAGAGAGGGAGAGTCTGGAATTCAGAGGGTAACAGAGAGGGAGAGACTGGGATTCAGAGGGTAACAGAGAGGGAGAGACTGAGATTCACAGGGTAACAGAGGGTATAATAGAGTTGGCGAGGGCAACATAGAAATTTTAAGGCACAGAAAGCGGCCACTTCACCCATTCTCTCTGTGCCAGCCGAAAAACGATCAACCTATTCTCATCCCACCTTACAGCATTTGGTCCGAGCACTGCAGCTTACCGCACTTGAGGTGCCTATCCAGACGCCTTCTGAATGAGTTGAGGGTCTCTGCCTCAACTACCCTTTCAGGCAGTGAGTTCCAGACCATCGCGACCCTCTGGGTGAAAAAGATTTTCCTCAACTCCCCTCTAATTTTTCTACCAATCACTTTAAATCTCTGCCCCCTCGTCACTGACCTTTCTGCTCTGGTTCTCTGCCCTTCACCTCCACTCCATCCAGGACCCTCAACATTTTGTACATTTCAATCAGATCTCCCCTCAGCCTTCTCTGTTCCAAGGACAACAACCCCTGCCTATCCTCATAGCTACAATTCTCCAGTCCTGGCAACATCCTAGAAAATGGGAGAGAGACAAAGTCCCGTGTTCATAACACATGGATAAAGAGGTTAATCATCTGAGCTGTAACTCTGAGACAGAGACAGAGAGGGAGAAAGAGAGAGAGAGAGGGAGAGAGAGAGGGAGGGAGAGAGGGAGGGAGAGAGGGAGGGAGAGAGGGAGGGAGGGAGAGAGGGAGGGATGGTGTGGGGGAGACACAAACTGAGACGTGGACAGATGCAGCGAGAGGGAGAAAGGGAGAGATAGAGAGGGAGAGGCAGAGAGAGAGAGAGGCAGAGAGAGAGATAGAGAGAGACAGAGAGAGGGAGCGATGGTGTGAGGGAGGCACAAATTGAGACATGGACAGAGGTTGAGAAAGAGAGAGAGGGAGAGATAGAGAGAGAGAGCTGGGGAGAGACAAATAGAGAGTGAGAGAGGCACAGAGAGAGAAGGAGACACAGAGAGGCAGACACAGAGAGGCAGACAGAGAGCTAGAGAGAGACAGAGAGAGAGGGAGAGATGGTGTGAGGGAGGCACAAATTGAGACGTGGACAGAGGTAGAGAGAGAGAGGGAGAGATAGAGTGAGAGAGAGGGGGGAAAGACAGATAGCGAGGGACAGAGGCAGTGTGAGAGAGGCAGATTAGAAGGTAGCAAATGTAACCCCACTATTTACAAAAGGAAGGAGAGAGAAAATGGGGAACTAAAGACCTGTTCGTCTAACATCAGTCATAGGGAAAATGCTCGAATCTATAATAAAGGATGTGATAACAGGACACTTAAAGAGAGATTGCGGGGGGTGGGTGGAGTGAGAAATGGGGGGAGAGAGAAATGGGGGGGAGTGAGATGGGGGAGAGTGTGTGAGTGAGACGGAGCAAAGGAGAGAGATACTAGGTTAGGTGGGACAATAAGCTGTGAGGAGAACACAAATAGACTACAAAGAGAGATGGTTTGGGATAGACAGCGATAAATGTCCCAGTGTTGTGGTAACATAAAATGGCCACTGAAAATGAACCTAAAATGGCTGACTGATGTGTGTGGATTTCCACAGATGAGAGTAGAGAGAGAGAGACAGACAGACAGAAAGAGAGACAAAGAGGGAGACAGAGACCAAGACACAGAGAGTGATAGCAGGATATTTGTCGTAAGACAGAGGAAGAGGAGGAGGCCATTTGGCCCCTCAACCTTGTTCTGTCATTCAATGAGCTCATGGCTGATATGTGATCTAACTCCATGTACCTATCTTTGTCCCTTAATACCTTTGGTTAACAAAAATCTATCAAACTCAGATTTAAAAATTAACAAGTGTCTCAGCATCAATTGCTGATTGTGGAAGAGAGTTTCAAACTGATACCACACCTGGTGTGTTGAAGTGTTTCTTCATTTCACTCCTGAAAGGTTTTTAGACTAGGTTTATATTTTTAGACTATGCCCCCATGTTCTAGACTCTGCAGCCAGTGGGAATTGTTACTCTCTGTCCACCCTATCAGTTTCCCTTATTATCTTGAAAACAATCATCAAATCACACCTGAGCCTTCAAAATTCCAGGGATACAGAGTAAATCTCCAGCTACACTGTCCCATTAAATATTCCCAAGCCAAGCACAATGTTGGGTTTGACACAGAGTAAATTTCCCTCTACACTGTCCCATCACACACTCCCAGGGCAGGAACATCATGGGGTGGATACAGAGTGAATCTCACTCTACACTGTCCGATAGAGACAGACAGAGAGAGAGACAGAAAAAGAGAAACAGAGAAACATAGACTGACAGAGTGACTAAAAGAGATAGAAGGATACTTCACAGGGGATACTGGAAGAGGAAGATGCAATTCAACCACACAGCCCTGTTCCGGCATCAAATGAGATCTTGGCTGATCTGTGATGTAACTTACACCATATATCCTGCCTTTGCCCCTTATCTCTTAATACCTTTGGTTAACAAGAATCTATCAATCACAGATTTAAAAATTAACCAATAAACCAGCATGAAATTTGCACAACCAATATCATTGTGTGGGTGTTTCTGTGTGTGTGTGTGTGTGTCTATGTCTGTTTGGGTGTGATGGCTCCCACAGTGGAATAGCTTGCTGGATGTTTAAAATGTAGACTGTTCCTTCTGGATCATCAAACGTATCTGCCTGGGCCCCAATGTCAACTACATTTCCCCATCTCCCGAAGTTTTTTTCTCTCCATATCTATCTCTTATATGTTTGTGTACACAGCAGTGAAGGATTACATCAAATTAATATATCTTACATTATCCTTTTCATCCACCTCAACAATCTCTCTCTCTCCAATTTTGTCCCTCTCTACAGCCCTCTCTCTGCCTTCATATCTAACCCTCTCTCCCTCTGTCTCTCTCCTAATGTCAGAGATAGCAGGAGGGAGAGACAGAGAGAGAATATTGAAGGAACTGTACTCTGTTCCTAAGCTGTGCTGAACCTGCTCTGGGAGTGTTTGATGGGCTACATTAATCGATCGTGTACAGTCCTGTATCAGGCTGTGAAAAAGCACAGCTTGTTCAGTGTACAACGGGTCAAAGGGAATGATTCACTCCTGTCTGCTACTGGGAAGAGAGACTGACCTTAACATCAAGGCAGCGTTTGACCGAGTGTGACATCGAGGAACCCGAGTAAAACTGAAGTCAGTGGGAATCGGGGGAAATCTCTCCACTGGTTGGAATCATACCGAGCACAAAGGAAGATGGTTGTGGTTGTTGGAGGTCAATCATCTCAGTCCCAGGCCTTCACTGCAGGAGTTTATCAGGGTAGTGTCCTCAGCCCAGCCATCTTCAACTGAGATCCCAGCAGAAAGTGCTTTAAATACTGAGTAGGTCAGGCAGCATCTGTGGAGAGAGAAACAGAGTTAGTGATTCAGCTCGATGCTTTCCAGATTTCCAACATCCACAGTATTTTGCCTCAGATAATGAAGCAATCCAGAGCCACATGCACCAAGACCCGGACAACATTCAGGTTTGGGCCGACCAGTGGGAAGTAACATTCACGTCACACAAGTGCCAGACAATGACCATCTGCAACAAGAGAGAATCCAACCACCTCCCCTTGGCATTCAAAGCATTATCCCATCGCTGAATCACCCAGCGTCAACATCCTGGGGAAACATTGACATCAAACTAAACTGAACGAAACACATCAATAGTTTCTTCACCCAGTGGCTGGTGGGTGTCTGGAACTCACAGCCTGAAAGGGTGGTAGAGGCAGAAACCCTCATCACATCTAAAACAATCTCTTGGATATTCACTTCTCCATGTTTAAAATGGGTAAGGAATAACTCTCCTCGTCCACATTGCCCCATTGAACACTCTCAGAGAAGGTACAGCATGGATTAGATACAGAGTACAGTTCAGTTTAAACATTCCCTGGAGTGTCGGATTAACCCGGGTCACTCACTGTGCCCGGCTCAGCCTCAAGACTCACCTGCCTCAGTCACTGAGACGCTCCTGTATCACTTGCCTTAATGTAAGTGGATGCCGGGTTTGGGAGCAGGACAGGCACACGGGATTAGGACGACTGCTCATGTGGAGGATAAGCATCAGTAATCCCTCAGAGAATCAGAACAGACCAGCGAGACTCAGAAAAGGAAACTTGTGTTGAATTTGTGAGTCTTGCATTGTGGAATGCTTTAGTATTTGGTGAGAATGTTGAACCAGTGACATTTTGCCCCAGTGAGATGAATAGACACTATATGACTTTATTACAACAGTAAGGTACCGTGTGTACTGTAAATATGGACTGAAATAACAATGCAACTGATCAATTTTCAGCTGAATTTTATGACTACAGTTATACCTGCTACCCTGTGAGAATGTACATAAGACACGATGGGATGAAGTCAAAGTGACCACTGTTGAATTTGCTAGCTTGATCTTTGTGGGAACACAAGGGTTAAGTCAGTTAAAAATATTAAATGGTCAATTCGCTTGTTTAAGTAATCACTCAACAGAAATGGGTCTGGAATGTCCTATGTGCTGCATTCCTACTCCTACATCTACTCTGTCAGGACCCCTCATGATTTTGAACACCTCTATCAAATCTCATCTCAAGTTTCTCTTCTCTATGGAGAACAACACCAGTTTCTCCAATCTATCCAGGTAACTGAAGTCCCTCATCCCTGGAACCTTGCTCGTGAATCTTTTCTGCATCCTCTCTAAAGCCCCCACATCCTTCCGAAAGTACGGTGTCCAGAATTGGACACAATACTAGTTGAGGATGAAGCAGTGTTTTATAAAGCTTCATCATAACCTCCTTGCTTTTATACTCTAAGCCTCTATTTACAAAGCCTAGCATCCCATATGCCTTTTAATCACTTTCTCAACTAGCTCTGCCACCTTCAATTTGTGCACACACATCCCCAGGTCTCTCTGTTCCTGCACCCACTTCCTTCTGTTCTTCGGTTCTCATAACACAGAGGGACAGGAGGACAGGGAGGTCGAGAAAGAAGGAGGGGGAGAGAGAGCAAACAAACAGGAAACACGTATGGGAACACCACCACCTGCAAGTTTCCCTTAAGTCACACACCATCCTGACTTGGAACTATATCGCTGCTCCTTCACTGTGACTGGGTCAAAATCCTGGATCTCCCTTCCTAACAGCACTGTGGGTGTACCTACCCCACATGGACTGCAGCGGTTCAAGAAGGAGGCTCAACACCACCTTCTCAAGGGCAATTATGAATGGGCAATAAATGCTGTCCTGGCCACTAACGCACACATCCAACAAATGAATCAAGAAAATAAAAATTTGACACCGAGTCACTTCAGGAGATATTAGACCAGATGACCAAAAACTTGGTCAGAGGTTGGTTTGAGGGAGAATCCTCAAAGAGGAAAGAGAGTTAGTGAGACGGTGAGGTTTGGGAAAGGAATTCCAGAGTTAGGGCCTTGGCAGCTTGAAGGCACGGCCACCAACGGTGGGCCGAAGGGCCTGCTTCAGTGCTGAATCTCTAAACTAAACTATACACCCCTTACACTTCAAAATTCCAGGGATACAGAGTAAAGCTCCGTCTAAACTGTCCCTTCAAATGCTGCCAAGCCAAGTACAGAATGGAGTTATCTACAGAGCAAATCTCTGTCCTCTCTGTTCTATAAAACACTCGCAGGACAGGTACAGTGTGGGGTTAGATACCGAGTAAAGCTGCCTCTATATATGCCTCTCTTTCTCCTCCTCCATCCAGATGGGGAGAGTAACAGTGAGAAAGACAGGGATAGATATAGAGAGGGAATAACAGACAGAGGGAAGGATCGCAATGGGGAGAGATTACCAGAGAGGAAGAGATTGGGATGGAGAGTGTCGGTCAGTGTTCCTGCAAAGCTGTGTGCAGCAGCCTGGAAGGTACCACGCAGGTCCTGTTCCGTGATAAATAACACACGTCTTCGAAGATTCTTAAAAATATAAAGGGACTGCACGTGGGACAAAAAAAACTTGCCGTGCACAACAACTAAATGTTCTGGGAACATTGGAGCCAGCTATAGCTCAGTGGGTAATAATCCTGCCTCTGAGTTATACGTTTGTGGGTTCAGGTCTGAACACAAAATCTAGACTGATGTCACCCAACAGAAAATCAGAACAGACCAGCGAGACACAGAAAAGGAAACTTGTGTTGAATTTGCGAGCCTCGCTTTCTGTAATGTTTTCTTGTTTGGTCAGAATGTTGACCCAGTGAAATTTTGCCCCTGTGGCATGAGAGTTATCTGAATAGAGATTATAACATCTTATTACAACATGAAGGTACCGTGCGCACTGAGTATAACAACATTTGCAGCGTCCCATCATGTAAAATACTTTACTGGGTGTGGGATCAGGGTTTGATATTTCCAAAACACTGAGGGAAACTCGGACTTTTAATCAGCCCTGGGAGGAAAGTAAACCTGGAGACTTTCAAACAGTAATCAATGTCAGATTTGATCAATTATTAGGGATTAATCAATTTAGTATACAAAGCAGACAGAATGTGCCGTTAAAGAGCGGGATATTGGTTTCCTACCAGCCTGCAGAAGGAAGTGCACCCTCTGCAGTTGTGGTATCACCAAAAGCAGCCAAATTAAAATAGCAGATTGATGTATGTGGAGTTTTACTGAGGTTCTGAGAGAGGAGAGAGAAACAGGCATAGACACAGACAGACACACAGACACCCACACACAGAGAACCACACACACTGAACCACACACACAGACACACAGAGAAACACACACACAGAACCACACACACACACAGACCGACATGCACAGACACACAGAGAACGACATGCACAGACACACACACAAACAGACTGCCCAAGGGACAGAGAGTGACAGAAGAATATTTCAATTTCTATAATATTTCAATTTCAGTTTCTATAAGATCCCCCCTCATTCTTCTGAATTCCAATGAATATAATCCCAATCTACTCAGTCTCTCCTCATAAGCCAACCCCCTCCACTCTGGAATCAACCTAGTGAACCTCCTCTGCACCCTCTCCAGTGCCAGTACATCCTTTCTCAAGTAAGGAGACCAAAACTGCACACAGTACTCCAGGTGCGGCATCACCAGTACCTTATACAGCTGCAACATAACCTCTCTGCTTTTAAACTCAATCCCTTTCGCAATGAAGGACAAAATTCCATTTGCCTTCCTAATTACTTGCTGTACCTGCAGACCAACCTTTTGCGATTCATGCACAAGGACACCCAGGTCCCTCTGCATAGCAGCATGCTGCAACTTTTTACCATTCAAGTAATAATCCTTTTTACTGTTACTCCTACCGAAATGAATAACTTCACATTTATTAACATTGTATTCCATCTGCCAGACCTTTGCCCACTCACTCAATGTATCTATGTTCCTCTGCAAAGTTTCACAGTCATCTGCACACTTTGCTCTGCCACTCATCTTCGTGTCATCTGCAAACTTTAACAACCTACACGTGGTCCCCAACTCCAAATCATCGATATAAATTGTAAATAATTGGGGTCCCAACACCGATCCCTGAGGCACACCACTAGTGACTGATTGCCAACCAGAATAGCACTCATTTATCCCCACTCTCTGCTTCCTGTTAGTCAACCAGAGAGGGAAAGACAGTTGGAGAGACAGAGAGAGAGAGACACAGAGATGGAAGGAGAGAGATGGAGTGACAGGGAGGGAAAGACAGATGGAGGGACAGAGTGAGAGACAGAGAGAGGAGAGAGATGGAGTAACAGGGAGGGAAGGACAGATGGAGAGACAGAGAGAGAGAGAGATGCAGAGATGGAAGGAGAGAGATGGAGTGACAGGGAGGGAAAGACAGATGGAAAGACAGCGAGAGAGACAGAGATAGAAGGAGAGAGAGGGAGTGACAGGGAGGGAAAGACAGATGGAAAGACTGAGAGAGAGAGAGGCAGAGATGGAATTAGAGAGAGGGAGGGATAGGGAGGGAAAGACAGATGGAGAGACAGAGAGAGAGAGAGATAGAAGGAGAGAGAGGGAGAGACAGAGAGGGAAAGACAGATGGAGGGACAGAGGGAGTGGCAGAGACAGAGATAGAAAGAGAGAGAGGGAGAGTTAGGGAGGGAAAGACAGATGGAGGGACAAAGTGAGAGACAGAGAGAGCAGGAGAGAGATGGAGTGACAGGGAGGGAAAGACAGATGGAGGGACAGAGAGGGGGAAGAGAGATAGAGGGGGAGAGAGAGAGATTGAGGGGGAGAGAGAGAGATAGAGCGGGGAGAGAGAGATAGAGTGGGGAGAGAGAGATAGAGGGGTAGAGAGAGATAGAGGGGTAGAGAGAGATAGTGGGGGGAGAGAGAGATAATGGTGGGAGAGAGAGATAGAGGGGGGAGAGAGAGAGAGAGGTGGGGAGAGAGAGATAGAGAGGGCAGAGAGAGATGGAGGGGGGAGAGAGAGCTGGAGGGGGGAGAGAGAGCTGGAGGGGGGAGAGAGAGCTGGAGGGGGGAGAGAGAGATAGACGGGTTAGAGAGAGATAGACGGGTTAGAGAGAGATAGAGGGGTTAGAGAGAGATAGACGGGTTAGAGAGAGATAGAGGGGAAGAGGGAGATAGAGGGGGAGAGGGAGATAGAGGGGGAGAGGGAGATAGAGGGGGAGAGGGAGATAGAGGGGGTTGAGAGAGATAGAGGGGGTTGAGGGAGATAGAGGGGGTTGAGGGAGATAGAGGTGAAGAGGGAGATAGAGGTGAAGAGGGAGATAGAGGGGGAGAGGGAGATAGAGGGGGAGAGGGAGATAGAGGGGAGAGAGGGAGATAGAGGGGGAGATAACAAACTTGGAGGAGATGTAAACAGTGTTGATGACATCAATCGACTACAACAGGACATCGATAGGTGAGCAGAATGGGCAGACAAGTGGCAGAAGGAATTTAATACAGGGAAATGTGAGATGGGCAGAAGGGATAGGGAGAGGGAATACAGACATAATGGCCCAGTTCTAGGGAGTGTGCAGGGACAGAGAGACCTGGGGATACATGTACATACATCTTTGAAGGTGGCAGGACATATTGAGAAAGTAGTCAGCAAAGCATATGGGATCTTGGGCTTCATAAATAGAGATTTTGAGTACAAAAGCATGAAGGTTATGCTGTATGTTTATAAACCTCTGGTTAGGCCACGACCAGAACACTGCATCCAATTCTGGTGACCACACTTTCAGAAAGATGTGAGAGTCCTTTGTAGGGAGCAGAGGGGATGGTGGATCCAGGGATGGGGGATTTTAGCAAAGTGGACTGGAAACAGCTACTTGAAGGTCAATCAGTGTCAGAGCAGTGAGAGTTACTGAGGGTTGATATCAAATATGTTCACACAAAGACAAACAGGGTGGGACTCCCAAATCTAGAGCCCCTTGGATGTCAAGGATCAAACCGGGTACGATAAGGCACAAGAGGGAAGCTTATGTCGGATACCGAGAGCTCAATACAACAGAAAGCTGAGAGGAGTGTAGAAAGTTCAAGGGTGAAATTAAAAAGCAAATTAGGAGAGCAAAGAAATGGCCGGAAAATAATATTACCATTAAAAGCAAAGAAATCACAAAGATGTTTTATAAATACATGAAGAGCAAGAGGATAAATAAGGATAGAGTATTAGGGACCAAAAAGGGAATGTGTGTATGGAGGTGGGAGATGTGGGCATGGTTCTTAATGAATACTTTGTCTCCCTCTTTATAAAAGAGGGGGAACGATGCAGATATTGTAGTTAAAGAGGAGGAGTGTGAAATATTGGAGGGATAAACAGAGTGAGAGGGAAATATTAAGATGTTTGGCAACTTTGAAAGTGGATAAATGGTCAGGCCTGGATGCATTGGAATCAGTTCAGAGAAGGTTCACTCGGCTGATTCCTGGGATGAAGGGGTTGTCTTATGAGGAATGGTTGAACAGGTTGGGCCTAAACTCATTGGACTTTAGAAGAATGAGAGGTGATCTTATTGAAACATACTAAATACTTAAAGGGATAGACAGGTTAGATGCAGGTAAGATGTCTCCTTTGGTTCGGGAGTCTAGAACCTGGGGACACAATTTCAAAATCAGGGGGAAGCCACTGAGGTCAGAGATGGGGAGAAATGTCTTTGCTCAGAGGGTTGTGAATCTTTGGAATTCTCTACTCCAGTGGGCTGTGGAAGCTCAGTCTGGGAAAAAGGCATTGAAGTGGATGATCAGCCATGATCGTATTGAATGGCGGAACAGGCTCGATGGGCTGAATGGCCTACTCCTGTTCCTATGTTCCCAAGCTGCTGAAATAGTTTCTCCCAAACTACCCCATCAGTTCCCCTTAATATCTCAACATCTTTGAACAAATCACCTTGATCCTCCTAAATTCCAGGCAATAAATCCCTAGTTTGTGTAATATCACCTCGTAATTTAACCCTTGGAGTCCAGTTATCATTCTGGTAAATCTACACTGCACTCAAATGGACATGGACCCCCCAAAGTCTCTTTGAACCTCCAGTGTTTCTATCTTTTCACCATTTATAAAGTACTCTGTTCTCGTCTTTTTTTGCTGACATTGAAATCTAACTACCACAGTTTTGCCCATTTATTTAAGATATTAATATCTCTTTGTAATTTGATGCTTCCAGCTACACTGCTTACAATGCTGCCTATTTTTGTGTCATTGGTAAACTTGGGTATGTTGCATTCTACCACATCATCTTAAATCATTAATAAATACAGCAAAACTGAGACACACACGAGAGAAAGAGAGAAGGAGAGAGGGAGTGACAGAGAGGGAAAGACCGATGGAGGGACAGAGAGAGAGACAGAGAGAGTGGCAGAGACAGAGAGAGAAGGCGAGAGAGGGTGTGGCAGAGAGGGGAAGACAGATGGAAGGACAGAGTGAGAGATAAAAAGGAGAGAGATGGAGTGACAGGGAGGGAAGGACAGATGGAGGGATAAAGAGAGGCAGAGACAGAGAGAGAAGGTGAGAATGGGAGCGACAGAGAGGGAAAGGCAGTTGGAGAGACAGAGAGTGAGAGAGGCAGCGATGGAAGGAGAGAGAGGGAGTGACAGGAAGGGAAAGACTGATGGAAAGACAGAGAGCGAGAGAGACAGAGATAGAAGGAGAGTGTGGAGAGAAAGAGAGGGAAAGACAGATGGAGGGAAAGACAGAGAGAGACAGGGAGAGAGATGGAGTTACAGGGAGGGAAGGACAGATTGAGGGACAGAGAGAGAGACAGAGAGAGAGGCAGAGAGAGACAGGGAGAGAGATGGAGTTACAGGGAGGGAAGGACAGATGGAGGGACAGAGAGAGAAGGAGAGAGAGGGAGAGACAGAGAGGGAAAGACAGATGGAGGGACAGAGAGAGAGAGACAGAGAGAGAGACAGAGAGAGAAGGAGAGAGAGGGAGAGAAAGAGAGGGAAAGACAGATGGAGGGAAAGACAGAGAGAGACAGGGAGAGAGATGGAGTTCCAGGGAGGGAAGGACAGATGGAGGGATAGAGAGAGAGAGACAGAGATAGGAGAGTGAGGGAGTGACAGAGATGGAAAGACAGACAGAGGGACAGACAGAGAGACAGAGACAGAGATAGAAGGAGAGAGAGGGAGTGACGGGGGGGGGGGAAAGACAGATGGAGGGACAGAGAGAGAGACAGAGATAGAAGGAGAGACAGGGAGTGACAGAGAGTGAAAGACAGATGGAGGGACAGAGATCGAAGGAGAGTGTGGGAGAGACAGAGGAGGAAAGACAGATGGAGGAACAGAGAGAGAGAGACAGAGAAAGAGCGGGAGTGACAGAGATAGAAGGAGTGAGACGCAGAGACAGAGAGTGAAAGACAGATGGAGGGACAGAGAGGGAGACAGAGAGAGTGGCAGAGACAGAGAGAGAAGGAGAGAGAGGGAGTGTCAGGAAGAGAAAGCCAGATGGAGGGACAAAGTGAGAGACAGAGAGAGCAGGAGAGAGATGGAGTGGCAGGGAGGGAAGGAAAGATGGAGGGACAGAGAGAGAGACAGAGAGAGTGGCAGAGACAGAGATAGTTGGAGAGAGAGGGAGTGACAGAGAGGGAAAGACAGATGGAGGGACAGAGAGAGAGACAGAGAGTGAGACAGAGAGAGAGAGAGAGAGACAGAGAGAGAGACAGAGAGAGTGGGAGAGATGGTGTAAGGGAGGCACAAATGGAGTCATGGAAAGAGACAGAGAATGAGAGAGATGTGGAGAGAGTCATGGACAGAGGGTGAGAAAGAGAGATAGGGAGAGACAAAGTAAAAGAAGGAGAGAGAGAGAGAGAGAGAGAGATGGAGAGGCAGAGAGAGGGAGAGACAGAGAGAGAAAGCAGATACAGAGAGGGAGAGGGAGAGACAGAGAGGAAGAGGGAGATACAGAGAGAGAGGGAGAGACAGAGTGAGTGGGAGAGATGGTGTAAGGGAGGCACAAATGGAGTCATGGAAAGAGACAGAGAGAGAGAGAGAGAGAGAGATGTAAACAGAGTCATGGACAGAGGGTGAGAAAGAGAGATAGGGAGAGAAAAAGTCAAAGAAGGAGAGAGAGAGAGATGGCGAGGCAGAGAGAGGGAGAGACAAAGAGAGGGAGGGCGAGATGGTGTGAGAGAGACAGAGGCATGGACAGAGGCAGAGAGAGAGAGAGGGAGAGACACTGAGAGACAGAGAGAGCCAGAGAGAGAGAAAGAAACAGAGAGGGAGGGAGGGAGAGACAGAGAGGGAGAGACTGGGATTCAGAGTGTAACAGAGAGGGAGAGAATGGGATTCAGAGGGTAACAGAGAGGGAGAGACTGGGATTCAGAGGGTAATGGAGAGGGAGAGACTGGGATTCAGAGGGTAACAAAGAGGGAGAGACTGGGATTCAGAGTGTAACAGAGAGGGAGAGAATGGGATTCAGAGGGTAACAGAGAGGGAGAGAATGGGATTCAGAGGGTAATGGAGAGGGAGAGACTGTGATTCAGAGGGTAATGGAGAGGGAGAGACTGGGATTCAGAGTGTAACAGAGAGGGAGAGAATGGGATTCAGAGGGTAACAGAGGGAGAGACTGTGATTCAGAGGGTAACGGAGAGGGAGAGACTGGGACTCAGAGGGTAACGGAGAGGGAGAGACTGGGATTCAGAGGGTAACAGAGGGAGAAGTAGAGATGAAGAGTGAAGATGGGAGAAAGACAAAGTCCAGTGTTTGTAACACATGGATAAAGAGGAACAGAGAGGTGAGACAGGGCTTGAGAGAGTAAAAGACAGAGGAAGGAGAGATAGAGATGGAGAGATTACCAGGAACATAAATCTCCAGCAGTCTCTTCATGCTGATCACTCCTTTTCTCTGGATGTGGCAGGATTGCAGAGCTTAGATCTGATCCGTTGGTTATGGGATCGCTTAGCTCTGTCTATCGCATGCTGCTTACGCAGTTTGGCACGCAGATAGTCCTGGGTTGTAGTTTCACCAGGTTGACACCTCATTTTGAGGTATGCCTGGTGCTGCTCCTGGCATGCCCTCCTGCACACTTCACTGAACCGGGGTTGGTCTCCTGGCTTGATGGTAATGGTAGAGTGGGGGATATGCCGGGCCATGAGGTTACAGATTGTCTTTCTTTCTGTCTGTCTGTCTGTCTCTCGTTCCCTCCTCTCTCAGAACATCAGTCAGCCATTTTAGGTTTGTTCACGGTGGCCATTTTATGTTACAGCAGCACTGGGACATTTATTTCAGAGACTGACTCCTCACTAATGCAAGGTTAGTGCTTTAAACGTGAGAGAAACGGGTCCTGGGGTTCAGTTGAATGTAGCTTCTCATCCCGAAAAGTGTGAGCAAACGTGTTTTTCAAATCAATTCCGCGACAACCTCAACAGGAGAAAAAACACCAACAAATGCAACAACCACCTCAACAGGAGAAAAAACACCAACAAATGCAACAACCACCTCAACAGGAGAAAAAACACCAACAAATGCAACAACAACCTCAACAGGAGAAAAAAACACCAACAAATGCAACAATTTCAGCAGGAAAAGAACAGCTTCCCGAGGACTAAAAAAACCTAACAAATACAACAACTTCAGTAGGAGAAAAGCCACTAACAAATTCAACATCATCAGAAGGGGAAAACACACCGATAAATAGGGCAGTGGCACAAGCTGTTGGAGGGACAGGAAATGGTTTACGAAGGGACAGAGTATCTGATCACACCCGGGATGGTGGAATTGAGTATTTATTAAATGGTAAGAGATTAGAAAGCGTAGATGTACAAAGCGACCTGGGTGTCCCCATCAATAAGTCACTGAAAACTAACATGCAGGTGCAGAATGCAATTCAGAAGGCTAATGGGATGTTAGTCTTTATCACAAGAGGATTTGAGTACAGGAGTAGTGAAGTCTTGCTTCAATCACATAGAACCTTGGTTAGACCACACCTGGAGTACTGTGTGCAGTTTTGGTCCCCTTACCTTAGGAAGGATATTATTGCCAGAGAGGGAGTGCAATGAAAGTTCACCAGACTTGTTCCCGGGATGACGGGACTGTCCTATGGTGAGAGATTGGGGAAACTGAGACACAGAGAGAGAGATAGAGACAGGGAGAGGCAGAGAGACAGAGGCAGAGAGAGAGAAATGGTGTGAGAGAGACACAAACAGAGTCATGGACAGAGAGAGAGAGGAGCGACAGAGAGAGAGAGCAACAGACAGAGAGACACAAAGAGAGAGAGAAAGAGAGAGAGAGAGACAGGAAGAGGTAGAGAGAGAGGCAGTGAGAGAGACAGAGAGAGAGGGAGAGTGAGATAGAGGGGGAGAGTGAGATAGAGGGGGAGTGTGAGATTGATGGGGAGTGTGAGATAGAGGCGGAGTGTGAGATAGAGGGGGAGAGTGAGATCGAGGGGGAGAGTGAGATCGAGGGGGAGAGGGAGATCGAGGGGGAGAGGGAGATCGAGGGGGAGAGGGAGATAGAGGGGGAGAGGGAGATAGAGGGAGAGAGTGAGATCGAGGGGAGGGAGAGGGAGAGACAGAGAGAAGGAGAGTGGGAGTGACTGGGAGGGAAAGACAAATGGTGGAACAGAGAGAGAGACAGAGATAGAAGGAGAGGGAGGGAGCAACAGAGAGGGAAAGACAGATGGAGGGACAGAGAGAGAGACAGAGAGAGAGGCAGAGAGAGAGGCAGAGAGAGAGGCAGAGAGAGAGAGAGAAGGAGAGTGTGGGTGAGACAGAGAGGGAAAGGCAGTTGGAGAGAGAGAGAGAGAGGCAGAGATGGAAGGAGAGAGAGGGAGTGACAGAGAAGGAAAGACATATGGAAAGACAGAGAGAGAGAGACAGAGATAGATGGAGAGAGAGGGAGAGACAGAGAGAGAGAGGCAGAGATGGAAGGAGTGAGCGGGAGAGACAGAGAAGGAAAGACAGATGGAAGGACAGAGAGACAGACAGAGAGAGAAGGAGAGAGAGGGAGGGAAGGACAGATGGAGGGATAGAGAGATAGAGACAGAGATAGAAGGAGAGAGATGGAGTGATGGGTGGGGTGTGGGAAGACAGATGGAGGGACAGGGAGAGAGGCAGAGATGGAACGAGTGAGAGGGAGTGATAGGGAGGGAAACACAAATGGAAAGACAGAGAGAAAGACAGAGATAGGAGAGAGATGGAGTGACAGGGAGGGAAGGACAGATGGAGGGATAGAGAGAAGAGAGCGATAGAAGGACATAGAGGGAGTGACAGAGAGGGAAAGACAGATGGAGAGACAGAGAGAGGCAGAGATGGAAGGAGAGAGAGGGAGTGAGAGAAAGGGAAAGACAGATGGAGAGAGAGAGACAGAGATAGAAGAAGAGAGATGGAGACACAGAGAGGGAAAGACAGATGGGGGGACAGAGAGAGAGACAGAGATAGAAGGAGAGAGATGGAGTGACAGGGACGGAAGGACAGATGGAGGGATAAAGAGTGAGAGGCAGAGATAGAAGGAGAGAGAGGGAGTGACAGAGAGGGAAAGACAAATGGAGGGACAGAGAGAGAGAGGAGAGAGATGGAGAGACAGAGAGAGGGAAAGACAGATGGAGGGACAAAGAGAGAGACAGAGAGAGAAGGAGAGAGAGGGAGAGACAGAATGGGAAAGACAGATGGAGAGACAGAGAGAGAAGGAGAGAGAGGGAGAGATAGAGAGAGAGGCAGAGACAGGGAGAGAAGGAGTGAGAGGGAGAGACAGAAAGGGAAAGACAGATAGAGAGACAGAGAGAGAAGGAGAGAGAGGGAGAGATAGAGAGAGAGGCAGAGACAGGGAGAGAAGGAGTGAGAGGGAGAGACAGAAAGGGAAAGACAGATAGAGAGACAGAGAGAGAGAGACACACAGATAGAAGGAGACAGACGGAGAGACAGAGAGAGAGGCAGAGACAGAGAGAGAAGGAGAGAGAGGGAGAGACAGAAAGGGAACGACAGATGGAGAGACAGAGAGAGAAGGAGAGAGAGGGAGAGACAGAGAGAGAGGCAGAGACAGAGAGAGAAGGAGAGAGAGGGAGGGACCGAAAGGGAAAGACAGATGGAGAGACAGAGAGAGAGACACACACAGATAGAAGGAGAGAGAGGGAGAGACAGAGAGGAAAAGACAGATGGAGGGACAAAGAGAGAGACAGAGAGAGAAGGAGAGAGAGGGAGAGACAGAGAGAGAGGCAGAGACAGCGAGAGAAGGAGAGAGAGGGAGAGACAGAATGGGAAAGACAGATGGAGAGACAGAGAGAGAAGGAGAGAGAGGGAGAGATAGAGAGAGAGGCAGAGACAGGGAGAGAAGGAGTGAGAGGGAGAGACAGAAAGGGAAAGACAGATAGAGAGACAGAGAGAGAGAGACACACAGATAGAAGGAGACAGACGGAGAGACAGAGAGAGAGGCAGAGACAGAGAGAGAAGGAGAGAGAGGGAGAGACAGAAAGGGAACGACAGATGGAGAGACAGAGAGAGAAGGAGAGAGAGGGAGAGATAGGGGGGAGAGGGAGAGAGTGAGATAGAGGGCGAGAGACAGATCGATGGGGAGAGTGAGATAGAGGGGGAGAGGGAGATAGAGGGGGAGAGGTAGATAGAGGGTGGAGACGGAGATAGAGGGGGAGAGATGGATGGGGTAGAGGGTGGTGAACCTGTGGAATTCTCTACCGCAGAAGGCAGTGGAGGCCAAGTCATTAAATATATTCATGGAAGAGAGAGATATATTTCTTAATGTCAAAGGGATCAAGGGGTATGGGGAGAAAGTGGGAACAGGGTACTGAATTAGACCATCGGTCATGATCTTTATTGAATGACGGAGCAGGCCCAAAGGGCCGAATGGCCTGCTCCTGCTCCTATTTTCTATGTTTCTATGAGAGAGGTGGATTGAGAGAGGGAGAGATAGAGAGAGGAGAAAGAGAGAGAGAAGGAGAGATAGAGATGGAGCGAGGTGACCCTGATATTCTCTCTGTCTCACACACACATCCAGACACATACATAAAGGGACAGACACACACACACACACACACGGACACACACAGACAGACAGACACACACACACACAGACACACACACAGACACACACAGACACACACACACACAGATTTTACAATCCACACTGATGTCAGTAAAAATGACCAACAGAACCTCAGTAACAATCCCCAGTGTCTGCCCAGTCCTGAGAGAGACAGAGAGAGAGATAGGGCAGTGACAGAGAAAGACAGTGAAAGAGGGAGGACAAAACAGCTTGTAGGAGAAACTTTACATTTATTTGTGTTCCACAGATTTTATTAAAAGTTGAAAGGGACTGGACACTGGAAAAGCTGTCAACACACAACAACAACACTGAGAGACTTTAGATGTGAGGGAAGGGGAGACACACTTTAAAATCCACACTGATGTCAGTAAAAATCCCCAAACACAACCTCAGTAACAATCCCCATTATCTGCCCAGTCCTGTTTTGTGGGTATATGTCAAATATGTTCACACAAAGACAAACAGGGTGGTACTCCCAAATCTAGAGCCCCTTGGATGTCAAGGATCAAACCGGGTACGATAAGGCACAAGAGGGAAGCTGATGTCAGATACCGAGAGCTCAATACAACAGAAAGCTGAGAGGAGTGTAGAAAGTACAAGGGTGAAATTAAAAATCAAATTAGGAGAGCAAAGAAATGGCTGGAAAATAATATTACCATTAAATCAAAGAAATCACAAAGATGTTTTATAAATACATGAAGAGCAAGAGGATAAATAAGGATAGAGTATTAGGGACCAAAAAGGGAATGTGTGTATGGAGGTGGGAGATGTGGGCATGGTTCTTAATGAATACTTTGTCTCCCTCTTTATAAAAGAGGGGGAACGATGCAGATATTGTAGTTAAAGAGGAGGAGTGTGAAATATTGGATGGGATAAACAGAGTGAGAGGGAAATATTAAGGTGTTTAGCAACTTTGAAAGTGGATAAATGGTCAGGCCTGGATGCATTGGAACCAGTTCAGAGAAGGTTCACTCGGCTGATTCCTGGGATGAAGGGGTTGTCTTATGAGGAATGGTTGAACAGGTTGGGCCTATACTCATTGGAGTTTAGAAGAATGAGAGGTGATCTTATTGAAACATACTAAATACTTAAAGGGATAGACAGGTTAGATGCAGGTAAGATGTCTCCTTTGGTTCGGGAGTCGAGAACCAGGGGACACAATTTCAAAATCAGGGGGAAGCCACTGAGGTCAGAGATGGGGAGAAATGTCTTTGCTCAGAGGGTTGTGAATCTTTGGAATTCTCTGCTCCAGTGGGCTGTGGAAGCTCAGTCTGGGAAAAAGGCATTGAAGTGGATGATCAGCCATGATCGTATTGAATGGCGGAACAGGCTCGATGGGCTGAATGGCCTACTCCTGTTCCTATGTTCCCAAGTTGCTGAAATAGTTTCTCCCAAACTACCCCATCAGTTCCCCTTAATATCTCAACATCTTTGAACAAATCACCTTGATCCTCCTAAATTCCAGGCAATAAATCCCTAGTTTGTGTAATATCACCTCGTAATTTAACCCTTGGAGTCCAGTTATCATTCTAGTAAATCTACACTGCAATCAAATGGACATGGACCCCCCAAAGTCTCTTTCAACCTCCAGTGTTTCTAGCTTTTCACCATTTATAAAGTACTCTGTTCTGGACTTTTTTACTGACATTGAAATCTAACTGCCACAGTTTTGCCCATTTATTTAAGATATTAATATCTCTTTGTAATTTGATGCTTCCAGCTACACTGCTTACAATGCTGCCTATTTTTGTGTCATTGGTAAACTTGGGTATGTTGCATTCTACCTCATCATCTTAAATCATTAATAAATACAGCAAAACTGAGACACACACGGGCTTTGCACGAGTAGACAGGAGTGAATCTTTCCAACCTAGAGGCTTTTTAACTCCAGCTTTATGTTTTTTGAAAGAAAAAATAGAATTCAAATTCACAACAGCCCTGTGTGGGATTTGAACTCCTGCTTTTTCAATCATCAGCTCAGGCCTTCAAATTAAAACCCATAAAAAGAGATTCATTTTCCTCCTGCTGATGTCTGACTGACTGAGGTTTTGTATATTGTTCCCTTCGCCTCTTCTTCCATGTGTTTGAAGTCTTTGAAGTTTGTCAGACATTGGTAAACTACCTCATGTGGTGTTTTGTAAATCCCTTCAATTCTGTGGATCTGCAAGGGACACAATTCAAATTCTCACCTTATTGCATCAACTAAAACCTGCAGGTCCATTCAAACAACTCTATTTCCTGTCTCTGCAAAGACAGCTCACACTTCCACAATGCAGGAATGTCTGAATGGAAACAGCTTTTGACACATTTCCCAACATGTTTGCGAACACTTTTCAGGATGAAGCGAAATTCAACTTAGAGATTGCAAGCCCCAAATTGAATCTTTTAGATGTAAAAAGTGACACAAATGAAATCCCAGATCTCTCTGTCCCTGCACCCATTTTAACATTGTACCATTTAGTTTATATCGCTTCTCCTCAGCCTTCCTTCCAAAATGCATCATTTTACATTTCTCAGCATTGAAGTTAACCTGCTATGTGTCTGACCATTTCACCAGACTGCCTCTATCCTCATGAAGTCTACTCCTATTCCCTTCACTGTTTAATACATTGCAAATGGCACAATGTTGAAGTTACGCCCTGTCTACCCAAGTCTAAGTCATTCATATATCAATGAGATCAGTGGTCCGAATCAAAACCCCTGGGGAATACCACAATTTACACTGTATACAGTGAGTACTAAAGCCAAGAGGGTGCGCTGAACATTTATAAAGCTCTGGTCGGGTAACAGAGAGGGAGAGACTGGGATTCAGAGGGTAACGGAGAGGGAGAGACTGGGATTCAGAGGGTAAGAGAGAGGGAGAGACTGGGATTCAGAGGGTAACGGAGAGGGAGAGACTGGGACTCAGAGGGTAACATAGAGGGAGAGACTGGGATTCAGAGGGTAACAGAAAGGGAGAGACTGGGACTCAGAGGGTAAGAGAGAGGGAGAGACTGGGACTCAGAGGGTAACGGAGAGGGAGAGACTGGGATTCAGAGGGTAACAGAGAGGGAGTGACTGGGACTCAGAGGGTAACGGAGAGGGAGAGACTGGGATTCAGATGGTAACAGAGAGGGAGAGACTGGGACTCAGAGGGTAACAGAGAGGGAGAGACAGGGATTCAGAGGGTAACAGAGAGGGAGAGACTGGGATTCAGATGGTAACAGAGAGGGAGAGACTGGGATTCAGAGGGTAACGGAGAGGGAGAGACTGGGATTCAGAGGGTAACGGAGAGGGAGAGACTGGGATTCAGAGGGTAAGAGAGAGGGAGAGACTGGGATTCAGAGGGTAACGGAGAGGGAGAGACTGGGACTCAGAGGGTAACATAGAGGGAGAGACTGGGATTCAGAGGGTAACAGAAAGGGAGAGACTGGGACTCAGAGGGTAAGAGAGAGGGAGAGACTGGGACTCAGAGGGTAACGGAGAGGGAGAGACTGGGATTCAGAGGGTAACAGAGAGGGAGTGACTGGGACTCAGAGGGTAACGGAGAGGGAGAGACTGGGATTCAGATGGTAACAGAGAGGGAGAGACTGGGACTCAGAGGGTAACAGAGAGGGAGAGACAGGGATTCAGAGGGTAACAGAGAGGGAGAGACTGGGATTCAGATGGTAACAGAGAGGGAGAGACTGGGATTCAGAGGGTAACGGAGAGGGAGAGACTGGGATTCAGAGGGTAACGGAGAGGGAGAGACTAGGATTCAGAGGGTAACAGAGAGGGAGAGACAGGGATTCAGAGGGTAACAGAGAGGGAGAGACTGGGACTCAGAGGGTAACGGAGAGGGAGAGACTGGGATTCAGAGGGTAAGAGAGAGGGAGAGTCTGGGATTCAGAGGGTAACAGAGAGGGAGAGACTGGGATTCAGAGGGGAACGGAGAGGGAGAGACTGGGATTCAGAGGGTAACAGAGAGGGAGAGACTGGGATTCAGAGAGTAACAGAGAGGGAGAGACTGGGACTCAGAGGGTAAGAGAGAGGGAGAGACTGGGACTCAGAGGGTAAGAGAGAGGGAGAGTCTGGGATTCGCAGGGTAACAGAGAGGGAGAGACTGGGATTCAGAGAGTAACAGAGGGAAAAATAGAGTTGGTGAGGGCAACATAGAAATTTTAAGGCACAGAAAGTGGCCACTTGGCCCATCCTCTCTGTGCCAGCCGAAAAACGATCAACCTATTCTATTCCCACCTTCCAGCATTTGGTCCGAGCACTGCAGCTTACCGCACTTGAGGTGCCTATCCAGACTCCTTCTGAATGAGTTGAGGGTCTCTGCCTCAACTACCCTTTCAGGCAGTGAGTTCCAGACCATCGCGACCCTCTGGGTGAAAAAGATTTTCCTCAACTCCCCTCTAATTTATCGACCAGTCACTTTAAATCTATGCCCCCTCGTCACTGACCTTTCTGCTATGGTTCTCTGCCCTTCACCTCCACTCCATTCAGGACCCTCAAAATTTTGTACATTTCAATCAGATCTCCCCTCAGCCTTCTCTGTTCCAAGGACAACAACCCCTGCCTATCCTCATAGCTACAATTCTCCAGTCCTGGCAACATCCTAGACAAAGTCCCGTGTTCATAACACATGGATAAAGAGGTTAATCATCTGAGCTGTTACTCTGAGACAGAGACAGAGAGGGATGGAGAGAGCGAGAAAGAGAGAGAGAGAGAGGGAGAGAGAGAGGGAGGGAGAGAGGGAGGGAGAGAGGGAGGGAGAGAGGGAGGGATGGTGTGGGGGAGACACAAACTGAGACGTGGACAGAGGCAGCGAGAGGGAGAAAGGTAGAGAGAGAGAGAGGCAGAGAGAGAGATAGAGAGAGACAGAGAGAGGGAGCGATGGTGTGAGGGAGGCACAAATTGAGACATGGACAGAGGTTGAGAAAGAGAGAGAGGGAGAGACAGAGAGAGAGAGCTGGGGGAGAGACAGATAGAGAGTGAGAGAGGCACAGAGAGAGAAGGAGACACAGAGAGGCAGACATAGAGAGGCAGACAGAGAGCTAGAGAGAGACAGAGAGAGAGGGAGAGATGGTGTGAGGGAGGCACAAATGGAGACATGGACAGAGGTAGAGAGAGAGAGGGAGAGATAGAGCGAGAGAGAGAAAAAGACAGAGAGGGAGAAATAGCGAGAGAGAGAGGGGGATAAGACAGATAGCGAGGTACAGAGGCAGTGTGAGAGAGGCAGATTAGAAGGTAGCAAATGTAACTCCACTATTTACAAAAGGAAGGAGAGAGAAAATGGGGAACTAAAGACCTGTTCGTCTAACATCAGTCATTGGGAAAATGTTCGAATCTATAAAAAAGGATGTGATAACAGGACACTTAAAGAGAGATTGCAGGGGGTGGGGGGAGAGAGAAATGGGGGGGGAGAGAGATGGGGGAGAGTGTGTGAGTGAGACGGAGCAAAGGAGAGAGATACTAGGTTAGGTGGGACAATAAGCTGTGAAGAGAACACAAATAGATTACAAAGAGAGATGGTTTGGGATAGACAGCGATAAATGTCCCAGTGTTGTGGTAACATAAAATGGCCACTGAAAATGAACCTAAAATGGCTGACTGATGTGTGTGGATTTCCACAGATGAGAGGACAGACAGAGAGACAAAGAGGGAGACAGAGACCAAGACACAGAGAGTGATCGCAGGATACTTGTCGTAAGACAGAGGAAGAGGAGGAGGCCATTTGGCCCCTCAACCTTGTTCTGTCATTCAATGAGCTCATGGCTGATGTGTGATCTAACTCCATGTACCGATCTTTGTCCCTTAATACCTTTGGTTAACAAGAATCTATCAAACTCAGATTTAAAAATTAACAAGTGTCTCAGCATCAATTGCTGATTGTGGAAGAGAGTTCCAAACTGATACCACACCTGGTGTGTTGAAGTGTTTCTTCATTTCACTCCTGAAAGGTTTTTAGACGAGGTTTATATTTTTAGACTATGCCCCCATGTTCTAGACTCTGCAGCCAGTGGGAATTGTTACTCTCTGTCCACCCTATCAGTTTCCCTTATTATCTTGAAAACAATCATCAAATCACACCTGAGCCTTCAAAATTCCAGGGATACAGAGTAAATCTCCAGCTACACTGTCCCATTAAATATTCCCAAGCTAAGCACAATGTTGGGTTTGACACAGAGTAAATTTCCCTCTGCGCTGCCCCATCACACACTCCCAGGGCAGGAACATCATGGGGTGGATACAGAGTGAATCTCACTCTACACTGTCCGATAGAGACAGAGAGAGAGAGAGACAGAAAAAGAGAAACAGAGAAACATAGACTGACAGGGTGACTAAAAGAGATGGAAGGATACTTCACAGGGGATACTGGAAGAGGAAGATGCAATTCAACCACACAGCCCTGTTCCGGCATCAAATGAGATCTTGGCTGATCTGTGATGTAACTAACACCATATATCCTGCCTTTGCCCCTGATCTCTTAATACCTTTGGTTAACAAGAATCTATCAATCACAGATTTAAAAATTAACCAATAAACCAGCATGAAATTTGCACAACCAATATTATTGTGTGGGTGTTTCTGTGTGTGTGTGTGTGTCTATGTCTGTTTGGGTGTGATGGCTCCCACAGTGGAATAGCTTGCTGGATGTTTAAAATGGAGGCTATTCCTTCTGGATCATCAAAAGTATCCGCCTGGGCCCCAACCTCATCTACATTTCCCCCTCTCCCGATGTTTTTTTCTCTCCATATCTATCTCTAATATGTTTATGTCCACAGCAGTGAAGGATTACATCAAATTAATATATCTTACATTATCCTTTTCATCCACCTCAACAACCTCTCTCTCTCCAAATCTGTCCCTCGCTACAGCCCTCTCTCTGCCTTCGTATCTAACCCTCTCTCCCTCTGTCTCTCTCCTAATGTCAGAGATAGCAGGAGGGAGAGACAGAGAGAGAATGTTGAAGGAACTGTACTCTGTTCCTAAGCTGTGCTGAACCTGCTCTGGGAGTGTTTGATGGGCTACATTAATCGGCCGTGTACAGTCCTGTATCAGGCTGTGAAGAAGCACAGCTTGTTCAGTGTACAACGGGTCAAAGGGAACGATTCACTCCTGTCTGCTACTGGGAAGAGAGACTGACCTTAACATCAAGGCAGCGTTTGACCGAGTGTGACATCGAGGAACCCGAGTAAAACTGAAGTCAGTGGGAATCGGGGGAAATCTCTCCACTGGTTGGAATCATACCGAGCACAAAGGAAGATGGTTTTGGTTGTTGGAAGTCAATCATCTCAGTCCCAGGACATCACTGCAGGAGTTTATCAGGGTCGTGTCCTCAGCCCAGCCATCTTCAACTGAGATCCCAGCAGAAAGTGCTTTTAATACTGAGCAGGTCAGGCAGCATCTGTGGAGAGAGAAACAAAGTTAGTGATTCAGCTCGATGCTTTCCAGATTTCCAGCATCCACAATATTTTGCCTCAGATAATGAAGCAATCCAGAGCCACAGACCCAGACAACATTCAGGTTTGGGCCGACCAGTGGCAAGTAACATTCACGTCACACAAGTGCCAGGCAATGACCATCTGCAACAAGAGAGAATCCAACCACCTCCCCTTGGCATTCAAAGCATTATCCCATCGCTGAATCCCCCAGCGTCAACATCCTGGGGAAACATTGACATCAAGCTTAACAGAACGAAACACATCAATAGTTTCTTCACCCAGTGGCTGCTGGGTGTCTGGAACTCACTGCCTGAAAGGATTAGTATAAAATGGGTGGTTGATGGCCGGCACAGACTGGGCGGGCCGAAGGGCCTGTATAAGTGCTGTATCTCTCTATGACTCTAAAGGATGGTAGAGGCAGAAACCCTCATCACACTTAAAACAATCTCTTGGATATTCACTTCTCTATATTTAAAATGGGTAAGGAATAACTCTCCTCGTCTGCACTGCCCCATCAAACACTCTCAGAGAAGGTACAGCACGGGTTAGATACAGAGTACAGTTCAGTTTAAAGATTCCCTGGAGTGTCGGATTAACCCGGGTCACTCACTGTCCCCGGCTCAGCCTCAAGACTCACCTGCCTCAGTCACTGAGACGCTCCTGTATCACTTGCCTTAATGTAAGTGGATGCCGGGTTTGGGAGCAGGACAGGCAGACGGGATTAGGACGACTGCTCATGTGGAGGATAAGCATCAGTAATCCCTCAGAGAATCAGAACAGACCAGCGAGACTCAGAAAAGGAAACTTGTGTTGAATTTGTGAGTCTTGCATTGTGGAATGCTTTAGTATTTGGTGAGAATGTTGAGCCAGTGACATTTTGCCCCAGTGGGATGAATAGACACTATATGACTTTATTACAACAGTAAGGTACCGTGTGTACTGTAAATATGGACTGAAATAACAATGTAACTGATCAATTTTCAGCTGAATACTATGACTACAGTTCTACCTGCTATCCTGTTATATATGTGCTGCTATACCTGCTATATGTGAGAATGTACATACGACACGATGGGATGAAGTCAAAGTGGCCACTCTTTATATTTTCAGACTATGCCCCAAGTTCCTGACTCCGCAGCCAGTGGGAATATTTACTCTCAGTCCACCCTATCAGTTTCCCTTATTATTTTGTAAACCTTTATCAATTCACCCCATAACCTTCCGGGTGAAAAATCTTTTCCTCAAATCCCCTCTAAACCTCCTGCCCCTTGCCTTCAATCTATGCCCCCTGGTTATTGACCCCTCCGATAAGGGAAAAAGTTTCTTCCTATCTAACCTATCAATGCCCCTCATAATTTTATATACCTCAATCAGGTCCCCCCTCAGCCTTCTCTGCTCTCAGGAAACCAAATCCAGCCTTTTCACTCTCTCTTCATAGCTGAAATGCTCCAGCCCAGGCAACATCCTGGTCAATCTCCTCTGCATCCTCTCCAGTGCAATCACATCCTTCCTATAGTGTGGTGCCCAGAACTGTACACAGTACTCCAGCTGTGGCCTAACCAGTGTTTTAAACAGCTCCATCATAACCTCCCTGTTCTTATATTCTATGCCTCAACTAATAAAGGCAAGTATCCCATATACCTTCCTAACCACCTTGTCTACCTGCGCTGCAGCCTTCAGTGATCTATGGACAAGTACACCAAGATCCCTCTGACACTCGGTACTTCCTATGGTCCTACCATTCATTGGATATTCCCTAGCCTTGTTAGTCCTTCCAAAATTCTATGTAACCTAACCTATGTATAAGCTTTAATCTTGCAGTGCATGTGTAATGTTTAATTTCTGAAAGCCAGACAGAGTAAAGCTTAACGTACTCCAAAAAACTCCAGACTTTTGGCATTTATTACCTTATCGGGTCAAATCTGTCGTTAAGTTGGACTAGACTTGTGAATAATTCTTTTTAAGTTGTTTTTCCGACAGTACTAGTGTAAATCGATTTGCAGCATCCCATCATATAATATGCACTCCTGTCTATATTGTCTGAATACAGACATAAAATATCCACAGATTTTGCTATTTATTCCGGGGCAGACAGGTGAAGTGTTTATTTTGTCTGTGATTTAACTCAGCCCCCAATGATAACCAACATGGTGCGAGAGAGTGATAGAGAGAGAGAGGAACAGAGGTAGAGTATCAGAGAGATAGGGAGAGATAGAAATGGAGAGAGAACAGAGAGATAGTGAGGGATAGAGACAGAAGCAGAGAGATAGAAAGTGCCAGGAGACCCTGAGACACTTTAGAAGCAGGGGGACGGGGAGACAGGCTGTGTGGAGACCCTGGGGGAACATTACAGATAGACAGGGTAGATGTAGGTAAGATGTTTCTCCTGGTTGAGGAGTCTAGAACCAGGGGACACAATTTCAAAATAAGGGGGAAGCCATTTGGGACAGAGATGAGGAGAAATGTCATTACTCAGAGGGTTGTGAATCTTAGGAATTCTCTATCCCAGAGGGCTGTGGAAGCTCAGTCATTGAGTATGTTTAAAGCAGAGATTGACAGATTGCTGAATACCAATGACATAAAGGGATATGAGGATAGTCTGGGAAAAACACATTGAAGTGGATGATCAGCCATGATAGTATTGAATGGCGGAGCAGGCTCGATGGGCTG
Organism: Heterodontus francisci; assembly: GCF_036365525.1. Lineage (NCBI taxonomy): Eukaryota > Metazoa > Chordata > Chondrichthyes > Heterodontiformes > Heterodontidae > Heterodontus > Heterodontus francisci. The sequence goes on from NW_027142301.1 coordinate 186,737, forward strand.
AATGGCCTACTCCTGTTCATATATTCCAAAGCTGCCGAAATAGTTTCTCACAAACTACCCCATCAGTTCCCCTTAATATCTCAACAACTTTGATCAAATCACCTTGATCCTCCTAAATGCCAGGGAATAAATCCCCAGTTTGTGTAATATCACCTCGTAATTTAACCCTTGGAGTCCAGTTATCATTCTGGTAAATCTACACTGCACTCAAATGGACATGGACCCCCGAAAGTCTCTTTGAACCTCCAGTGTATCTAAATTTTCACCATTTATAAAGTACTCTGTTCTAGTCTTTTTTACTGACATTGAAATCTATCCACCACAGTTTTGCCCATTTATTTAAGATATTAATACCTCTTTGTAATTTGATGCTTCCAGCTACACTGCTTACAATGCTGCCTATGTTTGTGTCATTGGTAAACTTGGGTATGTTGCATTCTACCACATCATCTTAAATCGTTAATAAATACAGCAAAACTGAGACACACACGGGCTTTGCACTAGTAGACAGGAGTGAATCATTCCAACCTAGAGGCTTTTTAATTCCAGATTTATGTTTATTTTTAGAAAAAACAAAATTCAAATTCACAACAGCCCAGCGTGGGATTTGAACTCCTACTTTTTCAAACATCAGCTCAGGCATTCAAATTAAAACCCATAAAAAGAGATTCAGTTTGTTGCCTGACTGTCTCAGGGTTTGTATATTGTTCCCTTCGCCTCTTCTTCCATGTGTTTGAAGTCTTTGAAGTTTGTCAGACATTGGTAAACTACTTCATGTGGTGTTTTGTAAATACCTTCAATTCTGTGTATCTGGAAGGGACACAATTCAAATTCTCACCTTATTGCATCAACTAAAACCTGCAGGTCCATTCAAACAACTCTATTTCCTGTCTCTGCAAAGACAGCTCACACTTCCACAATGCAGGAATGTCTGAATGGAAACAGCTTTTGACACATTTCCCAACACGTTTGCTGACACTTTTCAGGATGAAGCTCAATTCAACTGACAAGACTCGAAGCCCCAAATTGAATCTTTCAGATATAAAAACTGACGCAGATCTCTCCAGATTCCCGATCTCTCTGAACCAGCACCCATTTTAACATTGTGCTATTTAGTTTATATCGCTTCTCCTCAGCCTTCCTTCCTAAATGCATCATTTGACATTTCTCAGCATTGAAGTTAACCTGCTATGTGTCTGACCATTTCACCAGACTGCCTCTATCCTCCTGAACCCCACACTGTACCTGCCCTGACAGTGTTTTATAGAACAGAGAAGACAGAGATTTACTACTACTATTCCCTTCTCTGTTTATTACATTGCAGATGGTGTAATGTTGAAGTTATGCCCTGTAAACCCAAGTCCAAGTCATTAATATATATCAAAAAGATCAGTGGTCCTAATCCAAACCCCTGGGGAATACCACTGTACCACAATGTACACTGGATACAGTCAGTACAAAAGCAGGGAGGTTATGCTGAACATTTATAAAGCTCTATTTCGGCCCCAACTGGAGAACTGTGTCCAGTTCTGGTCACCAGACTTTAGGAAGGATGTGAGGTTCCTTGAGAGGGTGCAGAGATTTACCAGAATGGTTTCAGAGATGGGGGATTTTAGCTACAAGGTTAGGTTGGAAAAGCTGGGTTTGATCTCCTGAGAACAAAGTAGATAGAGGGGAGATTGAATAGAAGTGTATAAGATTATGTCAGTCAAAGAGACCACCCTCCAGTCTGAAGCAACCATTCACCACTACTCTCTGTGTCCTGTCCCTTAGCCAATGTTGTATCCACTCTGTCCCTGTCCCGTTCATTCCATCAGCATTCCTTTCGTGAACTAGTCAGTTATGAGGCAGCATTATGACCTCCCATTGAGGAAATTGGTCCCAGAGCACAGAAAAACACACACAGACAGGCAATGACCATCTGTAACAAGAGAGAATCCAACCACCTCCCCATGGCATTCAAAGCATTATCCCATCGCTGAATCCCCCAGCATCAACATCCTAGGGAGACATTGACCAGGAACTGAGCTGAAGTAATCACATCAGTACTGTGGCTACAAGTGACTCACCCCCCTGACTCCCCAAAGCCTTTCAACCACCTACAAGACACAAGTCAGGTGTGTGATGGTATCTCTCCACTTGCCTGGATGTGTGTAACATCTACAACACTCCAGAGGCTCGACACCATCCAGGACAAAGCACTCCACCTGATTGGTACCCCATCCACCACTTTAAACTTTGATCAGATCACCCCTTACCCTTCTAAATTCCAGGGATACAGAGTAAAGCTCCGTCTACACTGTCCCATCAAATGCTGCCAAGCTATTAGTTAGCTATTGAGTAAATCTCTGTCTTCTCTGTTCTATAAAACACTCCCAGGGAAGGTACAGTGTGGGGTTAGATACAGAGTAAAGCTGCCTCTCTATATGCCTCTCTTTCTGCTCCTCCATCCAGATGGAGAGAGTAACAGTGAGAAAGACAGGGATAGATATAGAGAGGGAAGAACAGGGAGAGGGAAGGATAGCAATGGGGAGAGATTACCAGAGAGAAAGAGGACGAGATTGGGATGGAGAGTGTCGGTCAGCATTCCCGCAAAGCTGTGTGCAGCATCCTGGAAGGTATGACACAGTGAGAGATTGAGATTAAGAGGGTACAGAGAGAGAAATAAACAAGGAGAGAGTAGCAGAGAGGGGAACTAGTGATTGATTGAGTGAGTAAGAGAGAGGGGAAGACGGAGATGGAGAGAGATTACCAGTAAGAGTAGCTCTCCACTTCTCTCTCCATGCATATCTCTCCCTTTCTCACTGTTACCCTCTCTCCATCTATATTCCTCCCTCTCTCCTGGTGTTTCACACTCTACACCTATTTCTTGTACCTCTGTGTGCACAGGATTACATCAAACTATGATAACATTTGTCATTTGCACTTTTGATCTAACCTCACAACATGACTGTCTCCAACATTATCTCTGTGTCTGTGAACAGCGGGACCTTGGAGTGAATGTTCACTGATTCCTGAGGCTGACAGGACAGGTGGATAAGCTGGTTAGGAAGGGATAAGGGAGACTTTCATTTCCCGACCAGTGGAAATAATCTCTCAGTGTCCACCCTATCCAGTCCCTTTAGAATCTGATATGTTTCAATGAGATCACCTCTCATTCTTCTAAACTGCAGAGAATACAGGTCCAATTTACCCAGTCTCTCATCATAGGACAATGGCAGAGAAGCTAAACAAATACTCTCTGTCTGTCTTTATGTTCTCTCTCATGCTCTGTAATCTTCCTTGAATCATTGAACACTGCAGTTTGTGGATCATTTCACTGTTTGCTGTTGAGCTGATGAAATTGTTTGATTGGCAGTGATAATATTTTTGGACCATTGTATTGAGTCCAATGGGTTGCAACGAGGATTACTGGGTGATTTCTCTCTGCAACTTTTAATCTTTAATCAAGCTTATCTGGGCATTAACCTGCAATCTGTTTTTATATGTCTGACTCCACTCATTCTCCCGGGGATAAAGTTACTTTTGTCTGGTTGTGCACCCAATTAAATGACTGTTTGACATGGCGAGACTTTCTTTACTGTGAACGTGTGCTGATGTCTCTCTCTCTCTCACACACACACACTATCTGCCTCTCTCTCTGCCCACATATATCCCGGACTTTCCCTCTCTCTCTGACGGACACTCTATCTCTCATTCATTTTTCACACTTTCTGTACACCCTGTGTCTGCTCTTTTCCTCTAATTTCTCATTTTCCATCCCACTCTCTCTCTCCATCTCTCTCTCTCTCTCTTCTGCTCTGTTACTCTCTCCTCACCTTTATCTTTCCATTTATCTGTTTCCTCACTCTCAAACTCTACCTCTCCCTCACTCTCCAACTTCCTTTCTCTTGGATCTCTCTTCACATCTCTCCATCACTCTCTCTCCATCTCTGTCCAATTGAGGAGATTCTCCCTCCATTTCTCTCCATCTCTTGCTCTCTCACTCTCTCCCTCTCACCTATTTTCTCTCAGTCTCTCCATCTCTCTATCACTCTCTCTCCATCTCTGTCCAATTGAGGAGATTCTCCCTCCATTTCTCACCATCTCTTGCTCTCTCACTCTCACCCTCTCACCTATTTTCTCTCGGTCTCTCCATCTCTCTATGATTCTTTCAAGCTCAGTTCTTCCTCTCTCTCTCTCCCCATCACTCTCTCTTTTCTATTTCCCTCTCCATTACTTGCTCTCCAACTCTCTTGCTCTTTCTGTCCATGTTGGGTCCCTTTAAGAGTTTGGGACAGTTCTGGTGGTGCAGGGTCCCTTTAAGAGTCTGGAGCTGACACCCCCTCCCCCACCCCAGGGGCGGGGTTACAAGTCGCCTAAACCGCGGCTGCGCGGAAGCCAGAGGCAGCTTTTAACCCCTTGACCTCCAGACACGTGGGGCGAGGCAGCCAATGAGACCTCACTGACGCCCTGGCGGGAGGGAGGTGTCATCAGCCGCCATGTTTGCGCGACGTCACCGGCCGGCCGCTTATTTCCGCAAACAGCAGCTGAAAGGAAAAGGAGAAGCGGCTTCAGCTGTCGATCTCAATGGAGGAAAGTTGAACGTCTGAGCCGGGGGACAATATAAAAAAGCGGCGGTTCACGCTCCTGTGGAGATGCGCATGTGCGGAGCATCCTCCCAGAGTGCAGCGCGGCCTGTACCGCAGAAAGGGGCCTTTCCCACCCGCGGGGCATTGTGGGAGCCGCAGGACGCCATTGCCCCCTCATTAACTCAGTCAAAATTAACTCATTCCCTCTCAGCTCTCTCTCCCTCCTTTTCATATTGCAGGCTGAAATGGGGCTTTGTCGGCATCCATTACACCATCCCGGGTGTGATCAGATACTCTGTCCCTTCGTAAACGATTTCCCGTCCCTCCATCAGCTTGTGATTGTTCTTGGCTTTTCTCCTCCTGAAATGGTTGCTGAATTTGTTGGTCTTTTTCTCCTGGCTTCATAACCAACCCTCTCTCCCTCTGTCTCTCTCCTCGTGTCAGAGATAGCAGGAGGGAGAGATAGAGAGAGGAAGACAGAGAACAACCCCAGCTTCTCCAATCTATCCACGCAACTCAAGTCCCTCATCCTGGAACCTTGCTCGTGAATCTTTTCTGCATCCTCTCTAATGCCTCCACATCCTACCTAAAGCACGGTGTCCAGAATTGGACACAATACTAGATGAGGATGAAGCAGTGTTTTATAAAGCTTCATAACCTCCTTGCTTTTATACTCTAAGCCTCTATTTACAAAGCCTAGGATCCCATACGCTTTTTAACCACTTTCTCAACTAGCTCTGCCACCATCAATTTGTGCACAGACATCCCCAGGTCTCTCTGTTCCTGCACCCACTTCCTTCTGTTCTTAAGTTCCCATGACAGAGAGGGACAGGAGGACAGGGAGGTCGAGAAATAATGAGGGGGAGAGAGAGCAAACAAACAGGAAACACATATGGGAACACCACCACCTGCAAGTTTCCCTTCCAGTCTCACACCATCCTGACTTGGAACTCTGTCACCATTCCTTCACTGTCACTCGGTCAAAATCCTGGATCTCACTTCCTAACAGCACTGTGGGTGTACCTACCCCACATGGACTGCAGCGGTTCAAGAAGGTTCAACGGCAATTGGTGATGGGCAATAAAATGCTGGCAGAGCCAGTAATGCACACATCCAACAAATGAATAAAAAATAATAACAATTTGGCACCAAGTCACTAAAGGAGATATTGAACTGGACACAGGAACACAAGAAGTAGGAGCAGGAGTAGGCCATTCAGCCCCTCGAGCCTGCCCTGCCATTCAATAAGATCATGACTGATCTGTCCCAACACTCAACTCCTCTTTCAGGCCTGCTCTGCAGAACCCTCGACTCCCTGAGAGGGTTGAGAACAAATATTTTCCCACAAAGACAAACAGGGTGAGACTCCCAAATCTAGAGCCCCTTAGATAGCAAGAATCAAACCAGGTAGAATAAGGCACAAAAGGGAAACTTATGTCAGATACCGAGAGCTCAATACCACAGAAAGCCGAGAGGAGTGTAGAAACTACAAGGGTGAAATTAAAAATCAAATTAGGAGAGCAAAGAAATGGCCGGAAAATAATATTACCAAGTAAAATCAAGGAAAGCACAAAGATGTTTTATAAATACATGAAGAGCAAGAGGAGAACTAAGGATAGAGTTTCAGGGACCAAAAAGGGAATGTGTGTATGGAGGTGGGAGATGTGGGCACGGTTCTTAATGAATACTTTGTATCCGTCTTTATAAAAGAGGGGGAACTATGCAGACATTGTAGTTAAAGAGGAGGAGTGTGAAATATTTGATGGGATAAACAGGGTGAGAGGGAAATATTAAGGTGTTTAGCATCTTTGAAAGTGAATAAATGGTCAGGCCTGGATGCATTGGAATCAGTTCAGAGAAGGTTCACTCGGCTGATTCCTGGGATGAAGGGGTTATCTTATGAGGAATAGTTGAACAGGTTGGGCCTATACTCATTGGAGTTTAGAAGAATGAGAGGTGATCTTATTGAAACATACAAGATTCTGAGGGGACTTGACAGGGCGGATGTTGGGAGGATGTTTCCCTTGTGGAGGAGTCTTGAACTAGGGGGCACCGTTTAAAAATAAAGGGTCTGCCATTTAAGACTGAGCTAAGGAAGACTTCTTTCTCCCAGAGGTTGGTTAGGCTTTGGAATTCTCTTCCCCAGAGAGCAGTGGAGGTTGGGTCAATGAATTTACAAGGGAGTCAAGGGTTATGGGGGGGCAGGCAGGAAAATGGAGTTAAAGTCACTATCAGATCAATCATGATCATATTGACTGACAGAACAGGCTCAAGAGGCTGAATGGCCGACACCTGCTCCTATTTCTTCGGATCTAGTGTATAAATTGGAGGGTTTGCTCTCCACTTTTTAAACCATTTTTATAGCAGAGACAGGTCCATGTGTAATATAAACAGAGACAGGGTCTAGTGCAGACCTAACTAGTGCATTGATAACTGAGACTAGTGTAAAAGGTATCAAGGATACAGAATTCTAAATATACATTCAGTTGAAGTTTTTTAGGCCAGTACGTAGCAAGGTCAACAAGAGATGGGTCAGTTTGACACTTAGTTTTAGGGAATGAAGCTGGGCCGGTGGAAGGCGATTTAGAAAAGGTGGACTGGAAAACGCTACTTGAAGGTAAATCAGTGTCAGAGCAGTGAGATTGAATCATTTCATCCTGGAGGAATTATTATTCCAGAGTTATTTTTTATTTTCAGAGAAATTCAAATTCACAAGAGCCCAATGTGGGATTTGAACTCCGACTTTTTCAGTCATTACCTCAGGCTTTCAGATTACAAACTGTAAAAGACATTCACCTTCCTCCTGTTGTGACCTGACTGTCTCAGCTTTTGTGTATTGTCTCCAATCTTGTTCTTTCATGTGTCTGAAGACTTTGATGTTATTCAGACATTGGTAAACCACTTCATTCTCTCAGGTCATCGGCTTAAATACCTTCAGGGACACAATCCACAATCTAATTCACACCCTATTCAAGCAACCAAAATCTTCAACTCCATTCAGACACCCCGATATCCTGTCCCTGCACAGATAACTGACAGTTCCACAATGCAGAAATGTCTGAATGAGAAACCACATTTACCTGACACAATCCAAGCTCCAAATTGAATCATTAAGATATCGAAAATACCACAGAAATGTGACTTGTTCCTTGTAACAGTGAGACTGAAACATTTCAGGGTACTATTCAACCAAGAAGGATTCCGAGAAAAGTCAGGATCAGGATTGAAAGAGAAAGAGAGACAGTAAAAAGGTGGGAGTGAGAGAGGGGGTAGAGAGAGGGAGAGACACTGTCAGCTCCTGGATGGGGAAGGATTCTCTGTTCCTTCACCCATTTTAACATTGTACCATTTAGTTTAGACAGAGAGACATAGACTGACAGGGTGACTGACAGAGAAAGAAGGATATTTAACATCGGATATTGGATGTAATTTAACCCCACAACCCTGTTCCGGCATTCAATGAGATCAGGGCTGATCTGTGATCTATCTTACACCATATATCCTGCCTTTGCCCCTTATCTCTTACTATCTTTGTTTAACAAGAATCTATCAATCACAGGTTTAAAAATTAACCAATAATCCAGCATGAAATTTCCACAAACAATATCATGAGGGTGTGATGGCTCCCACAGTGGAATAGCTTACTGGATGTTTAAAATGGAGGCTATTTCTTCTGGATCACCAAAAGTATCAGCCTGGGCCCCAACATCATCGACATTTCCCCCTCTCCCGACGTTTTTTTTCTCTCCATATCTATCTCTTATATGTTTGTGTCCACAGCAGTGAAGGATTACATCAAATTGATATATCTTACATTATCCTTTTCATCCACCTCAACAACCTCTCTCTCTCCAAATTTGTCCCTCTCTACAGCCCTCTCTCTGCCTTCATAACTAACCCTCTCTCCCTCTGTCTCTCTCCTAATGTCAGAGATAGCAGGAGGGAGAGACAGAGAGAGAATGTTGAAGGAACTGTACTCTGTTCCTAAGCTGTGCTGAACCTGTTCTGGGAGTGTTTGATGGGCTACATTAATCGGCCGTGTACAGTCCTGTATCAGGCTGTGAAAAAGCACAGCTTGTTCAGTGTACAACGGGTCAAAGGGAACGATTCACTCCTGTCTGCTACTGGGAAGAGAGACTGACCTGAACATCAAGGCAGCGTTTGACCGAGTGTGACATCGAGGAGCCCGAGTAAAACTGAAGTCAGTGGGAATCGGGGGAAATCTCTCCACTGGTTGGAATCATATCGAGCACAAAGGAAGATGGTTTTGGTTGTTGGAAGTCAATCATCTCAGTCCCAGGCCTTCACTGCAGGAGTTTATCAGGGTAGTGTCCTCAGCCCAGCCATCTTCAGCTGAGATCCCAGCAGAAAGTGCTTTTAATACTGAGCAGGTCAAGCAGCATCTGTGGAGAGAGAAACAGAGTTAGTGATTCAGCTCGATGCTTTCCAGATTTCCAACATCCGCAGTATTTTGCCTCAGATAATGAAGCAATCCAGAGCCACATGCACCAAGACCCAGACAACATTCAGGTTTGGGCCGACCAGTAGGAAGTAACATTCACGTCACACAAGTGCCAGGCAATGACCATCTGCAACAAGAGAGAATCCAACCACCTCCCCTTGGCATTCAAAGCATTATCCCATCACTGAATCCCCCAGCGTCAACATCCTGGGGAAACATTGACATCAAACTTAACTGAACGAAACACATCAATAGTTTCTTCACCCAGTGGCTGGTGGGTGTCTGGAACTCACTGCCTGAAAGGGTGGTAGAGGCAGAAACCCTCATCACATTTAAAACAATCTCTTGGATATTCACTTCTCCATGTTTAAAATGGGTAAGGAATAACTCTCCTCGTCTACACTGCCCCATCGAACACTCTCAGAGAAGGTACAGCACGGATTAGATACAGAGTAAAGCTCCGTTTAAACATTCCCCGGAGTGTCGGATTAACACGGCTGTGCCCGGCTCAGCCTCAAGACTCACCTGCCTCAGTCACTGAGACGCTCCTGTATCACTTGCCTTAGCATAAGTGGATGCCGGGTTTGGGAGCAGGACAGGCAGACGGGATTAGGACGATTGCTCATGTGGAGGATAAGCATCAGTAATCCCTCAGAGAATCAGAACAGACCAGCGAGACTCAGAAAAGGAAACTTGTGTTGAATTTCAGAGTCTTGCATTGTGGAATGCTTTAGTATTTGTTGAGAATGTTGAACCAGTGACATTTTGCCCCAGTGGGATGAATAGACACTATATGACTTTATTACAACAGTAAGGTACCGTGTGTACTGTAAATATGGACTGAAATAACAATGTAACTGATCAATTTTCAGCTGAATTTTATGACTACAGTTATACCTGCTATCCTGTCAGAATGTACATAAGACACGATGGGATGAAGTCAAAGTGGCCACTGTTGAATTTGCTAGCTTGATCTTTGTGGGAACACAAGGGTTAAGTCAGTTAAAAATATTAAATGGTCAATTCGCTTGTTTAAGTAAACACTGAACAGAAATGGGTCTGGAATGTCCTATGTGCTGCATTCCTACTCCTACATCTACTCTGTCAGGACCCCTCATGATTTTGAACACCTCTATCAAATCTCATCTCAAGTTTCTCTTCTCTATGGAGAACAACACCAGTTTCTCCAATCTATCCAGGTAACTGAAGTCCCTCATCCCTGGAACCTTGCTCGTGAATCTTTTCTGCATCCTCTCTAAAGCCCCCACATCCTTCCGAAAGTACGGTGTCCAGAATTGGACACAATACTAGTTGAGGATGAAGCAGTGTTTTGTAAAGCTTCATCATAACCTCCTTGCTTTTATACTCTAAGCCTCTATTTACAAAGCCGAGCATCCCATATGCCTTTTAACCACTTTCTCAACTAGCTCTGCCACCTTCAATTTGTGCACAGACATCCCCAGGTCTCTCTGTTCCTGCACCCACTTCCTTCTGTTCTTCGGTTCTCATAACACAGTCGGACAGGAGGACAGGGAGGTCTGGAAAGAAGGAGGGGGAGAGAGAGCAAACAAACAGGAAACACGTATGGGAACACCACCACCTGCAAGTTTCCCTTAAGTCACACACCATCCTGACTTGGAACTATATCGCTGCTCCTTCACTGTGACTGGGTCAAAATCCTGGATCTCCCTTCCTAACAGCACTGTGGGTGTACCTACCCCACATGGACTGCAGCGGTTCAAGAAGGAGGCTCAACACCACCTTCTCAAGGGCAATTGTGAATGGGCAATAAATGCTGTCCTGGCCACTAACGCACACATCCAACAAATGAATCAAGAAAATAAAAATTTGACACTGAGTCACTTCAGGAGATATTAGACCAGATGACCAAAAACTTGGTCAGAGGTTGATTTGAGGGAGAATCTTCAAAGAGGAAAGAGAGTTAGTGAGATGGAGAAGTTTAGGAAAGGAATTCCAGAGTTAGGGCCTTGGCAGCTTGAAGGCACGGCCACCAATGGTGGAACGATTCAAATTGGGGATGTTCAAGAGGTCAGAATTAGAGGATGGCAGATATTGGTGGATTGTGGAGCTGGAGGAGATTGCAGAGATAGGGAGGGGTCATTTGTGGAAGACAATTCCAAAATTCCACCATCCTTTGTGTGTAGAAGTGTTAATAAATTTCACCCTTGAAAGGGTCTTCGACTAATGTTAGATTTTTCGACTGTGTCCTTCGTCCGAGACTCCTCCAACCAGTGAGAAGAGTTTCTCTCTATCTACCCCATCACTTTCCAGTATTGTCTTGTAAACTTTGATCAATTCACCCAGCACAGTGGCACAGTGGTTAGCACCGCAGCCTCACAGCTCCAGCGACCCGGGTTCAATTCTGGGTACTGCCTGTGTGGAGTTTGCAAGTTCTCCCTGTGCCTGCGTGGGTTTCCTCCGGGTGCTCCGGTTTCCTCCCACATGCCAAAGACTTGCAGGTTGATCGGTAAATTGGCCATTCGCAATTGCCCCTTGTATAGTTAGGTGGTGGGGAAATATGGGGACAGGTGGGGATGTGGTAGGAATATGGAATTAGTGTAGGATTAGTATTAATGGGTGGTTGATGGTCGGCACAGACTCGGTGGGCCGAAGGGCCTGCTTCAGTGCTGAATCTCTAAACTAAACTAAACACCCCTTACACTTCAAAATTCCAGGGATACAGAGTAAAGCTCCGTCTAAACTGTCCCTTCAAATGCTGCCAAGCCAAGTACAGAATGGAGTTATCTACAGAGCAAATCTCTGTCCTCTCTGTTCTATAAAACACTTGCAGGACAGGTACAGTGTGGGGTTAGATACCGAGTAAAGCTGCCTCTATATATGCCTCTCTTTCTCCTCCTCCATCTAGATGGAGAGAGTAACAGTGAGAAAGACAGGGATAGATATAGAGAGAGAATAACAGAGAGAGGGAAGGATCGCAATGGGGAGAGATTACCAGAGAGGAAGAGATTGGGATGGAGAGTGTCGGTCAGTGTTCCTGCAAAGCTGTGTGCAGCAGCCTGGAAGGTACCACGCAGGTCCTGTTCCCTGATAAATAACACACGTCTTCGAAGATTCTTAAAAATTTAAAGGGACTGCACGTGGGTCAAAAAAACCTTGCCGTGCAGAACAACTAAATTTTCTGGGAACATTGGAGCCAGCTGTAGCTCAGTGGGTAATAATCCTGCCTCTGAGTTATACGTTTGTGGGTTCAGGTCTGAACACAAAATCTGGACTGATGTCACCCAACAGAAAATTAGAACAGACCAGCGAGACACAGAAAAAGAAACTTGTGAGCCTCGCTTTCTGTAATGTTTTAGTGTTTGGTCAGAATGTTGACCCAGTGAAATTTTGCCCCTGTGGCATGAGAGTTATCTGAATAGAGATTATAACATCTTATTACAACATGAAGGTACCGTGCGCACTGAGTATAACAACATTTGCAGCGTCCCATCATGTAAAATACTTTACTGGGTGTGGGATCAGGGTTTGATATTTCCAAAACACTGAGGTAAACTCTGAACTTTTAATCAGCCCTGGGAGGAAAGTAAACCTGGAGACTTTCAAACAGTAATCAATGTCAGATTTGATCAATTATTAGGGATTCATCAATTTAGTATACAAAGCAGACAGAATATGCTGTTAAAGAGCGGGATATGGGTTTCCTACCAGCCTGCAGAAGGAAGTGCACCCTCTGCAGTTGTGGTATCACCAAAAGCAGCCAAATTAAAATAGCAAATTGATGTATGTGGAGTTTTACTGAGGTTCTGAGAGAGGAGAGAGAAACAGGCATAGACACAGACAGCCAGACACACACCCACACACAGAGAAACACACATGCACACAGAGAAACACACACACAGAACCACACACACACACAGACCGACATGCACAGACACACAGACACACAGAGACCGACATGCACAGACACACACACAAACAGACTGCCCAAGGGACAGAGAGTGACAGAAGAATATTTCAATTTCTATAATATTTCAATTTCAGTTTCTATAAGATCCCCCCTCATTCTTCTGAATTCCAATGAATATAATCCCAATCTACTCAGTCTCTCCTCATAAACCAACCCCCTCAACTCCGGAATCAACCTAGTGAACCTCCTCTGCACCCTCTCCAGTGCCAGCACATCCTTTCTCAAGTAAGGAGACCAAAACTGCACACAGTACTCCAGGTGCGGCCTCACCAGTACCTTATACAGCTGCAACATAACCTCTCTGCTTTTAAACTCAATCCCTTTCGCAATGAAGGACAAAATTCCATTTGCCTTCCTAATTACTTGCTGTACCTGCAGACCAACCTTTTGCGATTCATGCACAAGGACACCCAGGTCCCTCTGCATAGCAGCATGCTGCAACTTTTTACCATTCAAGTAATAATCCTTTTTACTGTTACTCCTACCGAAATGAATAACTTCACATTTATTAACATTGTATTCCATCTGCCAGACCTTTGCCCACTCACTCAATGTATCTATGTTCCTCTGCAAACTTTCACAGTCATCTGCACACTTTGCTCTGCCACTCATCTTAGTGTCATCTGCAAACTTTAACAACCTACACATGGTCCCCAACTCCAAATCATCGATATAAATTGTAAATAATTGTGGTCCCAACACCGATCCCTGAGGCACACCACTAGTGACTGATTGCCAGCCAGAATAGCACTCATTTATCCCCACTCTCTGCTTCCTGTTAGTCAACCAGAGAGGGAAAGGCAGTTGGAGAGACAGAGAGAGAGAGAGAGAGACGCAGAGATGGAAGGAGAGAGATGGAGTGACAGGGAGGGAAAGACAGATGAAGAGACAGAGTGAGAGACAGAGAGAGGAGAGAGATGGAGTGACAGGGAGGGAAGGACAGATGGAGAGACAGAGAACGAGAGACAGAGATAGAAGGAGAGAGAGGGAGTGACAGGGAGGGAAAGACAGATGGAAAGACTGAGAGAGAGAGAGGCAGAGATGGAAGGAGGGAGAGTGAGACAGAGAGGGAAAGACAGATGGAGGGACAGAGAGAGAGACACACAGAGATGGAAGGAGAGAGATGGAGTGACAGGGAGGGAAAGACAGATGGAGGGACAGAGTGAGGGACAGAGAGTGGAGAGAGATGGAGTGACAGGGAGGGAAAGACAGATGGAAAGACTGAGAGAGAGAGAGGCAGAGATGGAAGGAGGGAGAGGCAGTGACAGGGAGGGAAAGACAGATGGAAAGACTGAGAGAGAGAGACAGAGATAGAAGGAGAGAGAGGGAGTGACAGGGAGGGAAAGACAGATGGAAAGACTGAGAGAGAGAGACAGAGATAGAAGGAGAGAAATGGAGTGACAGGGAGGGAAGGACAGATGGAGAGACAGAGAGCGAGAGACAGAGATAGAAGGAGAGAGAGGGAGTGACAGGGAGGGAAAGACAGATGGAGAGACAGAGAGAGAGAGAGACCGAGATAGAAGGAGAGAGAGGGAGAGACAGGAAGGGAAAGACAGATGGAGAGACAGAGACAAGGAGAGAGATGGAGTGACAGGGAGGGAAGGACAGATGGAGGGACAGAGAGAGAGAGACAGAGAGAGAAGGAGAGAGATGGAGTGACAGGGAGGGAAGGACAGATGGAGAGGCAGAGATGGAAGGATTGAGAGAGTGTGTGACAGGGAGGGAAAGACAGATGGAAAGAGAGAGGGAGAGACAGACAGCGAGGGAAAGACATATGGAGGGGCAGAGAGTGAGACAGAGAGAGAAGGAGAGAGAGGGAGTGTCAGGGAGGGAAAGACAGATGGAGGGACAGAGAGAGAGCGAGAGACAGGGAGAGAGATGGAGTGACAGGGAGTGAAGGAAAGATAGAAGGATAGAGAGAGAGACAAAGAGAGGCAGAGACAGAGATCGAAGGAGGGAGATGGAGTGACGGGGGGTGGGGAGGGTGGTGCAGTAGACAGGTGGAGGGACAGAGAGAGAGAGGCAGAGATGGAAGTAGTGAGAGGGAGTGTCAAGGAGGGAAAGACAGATGGAGGGACAAAGTGAGAGACAGAGAGAGCAGGAGAGAGATGGAGTGACAGGGAGGGAAGGACAGATGGAGGGATAGAGAGGGAGAGACAGAGAGAGTGGCAGAGACAGAGATAGAAGCAGAGAGAGGGAGTGACAGGGAGCGAAAGACAGATGGAGAGACAGGAAGAGACAGAGATCTCTCCCGATGTTTCTGTCTCCATACCTATTTCTTAAATGTTTGTGCACACAGCAGTGAAGGATTACATCAAATTAATTTCTCTTACATTCTCCCTTTCAATCGACCCCGCAATCTCTCTCTCTCCAACCTCGTCCCTCTCCACAACACTCTCTCTGTCTCCATATCTAACCCTCTCTCCCTCTGTCTCTCTCCTCGTGTCAGAGATAGCAGGAGGGAGAGACAGAGAGAGGAAGACAGAGTGAGAATATTGAAGGAACTATACTCTATTCCTAAGCTGTGCTGAACCTGCTCTGGGAGTGTTTGATGGGCTACATTAATGGGTCGTGTACAGTCCTGTATCAGGCTGTGAAGAAACACAGCTTGTTCAGTGTACAACGGGTCAAAGGGAACGATTCACTCCTGTCTGCTACTGGGAAGAGAGACTGACCTTAACATCAAGGCAGCGTTTGACCGAGTGTGACATCGAGGAGTCCGAGTAAAACTGAAGTCAGTGGGAATCTGCTGGTTGGACTCATACCGAGCACAAAGGAAGATGGTTGTGGTTGTTGGAGGTCAATCATCTCAGTCTCAGGACATCACTGCAGGAGTTCCTCAGGTTAGTGTCCTCGGCCCATCCATCTTCAGCTGCTTCCTCAATGACCTGCCCTCCATCGTAAGGTCAGAAGTGGGGATGTTCACTGTTGATTGCACAGTGTTCAGTTCCATTCACACCTCCTCAGATAATGAAATCCCAGCAGGAAGTGCTGGAAATACTGAGCAGGTCAGGCAGCATCTGTGGAGAGAGAAACAGAGTTAGTGATTCAGCTCGATGCTTTCCAGATTTCCAGCATCCGCAGTATTTTGCCTCAGATAATGAAGCAATCCAGAGCCACATGCACCGAGACCCGGACAACATTCAGGTTTGGGCCGACCAGTGACAAGTAACATTCACGTCACACAAGTGCCAGGCAATGACCATCTGCAACAAGAGAGAATCCAACCACCTCCCCTTGGCATTCAAAGCATTATCCCATCGCTGAATCCCCCAGCGTCAACATCCTGGGGAAACATTGACATCAAACTTAACTGAAGGAAACACATCAATAGTTTCTTCACCATCTCTCTGGGACAGAGAGACACAGATAAAGAATGTGAGTAAGCTTTGACAGAACCTCAGTAAATTGTTCCAACCATTGTTAATGATAGAAATCAAGGATTATATTAGAGCAAAGGAAGAGGCAGAGAATGTTAGCCCCTTTATAACTATATCCTTTAGTTTAGATTGCCTCTCCTCCTTCTTCCTACCTGTGGAGGTGGGAGATGTGGGAATGGTTCTTAATGAATTCTCTGTGTCCGTCTTTATAAAAGAGTGGGAACGATACAGAGATTGTAGTTAAAGAGGAGGAGTGTGAAATATTGGATGGGATAAACAGAGTGAGAGGGGAAATATGAAGGTGTTTGGCAGCTTTGAAAGTGGATAAATGGTCAGGCCTGGATGCATTGGAATCAGTTCAGAGAAGGTTCACTCGGCTGATTCCTGGGATGAAGGGGTTATCTTTGAGGAATGGTGGAACAGGTTGGGCCTAAACTCATTGGAGTTTAGAAGAATGAGAGGTGATCTTATTGAAACATACAAGATTCTGAGGGGACTTTACAGGGCGGATGCTGGGAGGATGTTCCCCTTGTGGGGAAGTCTAGAACTAGGGGGCAGGTACACTGTGGGGTTTGATACAGAGTAAAGCTGCCTCTGTATATGCCTCTCTTTCTCCTCCTCCATCCAGATGGAGAGAGTAACAGTGAGAAAGAACAGGGATAGATATGGAGAATAAGAGAGAGAGGGAAGGATTGCAATGGGGAGAGAGTACCAGAGAGAAAGAGGAAGAGATTGGGATGGAGAGTGTTGGTCAATGTTCCTGCAAATCTGCGTGCAGCAGCCTCAAAGGTCCCACGCAGATCCTGTTCCACAATAAATAGCACACGTCTTCAAAGATTCTTCAAAGATTTCAAGGGACAGCTCACGTTAAAAAAACTGGGCACGCACAACATCTAAATTTTCACGGGAACATTGGAGCCAACTGCGGAATACATGTTTCTTACCAGCCTGCATAAGGAAGTGCAACCTCTGCAGATGCGGTGAAACCAAAAGCAGCTGACTTCAAATGGCAAACTGATGTATGTGGAGCTTTACAAAGGGTCTGAGAGAGGAGAGAGAAACAGACATAGACACACACACACACAGAAACACAAACACACACACAGAAACACACACACACACAGAAACACACACACAGAAACACACACACACACACACACACACAGAAACACAGACACACACACAGAAACACAGACACACACACACAAACACACACACACACACAGAAACACACACACACAGAAACACACACACACAGAAACACACACACACACACACACACACACACACAGAAACACAGACACACACACAGAAACACAGACACACACACACAAACACACACACACACACACACAGAAACACACACACACACACACACAGAAACACACACACACAGAAACACACACAGAAACACACACACAGACACAGAAACAGAGTGACTCAGGGACAGAGAGCGAAAGAAGAATATTTCAATTTTCAAAAGGCATTTGATGAGATCAACCTTCGATTAAAAATGACAATTGATTTTGCATCAATGTTTGCGTGCAGAAGACACGTTCCAAACTACTACCACCTTTAGCCTGGAGTGGCGGATTTTTACTCAGAGTGTTGTGAATCTTTGGAATTCTCTACTCCAGTGGGCTGTGGAAGATCAGTCTGGGAAAAAGGCATTGAAGTGGATGATCAGCCATGATCGTATTGAATGGCAGAGCAGGCTCGATGGGCTGAATGGCCTACTCCTGTTCCTATGTTCCCAAGTTCCTGAAATAGTTTCTCCCAAACAACCCCATCAGTTCCCCTTAATATCTCTACATCTTTGAACAAATCACCTTGATCCTCCTAAATTCCAGGCAATAAATCCCTAGTTTGTGCAATATCACCTCGTAATTTAACCCTTGGAGTCCAGTTATCATTCTGGTAAATCTACACTGCACTCAAATGGACATGGACCCCCCAAAGTCTCTTTCAACCTCCAGTGTTTCTATCTTTACACCATTTATAAAGTACTCTGTTCTGGTCTTTTTTTACTGACATGGAAATCTAACTACCACAGTTTTGCCCATTTATTTAAGATATTAATATCTCTTTGTAATTTGATGCTTCCAGCTACACTGCTTACAATGCTGCCTATTTTTGTGCCATTGGTAAACTTGGGTATGTTGCATTCTACCACATCATCTTAAATCATTAATAAATACAGCAAAACTGAGACACACACGGGCTTTGCACGAGTAGACAGGAGTGAATCATTCCAACCTCGAGGCTTTTTAACACCAGATTTATGTTTTTTGAAAGAAAAAATAGAATTCAAATTCACAACAGCCCTGTGTGGGATTTGAACTCCTGCTTTTTCAATCATCAGCTCAGGCCTTCAAATTAAAACCCATAAAAAGAGATTCATTTTCCGACTGCTGTTGTCTGACGGTCTGAGGTTTTGTATATTGTTCCCTTCTCCTCTTCTTCCATGTGTTTGAAGTCTTTGAAGTTTGTCAGACATTGGTAAACTACTTCATGTGGTGTTGTGTAAATACCTTCAATTCTGTGTATCTGGAAGGGACACAATTCAAATTCTCACCTTATTGCATCAACTAAAACCTGCAGGTCCATTCAAACAACTCTATTTCCTGTCTCTGCAAAGACAGCTCACACTTCCACAATGCAGGAATGTCTGAATGGAAACAGCTTTTGACACATTTCCCAACATGTTTGCGAACACTTTTCAGGATGAAGCTAAATTCAACTTAGAGATTGCAAGCCCCAAATTGAATCTTTTAGATGTAAAAAGTGACACAAATGAAATCCCAGATCTCTCTGTCCCTGCACCCATTTTAACATTGTACCATTTAGTTTATATCGCTTCTCCTCAGTCTTCCTTCCAAAATGCATCATTTGACATTTCTCAGCATTGAAGTTCACCTGCTATGTGTCTGACCATTTCACCAGACTGCCTCTATCCTCCTGAAGTCTACTCCTATTCCCTTCACTGTTTATTACATTGCAAATGGCACAATGTTGAAGTTATGCCCTGTATACCCCAGTCTAAGTCATTCATATATCAATAAGATCAGTGGTCCTAATCAAAACCCCTGGGGAATACCACAATTTACACTGTATACAGTGAGTACAAAAGCCGAGAGGGTGCGCTGAACATTTATAAAGCTCTGGTCAGGTAACAGAGAGGGAGAGACTGGGATTCAGAGGATAACAGAGAGGGAGAGACTGGGATTCAGAGGGAAACAGAGAGGGAGACTGGGATTCAGATGGTAACAGAGAGGGAGAGTCTGGGATTCAGAGGGAAACAGAGAGGGAGAGACTGGGATTCAGATGGTAACAGAGAGGGAGAGTCTGGGATTCAGAGGGAAACAGAGAGGGAGAGACTGGGATTCAGATGGTAACAGAGAGGGAGAGTCTGGGATTCAGAGGGTAACAGAGAGGGAGAGACTGGGATTCACAGGGTAACAGAGAGGGAGAGTCTGGGACTCAGAGGGTAAGAGAGAGGGAGAGACTGGGACTCAGAGGGTAACGGAGAGGGAGAGACTGGGATTCAGAGGGAAACATGGAGGGAGAGACTGAGATTCAGAGGGAAACATGGAGGGAGAGACTGGGATTCAGAGGGTAACGGAGAGGGAGAGACTGGGATTCAGACGGTAAAGGAGACGGAGAGTCTGGGATTCAGAGGGTAACAGAGAGGGAGAGTCTGGGATTCAGAGGGTAACAGAGAGGGAGAGACTGGGATTCAGCGGGTAACAGAGAGGGAGAGACTGATATTCAGAGGGTAAAAGAGAGGGAGAGTCTGGGATTGAGAGGGTAACAGAGAGGGAGAGTCTGGGATTCAGAGGGTAACAGGAGGGAGAGTCTGGGATTCAGAGGGTAACAGAGAGGGAGAGACTGGGATTCAGAGGGTAACAGAGAGGGAGAGACTGGAATTCAGAGAGTAACAGAGGGAAAAATAGAGTTGGCGAGGGCAACATAGAAATTTTAAGGCACTGAAAGCGGCCACTTGGCCCATTCTCTCTGTGCCAGCCGAAAAACGATCAACCTATTCTAATCCCACCTTCCAGCATTTGGTCCGAGCTCTGCAGCTTACCGCACTTGAGGTGCCTATCCAGACTCCTTCTGAATGAGTTGAGGGTCTCTGCCTCAACTACCCTTTCAGGCAGTGAGTTCCAGACCATTGCGACCCTCTGGGTGAAAAAGATTTTCCTCAACTCCCCTCTAATTTTTCTACCAATCACTTTAAATCTATGCCCCCTCGTCACTGACCTTTCTGCTATGGTTCTCTGCCCTTCACCTCCACTCCATTCAGGACCCTCAAAATTTTGTACATTTCAATCAGATCTCCCCTCAGCCTTCTCTGTTCCAAGGACAACAACCCCTGCCTATCCTCATAGCGACAATTCTCCAGTCCTGGCAACATCCTAGAAAATGGGAGAGAGACAAAGTCCCGTGTTCATAACACATGGATAAAGAGGTTAATCATCTGAGCTGTAACTCTGAGACAGAGAGGGAGAGGGAGGGAGAGAGGGAGAAAGAGAGAGAGAGGGGGAGGGAGAGAGGGAGGGAGAGATGGTGTGGGGGAGACACAAGCTGAGACGTGGACAGAGGCAGCGAGAGAGAGAGAGGGAGAGATAGAGAGGGAGAGGCAGAAGAGAGAGAGGCAGAGAGAGAGCGAGGCAGAGAGTGAGATACAGAGAGACAGAGAGAGAGGGAGCGATGGTGTGAGGGAGGCACAAATTGAGACATGGACAGAGGTTGAAAAAGAGAGAGAGGGAGAGACAGAGAGAGAGAGCTGGGGGAGAGACAGATAGAGAGTGAGAGAGGCACAGAGAGAGGAGACACAGAGAGGCAGACATAGAGAGGCAGACAGAGAGCTAGAGAGAGACAGAGAGAGAGGGAGAGATGGTGTGAGGGAGGCACAAATTGAGACATGGACAGAGATAGAGAGAGAGAGGGAGCGATAGAGCATGAGAGAGAAAAAGACAGAGAGGGAGAGATAGCGAGAGAGAGAGGGGGGTAAGACAGATAGCGAGGTACAGAGGCAGTGTGAGAGAGGCAGATTAGAAGGTAGCAAATGTAACCCCACTATTTACAAAAGGAAGGAGAGAGAAAATGGGGAACTAAAGACCTGTTCGTCTAACATCAGTCATTGGGAAAATGCTCGAATCTATAATAAAGGATGTGATAACAGGACACTTAAAGAGAGATTGCGGGGGGAGGGGGGGGAGAGAAATGGGGGGAGAGAGAAATGGGGGGTGAGAGAGGGGGGAGAGTGTGTGAGTGAGACGGAGCAAAGGAGAGAGATACTAGGTTAGGTGGGACAATAAGCTGTGAGGAGAACACAAATAGACTACAAAGAGAGATGGTTTGGGATAGACAGCGATAAATGTCCCAGTGTTGTGGGAACATAAAATGGCCACTGAAAATGAACCTAAAATGGCTGACTGATGTGTGTGGATTTCCACAGATGAGAGGAGAGAGAGAGACAGACAGACAGAAAGAGAGACAAAGAGGGAGACAGAGACCAAGACACAGAGAGTGATAGCAGGATATTTGTCGTCGGACAGAGGAAGAGGAGGAGGCCATTTGGCCCCTCAACCCTGTTCTGTCATTCAAGGAGCTCATGGCTGATGTGTGATCTCACTCCATGTACCTATCTTTGCCCCTTAATACCTTTGGTTAACAAAAATCTATCAAACTCAGATTTAAAAATTAACAAGTGTCTCAGCATCAATTGCTGATTGTGGAAGAGAGTTTCAAACTGATACCACACCTGGTGTGTTGAAGTGTTTCTTCATTTCACTCCTGAAAGGTTTTTAGACGAGGTTTATATTTTTAGACTATGCCCCCATGTTCTAGACTCTGCAGCCAGTGGGAATTGTTACTCTCTGTCCACCCTATCAGTTTCCCTTATTATCTTGAAAACAATCATCAAATCACACCTGAGCCTTCAAAATTCCAGGGATACAGAGTAAATCTCCTGTTACACTGTCCCATTAAATATTCCCAAGCCAAGCACAATGTTGGGTTTGACACAGAGTAAATTTCCCTCTGCGCTGTCCCATCACACACTCCCAGGGCAGGAACATCATGGGGTGGATACAGAGTGAATCTCACTCTACACTGTCCGATAGAGACAGACAGAGAGAGAGAGACAGAAAAAGAGAAACAGAGAGACATGGACTGACAGGGTGACTAAAAGAGATAGAAGGATACTTCACAGGGGATATTGGAAGAGGAAGATGCAATTCAACCCCACAGCCCTGTTCCGGCATCAAATGAGATCTTGGCTGATCTGTGATGTAACTTACACCATATACCCTGCCTTTGCCCCTTATCTCTTAATACCTTTGGTTAACAAGAATCTATCAATCACAGACAGATTTAAAAATTAACCAATAAGCCAGCAAGAAATTTGCAGAACCAATGTCATGAGGGTATGATGGCTCCCACAGTGGAATAGCATGCTGGATGTTTAAAATGGAGGCTGTTCCTTCTGGATCATCAAACGTACCTGCCTGGGCCGCAACTTCATCTACATTTCCCCCTCTCCCGATGTTTTTTTATCTCCATATCTATCTCTTATATGTTTGTGTACACAGCAGTGAAGGATTACATCAAATTAATATATCTTACATTATCCTTTTCATCCACCGCAACGACCTCTCTCTCTCCAACTTAGTCCCTCTCTACAGCACTCTCTCTGCCTTCATATCTAACCCTCTCTCCCTCTGTCTCTCTCCTAATGTCAGAGATAGCAGGAGGGAGAGACAGAGAGAGAATGTTGAAGGAACTGTACTCTGTTCCTTAGCTGTGCTGAACCTGCTCTGGGAGTGTTTGATGGGCTCCATTAATCGGCCGTGTACAGTCCTGTATCAGGCTGTGAAGAAACACAGCTTGTTCAGTGTACAACGGGTCAAAGGGAACGATTCACTCCTGTCTGCTACTGGGAAGAGAGACTGACCTTAACATCAAGGCAGCGTTTGACCGAGTGTGACATCGAGGAGCCCGAGTAAAACTGAAGTCAGTGGGAATCCGCTGGTTGGAGTCATACAGAGCACAAAGGAAGATGGTTGTGGTTGTTGGAGGTCAATCATCTCAGTCCCAGGACATCACTGCAGGAGTTTATCAGGGTAGTGTCCGAGGCTCAACCATCTTCAGCTGAGATCCCAGGAGAGAATGCTGGAAATACTGAGCAGGTCAAGCAGCATCTGTGGAGAGAGAAACAGAGTTAGTGATTCAGCTCGATGCTTTCCAGATTTCCAGCATCCACAGTATTTTGCCTCAGATAATGAAGCAATCCATAGCCACATGCACCAAGACCCAGACAACATTCAGGTTTGGGCCGACAAGTGGGAAGTAACATTCACGTCACACAAGTGCCAGGCAATGACCATCTGCAACAAGAGAGAATCCAACCACCTCCCCTTGGCATTCAAAGCATTATCCCATCGCTGAATCCCCCAGCGTCAACATCCTGGGCAAACATTGACATCAAACTTAACAGAACGAAACACATCAATAGTTTCTTCACCCAGTGGCTGGTGGGTGTCTGGAACTCACTGCCTGAAAGGATTAGTATAAAATGGGTGGTTGATGGCCGGCACAGACTGTGCGGGCCGAAGGGCCTGCATAAGTGCTGTATCTCTCTATGACTCTAAAGGATGGTCGAGGCAGAAACCCTCATCACATTTAAAACAATCTCTTGGATATTCACTTCTCTATATTTAAAATGGGTAAGGAATAACTCTCCTCGTCTGCACTGCCCCATCAAACACTCTCAGAGAAGGTACAGCACGGGTTAGATACAGAGTAAAGCTCCGTTTCAACTGTCCCTCGAGTTTCGGATTAACCCGGGTCACTCACTGTCCCCGGCTCAGCCTCAAGACTCACCTGCCTCAGTCACTGAGACGCTCCTGTATCACTTGCCTTAATGTAAGCGGATGCCGGGTTTGGGAGCAGGACAGGCACACGGGATTAGGACGACTGCTCATGTGGAGGATAAGCATCAGTAATCCCTCAGAGAATCAGAACAGACCAGCGAGACTCAGAAAAGGAAACTTGTGTTGAATTTGAGAGTCTTGCATTGTGGAATACTTTAGTATTTGGTGAGAATGTTGAGCCAGTGACATTTTGCCCCAGTGGGATGAATAGACACTATATGACTTTATTACAACAGTAAGGTACCGTGTGTACTGTAAATATGGACTGAAATAACAATGTAACTGATCAATTTTCAGCTGAATACTATGACTACAGTTATACCTGCTATCCTGTTATATATGTGCTGCTTTCTTCTTTCTTTCTTTCTTTTGGGCCTCCTTATCTCGAGAGACAATGGATACGCGCCTGGAGGTGGTCAGTGGTTGTTTCAGTCGCTGTGAGGCAACTATGGAGTGACCTCTCCATGGCGCATGCCTGGCCAAATTTATGGAGGTTGAGAGTTGCCCAGTCGTCAAAACCCCCCTCTCGGCCTTTCTGGTGGGGTCCAAAGGAGTGCAGGACACGACGTTTGGCACCAGTATGGCTGCAGGAACTGCCGGAAACATGCCAAAGGTGATATGTGCTGCTAGACCTGCTATATGTGAGAATGTACATACGACACGATGGGATGACGTCAAAGTGGCCACTCTTTATATTTTTAGACTATGCCCCAAGTTCCTGACTCCGCAGCCAGTGGGAATATTTACTCTCAGTCCACCCTATCAGTTTCCCTTATTATTTTATAAACTTTCATCAAATCACCCCATAACCTTCTAAATTCCAGGGATACAGAGTAAATCTCCAGCTACACTGTCCCATTAAATATTCCCAAGCCAAGCACAATGTTGGGTTTGACAGAGTAAATTTCCCTCTGCGCTGTCCCATCACACACTCCCAGGGCAGGAACATCATGGGGTGGATACAGAGTGAATCTCACTCTACACTGTCTGATAGAGACAGAGAGAGAGACAGAAAGAGAGAAACAGAGAGACATGGACTGACAGGGTGACTAAAAGAGATAGAAGGATATTTAACAGGGGATATTGGAAGAGGAGGATGCAATTTAACCCCACAACTCTGTTCCTGCATTCAATGAGATCTTGGCTGATCTGTGATCAAACTTACACCATATATCCTGCCTTTGCCCCTTATCTCTTAATACCTTTGGTTAACAAGAATCTATCAATCACAGGTTTAAAAATTAACCAATAAGCCAGCATGAAATTTCCACAAACAGTATCATGAGGGTGTGATGGCTCCCACAGTGGAATAGCTTGCTGAATATTTAAAATTGAGACAGAGAGAGAGAGACAGAGATAGGAGAGAGAGGGAGAGACAGAGAGGGAAAGACAGATGGAGGAACAGAGAGAGTGACAGAGATGGAAGGAGAGAGAGGGAGAGACAGGGAGGGAAAGACAGATGGAGGGATAGAGAGAGAGAGATACAGTGATAGAAGGAGAGAGAGGGAGAGGCAGAGAGGGAAAGACAGATGGAGAGAGAGAGAGAGAGAGAGTGGCAGAGATGGAAGGAGAGAGAGGGAGAGACAGGGAGGGACGGACAGATGGAGGGATAGAGAGAGAAGGAGAGAGATGGAGTGACAGGGAGGGAAGGACAGATGGAGGGATAGAGACAGAGAGAGGCAGAGACAGAGAGAAAAGGAGAGAGTGGGAGATACACAGAGGGAAAGGCAGTTGGAAAGACAGCGAGTGAGAGACAGAGAGAGAAGGAGAGAGAGGGAGTGTCTGGGAGGAAAAGACAGATGGAGGGACAGAGTGAGAGACAGAGAGAGAAGGAGAGAGAGGGAGTGACAGGGAGGGAAAGACAGATCGAGGGACAGAGTGAGAGACAGAGAGAGAAGGAGAGAGATGGAGTGACGGAGGGAAGGACAGATGGAGGGATAGAGAGAGAAACAGAGAGAGAAAGACAGAGAGGGAGTGACAGAGAGGGAAAGACAGATGGAGAGAGAGAGAGAGGCAGAGGTGGAAGGAGAGAGAGGGAGTGACAGAGAGGGAAAGACAGATGGAGGGACAGGGAGAGAGACAGAGAGAGAGGCAGAGACAGAGAGAGGGAGAGACAGGGAGGGAAAGACAGATGGAGGGACAGAGAGAGACACAGAGACAGAAGGAGAGAGAGGGAGAGACAGAGAGGGAAAGACAGATGGATGGACAGAGAGAGAGACAGAGAGAGAGAGAGTAGAAGAGAGAGGGAGTGTCAGGGAGGGAAAGTCAGATGGAGGGATAGAGGGATAGAGAGAGAGACAGAGATAGATGGAGAGAGAGGGTGTGACAGAGACACAGAGAGAGAGGCAGAGACGGAGAGAGAAGGAGAGAGTGGGAGAGAAACAGAGGCAAAGGCAGTTGGAGAGACAGAGAGAGAGAAGCAGAGATCGAAGGAGAGAGAGGGAGTGACAAGGAGGGAAAGACAGATGGAAAGACAGAGAGAGGGAGAGACAGAGAAAGAAGGAGAGAGAGGGAGAGACAGAGAGGGAAAGACAGATGGAGGAACAGAGAGAGAGACAGAAATGGAGGAGAGAGAGGGAGGGAAAGGGAGGGAAAGACAGATGGAGAGACAGAGAGAAAGAGAGAGATAGAAGGAGAGAGAGGGAGAGACAGGGAGGGAAGGACCGACGGAGGGATCGAGAGAGAGAGACAGAGATAGAAGGAGAGAGAGGGAGAGGCAGAGAGGGAAAGACAGATGGAGAGACAGAGAGAGAGAGGCAGAGATGGAAGGAGAGAAAGGGAGTGATAAGGAGGGAAAGACAGATGGAGAGACAGAGAGAAAGAGAGAGAGAGAAGGAGAGACAGGGAGGGAAGGACAGATGGAGGGATAGAGGGATAGAGAGAGAGACAGCAATAGAAGGAGAGAGAGGGAGTGACAGAGAGACAAAGAGAGAGGGAGAGACAGAGAGAGAAGGAGGGAGTGGGAGAGAAACAGAGGCAAAGGCTGTTGGAGAGACAGAGAGAGAGAGAAGCAGAAATGGAAGGAGAGAGAGGGAGTGACAAGGAGGGAAAGACTAATGGAAAGACAGAGAGAGAGACAGAGAGAGAAGGAGAGAGTGGGAGTGTCAGGGAGGGAAAGACAGATGGAGGGACAGAGACAGAGAGACAGAGATAGAAGGAGAGAGATGGAGAGACAATGAGGGAAGGACAGATGGAGGGATAGAGGGATAGAGAGAGCAACAGAGATAGAAGGACAGAGAGGGAGTGTCAGGGAGGGTAAGACAGATGGAGAGACAGAGAGACAGAGATAGAAGGAGAGAGAGGGAGTGACAGAGAGGGAAAGACAGATGGAGGGACAGAGAGAGAGACAGAAATAGAAGGAGAGAGATGGAGAGACGGGAGGGAAGGACAGATGGAGGGATAGAGGGATAGAGAGATAGACAGCAATAGAAGGAGAGAGAGGGAGCGACAGAGAAGGAAAGACAGATGGAGGGAAAGAGAGAGAGACAGAGATGGAAGGAGAGAGATGGTGAGACAGGGAGGGAAGGACAGATGGAGGGATAGAGGGATAGCGAGATAGACAGCAATAGAAGGAGAGAGAGGGAGTGACAGAGAGACAAAGAGAGAGGGAGAGACAGAGAGAGAAGGAGGGAGTGGGAGAGAAACAGAGGCAAAGGCAGTTGGAGAGACAGAGAGAGAGAGAAGCAGAGATGGACGGCGAGAGAGGGAGTGACAAGGAAGGAAAGACAGATGGAAAGACAGAGAGAGAGAGACAGAGAAAGAAGGAGAGAGAGGGAGAGACAGGAAGGGAAAGACAGATCGAGGGACAGAGTGAGAGACAGAGAGAGAAGAACAGAGAGGGAGTGACAGAGGGAATGACAGATGGAGAGACAGAGAGAGAGAGGCAGAGGTGGACGGAGAGAGAGGGAGTGACAGGGAGGGAAAGACAGATGGAGGAACAGAGAGAGAGACAGAGATGGAAGGAGAGAGAGGGAGTGACAGGGAGGGAAAGACAGATGGAAAGACAGAGAGAGAGAGACGGAGATAGAAGGAGAGAGAGGGAGAGACAGAGAGGGAAAGGCAGATGGAGAGACAGAGAGAGAGAGGCAGAGATGGAAGGAGAGAGAGGGAGAGACAGAGAAGGAAAGACAGAAGGAGGGACATAGAGAGAGACAGAGATAGAAGGAGAGAGAGAGTGTGTCAGGGAGGGAAAGACAGATGGAGAGACAGAGAGAGAGAGAGAGATAGAAGGAGAGAGAGGGAGAGACAGGGAGGGAAGGACCGACGGAGGGATCGAGAGAGAGAGACAGAGATAGCAGGAGAGAGAGGGAGAGGCAGAGAGGGAAAGACAGATGGAGAGACAGAGAGAGAGAGGCAGAGATGGAAGGAGAGAAAGGGAGAGACAGAGAGGGAAAGACAGATGGAGAGACAAAGTGAGAGACAGAGAGAGAAGGAGAGAGAGGGAGAGATAGAGGGAAAGACAGATGGAGGGACAGAGAGAGAGACAGAGAGAGAGGGAGAGACAGAGAGTAGGAGAAAGGGAGTGACAGAGAGGGAAAGACAGATGGAGGGACAGAGAGAGAGACAGAGATAGAAGGAGAGAAATGGAGAAACAGAGAGGGAAAGACTGATGGAGGGACAGAGAGAGAGACAGAGAGAAGCAGAGACAGAGATAGAAGAACAGAGACAGAGATGGAAAGACAAATGGAGGGACAGAGAGAGAGACAGATATAGGAGAGAAATGGAGAAACAGACAGGGAAAAACTGATGGAGGGACAGAGAGAGAGACAGAGTGAAGCAGATAGAAGGACAGAGACAGAGAGGGAAAGACAAATGGAGGAACAGAGAGAGAGACTGAGAGAGAGAGACAGAGATAGAAGGACAGGGAGGGCAGGACAGATGGAGGGACAGACAGAGAGACAGAGATAGAAGGAGAGAAATGGAGAAACAGACAGGGAAAAACTGATGGAGGGACAGAGAGAGAGACAGAGTGAAGCAGATAGAAGGACAGAGACAGAGAGGGAAAGACAAATGGAGGAACAGAGAGAGAGACTGAGAGAGAGAGACAGAGATAGAAGGACAGGGAGGGCAGGACAGATGGAGGGACAGACAGAGAGACAGAGAGAGAGAGACAGAGATAGAAGGAGAGAGAGGGAAGGACAGATGGAGGGACAGAGTGAGGGACAGAGAGAGAAGGAGAGAGATGGAGTGACAGGGAGTGACAGGGAGGGTCGGATAGATGGAGGGATAGAGCGACAGAGACAGAGATAGAAGGACAGAGAGGGAGAGACAGAGAGGGAGGCAGAGACAGGGAGAGAAGGAGAGAGAGGGAGAGACAGAAAGGGAAAGGCTGTTGGAGAGACAGAGAGAGCGAGACAGAGTGAGACGCAGAGACAGTGATAGAAGGCGAGAGAGGAAGTGACAGGGAGGGAAGGACAGATGGAGGGATAGAGAGAGCGACAAAGAGAGAAGGAGAGAGATGGAGTGACAGGGAGGGAAGGATAGATGGAGGGATAGAACGAGAGAGAGAGATAGAAGGAGAGAGAGGGAGTGACAAGGAGGGAAAGACAGATGGAAAGAGAGAGAGACAGAGATGGAAGGAGAGAGATGGTGAGACAGGGAGGGAAAGACAGATGGAGGGATAGAGGGATAGCGAGATAGACAGCAATAGAAAGAGAGAGAGGGAGTGACAGAGAGAGAAGGAGGGAGTGGGAGAGAAACAGAGGCAAAGGCAGTTGGAGAGACAGAGAGAGAGAGAAGCAGAGATGTACGGCGAGAGAGGGAGTGACAAGGAGGGAAAGACAGATGGAAAGACAGAGAGAGAGAGACAGAGAAAGAAGGAGAGAGAGGGAGAGACAGGAAGGGAAAGACAGATCGAGGGACAGAGTGAGAGACAGAGAGAGAAGAACAGAGAGGGAGTGACAGAGGGAATGACAGATGGAGAGACAGAGATAGAAGGAGAGAGAGGGAGGGACAGAGAGGGAAAGACAGATGGAGGGATGGAGAGAGAGAGACGGAGAGAGAGGGAGTGACGGGGGGAAGACAGATGGAGGGACAGAGAGAGAGAGAAGGAGAGAGAGGGAGAGACAGAGAGAAGGAGAGAGGTAGTGACAGAGAGGGAAAGACCGATGGAGGGACAGACAGAGACACAGAAAGAGTGGCAGAGACAGAGAAAGAAGGAGAGATTGGGAGTGTCAGAGAGGGAAAGACAGATGGAGGGACAGACAGAGAGAGACAGGGAGAGAGATGGAGTTACGGGGAGGGAAGGACAGATGGAGGGATAGAGAGAGAGACAGAGAGGCAGAGAGAGAAGGAGAGAGAGGGAGAGACAGAGAGGGAAAGACAGAGAGGGAAAGACAGAGAGGGAAAGACAGAGAGGGAAAGACAGATGGAGAGGCAGAGATCGAAGGAGAGAGAGACAGAGATAGGAGAGTGAGGGAGTGACAGAGAGGGAAAGGCAGATGGAGGGACAGAGAGAGAGACAGATAGAGAGGCAGAGAGAGAGAGACACACACAGATAGAAGGAGACAGACGGAGAGACAGAGAGAGAGGCAGAGACAGAGAGAGAAGGAGAGAGAGGGAGAGACAGAAAGGGAACGACAGATGGAGAGACAGAGAGAGAAGGAGAGAGAGGGAGAGACAGAGAGAGAGGCAGAGACAGAGAGAGAAGGAGAGAGAGGGAGGGACCGAAAGGGAAAGACAGATGGAGAGACAGAGAGAGAGATACACACAGATAGAAGGAGAGAGAGGGAGAGACAGAGAGGAAAAGGCAGATGGAGGGGCAGAGAGAGAGAAATTAAGAGAGAGAGATAGAAGGAGAAAGACAGAGACAGAGAGGGAAAGACAGAAGGAGGGACAGTGAGAGAGACAGAGAGAGTGGCAGAGACAGAGATAGAAGGAGAGAGAGGGAGTGTCAGGAGGAGGGGGAGAGGGAGATCGAGGGGGGAGAGACAGATAGAGGAAAAGAGACAGATAGAGGGAGAGAGACAGATAGATAGAGGGGGAGACAGACAGACAGAGGGGGAGACAGACAGACAGAGGGGGAGACAGACAGATAGAGGGGGAGACAGACAGATAGAGGGGGAGAGGGAGATAGAGGGGCAGAGGGAGATAGAGGGGCAGAGGGAGATAGAGGGGCAGAGGGAGATAGAGGGGGAGAGGGAGAGAGAGGGGGGAGAGGGAGAGAGAGGGGGGAGAGGGAGAGAGTGAGATAGAGGGCGAGAGACAGATCGATGGGGAGAGTGAGATAGAGGGGGGATAGGGAGATAGAGGGCGAGAGACAGATCGATGGGGAGAGGGAGATAGAGGGGGAGAGGTAGATAGAGGGTGGAGATGGAGATAGAGGGGGAGAGATGGATGGGGTAGAGGGTGGTGAACCTGTGGAATTCTCTACCGCAGAAGGCAGTGGAGGCCAAGTCATTAAATATATTCATGGAGGAGAGAGATATATTTCTTAATGTCAAAGGGATCAAGGGGTATGGGGAGAAAGTGGGAACAGGGTACTGAATTAGACCATCGATCATGATCTTTATTGAATGACGGAGCAGGCCCAAAGGGCCGAATGGCCTGCTCCTGCTCCTATTTTCTATGTTTCTATGAGAGAGGCGGATTGACAGAGGGAGAGAGAAGAAGAAACAGAGAGAGAAGGAGAGATAGAGATGGAGCGAGGTGACCCTGATATTCTCTCTCTCTCACACACACACGTCCAGACACACACAGACACATACATAAAGGGACAGACAGAGACACACACACACACACACACACACACAGACACACACACACACACACACACAGACAGACAGACACACACAGACAGATTTTACAATCCACACTGATGTCAGTAAAAATGACCAACAGAACCTCAGTAACAATCCCCAGTGTCTGCCCAGTCCTGTCGAGAGACAGAGAGAGAGATAGGGCAGTGACAGAGAAAGACAGTGAAAGAGGGAGGACAAAACAGCTTGTAGGAGAAACTTTACATTTATTTGTGTTCCACAGATTTTATTAAAAGTTGAAAGGGACTGGACACTGGAAAAGCTGTCAACACACAACAACAACACTGAGAGACTTTAGATGTGAGGGAAGGGGAGACACACTTTAAAATCCACACTGATGTCAGTAAAAATCCCCAAACACAACCTCAGTAACAATCCCCATTATCTGCCCAGTCCTGTATTGTGAGTTTCTTCTTTGGCCTCCTTATCTCGAGAGACAATGAGTAAGTGCCTGGAGGTGGTCAGTGGTTTGTGGAGCAGCGCCTGGAGTGGCTATAAAGGCCAATTCTAGAGTGACAAGCTCTTCCACAGGTGCTGCAGAGAAATGTGATTGTCGGGGCTGTTACACAGTTGGCTCTTCCCTTGCGCCTCTGTCTTTTTTGTGGGTTTAGTGTGAGGGTTTGAGTGGGGAGGGTTGGATCAATGTTTGATATTTTGAAACTGCAGGCAAAGAATGAAAGGTTTAAAATGAACTAAGAGATGTCTGAAAGCATTGCTGTGCTGGGATTAACATCTCAATGGACTGTAAAAGTCAGGAAGGTCCTGTCCTGGGATTAACATATCAATGGACTGTAAAAGTCAGGAAGGTCCTGTCCTGGGATTAACATATCAATGGACAGGCCCCCTCCCCCGCCCCCGAGGCAGGAGATTGAGAGACAGCCCAACATGTCAGAGGCTCAAGGGGTGGAGTTTGCAAACAGCTCACTCAGGATATAAACTGGGTTTGAAGATCTGAGTTCCAATCACAAAACCCACCTCTCACTCTCTCTCTAGAGAGAGTAGACACATTCCCCAGTCTGATTCAGTGTGTGTGTCTGTGTATCTGTGTATCTGCGGGGGGGGGAAGATAATTGCGGGGGGGGAAGATAATTGCGGGGGGGGGGAAATAATTGCCGGGGGGGGGAAATAATTGTGGGGGGGGGATAATTGCAATTATATGTCTGACTCCACTCATTCTCCCGGGGATAAAGTTACTTTTGTCTGGTTGTGCACCCAATTAAATGACTGTTTGACATGGCGAGACTTTCTTTACTGTGAACGTGTGCTGATGTCTCTCTCTCTCTCTCTCACACACACACACTATCTGCCTCTCTCTCTGCCCACATATATCCCGGACTTTCCCTCTCTCTCTGACGGACACTCTATCTCTCATTCATTTTTCACACTTTCTGTACACCCTGTGTCTGCTCTTTTCCTCTAATTTCTCATTTTCCTTCCCACTCTCTCTCTCCATCTCTCTCTCTGTCTCTTCTGCTCTGTTACTCTCTCCTCACCTTTATCTTTCCATTTATCGGTTTCCTCACTCTCAAACTCTACCTCTCCCTCACTCTCCACCTTCCTTTCTCTTTGATCTCTCTTCACATCTCTCCATCACTCTCTCTCCATCTCTGTCCAATTGAGGAGATTCTCCCTCCATTTCTCACCATCTCTTGCTCTCTCACTCTCTCCCTCTCACCTATTTTCTCTCAGTCTCTCCATCACTCTGTCTCCATCTCTGTCCAATTGAGGAGATTCTCCCTCCATTTCTCACCATCTCTTGCTCTCTCACTCTCTCCCTCTCACCTATTTTCTCTCAGTCTCTCCATCTCTCTATCACTCTCTCTCCATCTCTGTCCAATTGAGGAGATTCTCCCTCCATTTCTCACCATCTCTTGCTCTCTCACTCTCTCCCTCTCACCTATTTTCTCTCAGTCTCTCCATCACTCTGTCTCCATCTCTGTCCAATTGAGGAGATTCTCCCTCCATTTCTCACCAACTCTTGCTCTCTCACTCTCTCCCTCTCACCTATTTTCTCTCAGTCTCTCCATCTCTCTATCACTCTCTCTCCATCTCTGTCCAATTGAGGAGATTCTCCCTCCATTTCTCACCTTCTCTTGCTCTCTCACTCTCTCCCTCTCACCTATTTTCTCTCGGTCTCTCCATCTCTCTATGATTCTTTCAAGCTCAGTTCTTCCTCTCTCTCTCTCCCCATCACTCTCTCTTTTC
The DNA here is from genome assembly GCF_036365525.1 of Heterodontus francisci. Lineage (NCBI taxonomy): Eukaryota > Metazoa > Chordata > Chondrichthyes > Heterodontiformes > Heterodontidae > Heterodontus > Heterodontus francisci. Next base: position 221,001 of record NW_027142301.1, read on the forward strand.
TATTTCCCTCTCTATTACTTGCTCTCCAACTCTCTTGCTCTTTCTGTCCATGTTGGGTCCCTTTAAGAGTTTGGGACAGTTCTGGTGGTGCAGGGTCCCTTTAAGAGTCTGGTGCTGACTCCCCCTCCCCCACCCCAAGGGGCGGGGTCACAAGTCGCCCAAACCGCGGCTGCGCGGAAGCCAGAGGCAGCTTTTAACCCCTTGACCTCCAGACACGTGGGGCGAGGCAGCCAATGAGACCTCACTGACGCCCTGGCGGGAGGGAGGTGTCATCAGCCGCCATGTTTGCGTGACGTCACCCGCCGGCCGCTTATTTCCGCAAACAGCAGCTGAAAGGAAAAGGAGAAGCGGCTTCAGCTGTCGATCTCAATGGAGGAAAGTTGAACGTCTGAGCCGGGGGACAATATAAAAAAGCGGCGGTTGACGCTCTTGTGGGGATGCGCATGTGCGGAGCATCATCCCAGAGTGCAGCGCGGCCTGTACCGCAGAAAGGGGCCTTTCCCACTCGCGGGGCATTGTGGGAGCCGCAGGACGCCATTGCCCCCTCATTAACTCAGTCAAAATTAACTCATTCCCTCTCAGCTCTCTCTCCCTCCTTTTCATATTGCAGGCTGAAATGGGGCTTTGTTGGCATCCATTACACCATCCCGGGTGTGATCAGATACTCTGTCCCTTCGTAAATGATTTCCCGTCCCTCCATCAGCTTGTGATTGTTATTGGCTTTTCTCCAACTGAAATGGTTGCTGAATCTGTTGGTCTTTTTCTACTCGCTTCATAACTAACCCTCTCTCCCTCTGTCTCTCTCCCAGTGTCAGAGATAGCAGGAGGGAGAGATAGAGAGAGGAAGAAAGATACAGAGAACAACACCAGTTTCTCCAATCTATCCACACAACTGAAGTCCCTCATCCTGGAACCTTGCTCGTGAATCTTTTCTGCATCCTCTCTAAAGCCTCCACATCCTACCTAAAGCACGGTGTCCAGAATTGGACACAATACTAGATGAGGATGAAGCAGTGTTTTATAAAGCTTCATCATAACCTCCTTGCTTTTATACTCTAAGCCTCTATTTACAAAGCCTAGGATCCCATCCGCCTTTTAACCACTTTCTCAACTAGCTCTGCCACCTTCAATTTGTGCACAGTCATCCCCAGGTCTCTCTGTTCCTGCACCCACTTCCTTCTGTTCTTAAGTTCCCATGACAGAGAGGGACAGAAGGACAGGGAGGTCTAGAAATAATGAGGGGGAGAGAGAGCAAACAAACAGGAAACACATATGGGAACACCACCACCTGCAAGTTTCCCTTCCAGTCTCACACCATCCTGACTTGGAACTATATCACCATTCCTTCACTGTCACTAGGTCAAAATCCTGGATCTCACTTCCTAACAGCACTGTGGGTGTACCTACCCCACATGGACTGCAGCGGTTCAAGAAGGTTCAACGGCAATTGGTGATGGGCAATAAAATGCTGGCAAAGCCAGTAATGCACACATCCAACAAATGAATAAAACATAATAACAATTTGGCACCAAGTCACTAAAGGAGATATTGAACACAAGAAGTAGGAGCAGGAGTAGGCCATTCAGCCCCTCGAGCCTGCCCTGCCATTCAATAAGATCATGACTGATCTGTCCCAACACTCAACTCTTCTTTCAGGCCTGCTCTGCAGAACCCTCGACTCCCTGAGAGGGTTGAGAACAAATATTTTCCCACAAAGACAAACAGGGTGAGACTCCCAAATCTAGAGCCCCTTAGATAGCAAGAATGAAACCAGGTAGAATAAGGCACAAAAGGGAAGCTTATGTCAGATACCGAGAGCTCAATCCCACAGAAAGCCGAGATGAGTGTAGAAACTACAAGGGTGAAATTAAAAATCAAATTAGGAGAGCAAAGAAATGGCCGGAAAATAATATTACCAAGTAAAATCAAGGAAAGCACAAAGATGTTTTATAAATACATGAAGAGCAAGAGGATAACTAAGGATAGAGTATTAGGGACCAAAAAGGGAATGTGTGTATGGAGGTAGGAGATGTGGGCACGGTTCTTAATGAATTCTCTGTGTCCGTCTTTATAAAAGAGGGGGAACTATGCAGACATTGTAGTTAAAGAGGAGGAGTGTGAAATATTGGATGGGATAAACAGGGTGAGAGGGAAATATTAAGGTGTTTAGCATCTTTGAAAGTGAATAAATGGTCAGGCCTGGATGCATTGGAATCAGTTCAGAGAAGGTTCACTCGGCTGATTCCTGGGATGAAGGGGTTATCTTATGAGGAATAGTTGAACAGGTTGGGCCTATACTCATTGGAGTTTAGAAGAATGAGAGGTGATCTTATTGAAACATACAAGATTCTGAGGGGACTTGACAGGGCGGATGTTGGGAGGATGTTTCCCTTGTGGAGGAGTCTTGAACTAGGGGGCACCGTTTAAAAATAAAGGGTCTGCCATTTAAGACTGAGCTAAGGAAGACTTCTTTCTCCCAGAGGTTGGTTAGGCTTTGGAATTCTCTTCCCCAGAGAGCAGTGGAGGTTGTGTCAATGAATTTACAAGGGAGTCAAGGGTTATGGGGGGCAGGCAGGAAAATGGAGTTAAAGTCACTATCAGATCAATCATGATCATATTGACTGACAGAACAGGCTCAAGAGGCTGAATGGCCTACTCCTGCTCCCATTTCTTCGGATCTAGTGTATAAATTGGAGGGTTTGCTCTCCACTTTTTAAACCATTTTTATAGCAGAGACAGGTCCATGTGTAATATAAACAGAGACAGGGTCTAGTGCAGACCTAACTAGTGCATTGATAACTGAGACTAGTGTAAAAGGTATCAAGGATACAGAATTCTAAATATACATTCAGGGGAAGTTTTTTAGGCCAGTACATAGCAAGGTCAACAAGAGAATGGTCAGTTTGACACTTAGTTTTAGGGAATGAAGCTGGGCCGGTGGAAAGCGATTTAGAAAAGGTGGACTGGAAAACGCTACTTGAAGGTAAATCAGTGTCAGAGCAGTGAGATTGAATCATTTCATCCTGGAGGATTTATTATTCCAGAGTTATTTTTTATTTTCAGAGAAATTCAAATTCACAAGAGCCCAATGTGGGATTTGAACTCCGACTTTTTCAGTCATTAGCTCAGGCTTTCAGATTACAAACTGTAAAAGACATTCACCTTCCTCCTGTTGTGACCTGACTGTCTCAGCTTTTGTGTATTGTCTCCAATCTTATTCTTTCATGTGTCTGAAGACTTTGATGTTATTCAGACATTGGTAAACCACTTCATTCTCTCAGGTCATCGGCTTAAATACCTTCAGGGACACAATCCACAATCTAATTCACACCCTATTCAAGCAACCAAAATCTTCAACTCCATTCAGACACCCCGATATCCTGTCCCTGCACAGATAACTGACAGTTCCACAATGCAGGAATGTCTGAATGAGAAACCACATTTACCTGACACAATCCAAGCTCCAAATTGAATCATTAAGATATCGAAAATACCACAGAAATGTGACTTGTTCCTTGTAACAGTGAGACTGAAACATTTCAGGGTACTATTCAACCAAGAAGGATTCCGAGAAAAGTCAGGATCAGGATTGAAAGAGAAAGAGAGAGAGGAAAAAGGGGGGAGTGAGAGAGGGGGTAGAGAGAGAGAGAGAGAGAGAGAGACACGGTCAGCTCCTGGATGGGGAAGGATTCTCTGTTCCTTCACCCATTTTAACATTGTACCATTTAGTTTAGACAGAGAGACATAGACTGACAGGGTGACTGACAGAGAAAGAAGGATATTTAACATCGGATATTGGATGTAATTTAACCCCACAACCCTGTTCCGGCATTCAATGAGATCAGGGCTGATCTGTGATCTATCTTACACCATATATCCTGCCTTTGCCCCTTATCTCTTACTATCTTTGCTTAACAAGAATCTATCAATCACAGGTTTAAAAATTAACCAATAATCCAGCATGAAATTTCCACAAACAATATCATGAGGGTGTGATGGCTCCCACAGTGGAATAGCTTACTGGATGTTTAAAATGGAGGCTATTTCTTCTGGATCATCAAAAGTATCTGCCTGGGCCCCAACATCATCTACATTTCCCCCTCTCCCGACGTTTTTTTTCTCTCCATATCCATCTCTTATATGTTTGTGTCCACAGCAGTGAAGGATTACATCAAATTAATATATCTTACATTATCCTTTTCATCCACCTCAACAATCTCTCTCTCTCCAACTTTGTCCCTCTCTACAGCCCTCTCTCTGCCTTCATAACTAACCCTCTCTCCCTCTGTCTCGGTCCTAATGTCAGAGATAGCAGGAGGGAGAGACAGAGAGAGAATGTTGAAGGAACTGTACTCTGTTCCTAAGCTGTGCTGAACCTGCTCTGGGAGTGTTTGATGGGCTACATTAATCGGCCGTGTCCAGTCCTGTATCAGGCTGTGAAGAAGCACAGCTTGTTCAGTGTACAACGGGTCAAAGGGAACGATTCACTCCTGTCTGCTACTGGGAAGAGAGACTGACCTGAACATCAAAGCAGTGCTTGACCGAGTGTGACATCGAGGAGCCTGATGGACAGACAGAGGGACAGAGAGAGAGAGACAGAGACAGAAGGAGAGAGAGGGAGAGACAGAGAGGGAAAGACAGATGGAGAGACAGAGATAGAAGGAGAGAGATGGAGAGACAGAGAGAGATACAGAGATAGAAGGAGAGAGAGGGAGTGTCAGGGAGGCAAGGACAGATGGAGAGACAGAGATAGAAGGAGAGAGAGGGAGAGACAGAGAAGGAAAGACAGATCTAGGGATAGAGAGAGACAGAGATAGAAGGAGAGAGAGTGAGAGACAGAGAGGGAAAGACAGATGGAGGGACAGAGAGAGAGACAGAGATAGAAGGAGAGAGAGGGAGAGACAGAGAAGGAAAGACAGATTTAGGGATAGAGAGAGACAGAGATAGAAGGAGAGAGAGTGAGAGACAGAGAGGGAAAGACAGATGGAGCGACAGAGAGAGAGACAGAGAGAGAAGGAGAGAGAGTGAGAGACAGAGAGGGAAAGACAGATGGAGGGACAGAGAGAGAGAGAGAGGCAGAGATGGAAGGAGAGAGAGGGAGAAACAGACAGGGAAAGACAGATGGAGGGACAGAGAGAGAGACAGAGAGAGAGGCAGAGATAGAAGGGGATGGAGGGAGTGACAGGGAGGAAAAGACAGATGGAGAGACAGAGAGAGAGACAGAGAGAGAGGCAGTGATAGAGATAGAAGGAGAGAGAGTGGGTGACAGGGGGTGGGGAAGATAGATGGAGAGACAGTGAGAGAGAGACAGAGAGAGAAGGAGAGAGAGTGAGAGACAGAGAGGGAACAACAGATGGAGGGACAGAGAGAGAGACAGAGAGAGAGAGAGACAGAGAGAGAGGCAATGATAGAAGGAGAGAGCTGGAGTGACAGGGAGGGAAGGACAGATTGAGGGATAGAGAGAGAGAGACAGAGATAGAAGGAGAGAGAGGGATTGACAGAGAGGGAAAGACAGATGGAGGGACAGAGAGAGAGACAGAGTGAGAGGTAGAGACAGAGAGCGAAGGAGAGATTGGGCGAGACAGAGAGGGAAAGGCAGTTGGAGAGACAGAGAGAGAGAGAGAGGCAGAGATGGAAGGAGAGAGAGGGAGCGACAGGGAGGGAAAGACAGATGGAGGGACAAAGAGAGAGAGAGGCAGAGATGGAAGGAGAGAGAGGGAGAAACAGACAGGGAAAGACAGATGGAGGGACAGAGAGAGAGAGACAGAGAGAGAGGCATAGATAGAAGGGGAGAGAGGGAGTGACAGGGAGGGAAAGGCAGAAGAAAGGACAGAGAGAGAGAGACAGAGAGAGAAGGAGAGAGACGGTGTGACAGGGAGGGAAGGACAGATGGAGAGACAGAGAGAGAGAGGCAGAGTGAGAAGGAGCGAGATGGAGAGGCAGGGAGTTAAGGACAGATGGAGGGATAGAGAGAGTGTGACAGAGACAGAAAGAGAGAGAGCGTGTGATGGGGTGACTGACGGAGAGACAGAGTGAGAAAGACAGAGAGAGAAGGAGAGTGTGGGAGAGACAGAGAGGGAGAGACAGATGGAGAGACAGAGAGAGAGAGGCAGAGATGGAAGGAGAGAGAGGGAGTGACAGGGAGGGAAAGTCAGATGGAGGGACAGAGAAAGAGAGACAGAGAGAGAAGGAGAGACAGGGAGTGACAGGGAGGGAAGGACAGATTGAGGGATAGAGAGAGAGAGACAGAGATAGAAGGAGAGAGAGGAAGAGACGGAGAGGGAAAGACAGATGGAGGGACAGAGAGAGAGACAGAGAGAGAAGGAGGGAGAGGGAGTGTCAGGGAGGGAAAGAGAGGGAGAGACAGGTAGAGAGATGGAGTGACATGGAGGGAAGGACAGATGGTGGGATAGAGAGAGAGGAACAGAGATAGGAGAGAGATGGAATGATGGGGGTGGGGGTGGGAAGACAGATGCAGGGACAGAGAGAGAGGCAGAGATGGAAGGAGAGAGAGGGATTGATAGGGAGGGAAGGACAGATGGAGAGACAGAGAGATAGAGACAGAGATAGAAGGAGAGAGAGGGAGAGACAGAGAGGGAAAGACAGATGGAGTGACAGAGAGCGAGACAGAGAGAGAGGCAGAGACAGAGATAGAAGGAGAGAGACGGGGAGACAGAGAGGGAAGGAGAGAGATGGAATTTAGAGGGTAACAGAGAGGGAGAGACTGGGATTCAGAGGGTAACAGAGAGGGAGAGACTGGAATTCAGAGGGTAACAGAGAGGGAAAGACTGGGATTCAGAGGGTAACAGAGAGGGAGAGACTGGAATTCAGAGGGTAACAGAGAGGGAGAGACTGGGATTCAGAGGGTAACAGAGAGGGAGAGACTGGAATTCAGAGGGTAACAGAGAGGGAGAGACTGGAATTCAGAGGGTAACAGAGAGGGAGAGACTGGAATTCAGAGGGTGACAGAGAGGGAGAGACTGGAATTCAGAGGGAAACAGAGAGGGAGAGACTGGAATTCAGAGGGTAACAGAGAGGGAGAGACAGGGATTCAGAGGGTAACAGAGAGGGAGAGACTGAGATTCAGAGGGTAACAGAGGGTAAAATAGAGTTGGCGAGGGCAACATAGAAATTTTAAGGCACAGAAAGCGGCCACTTCACCCATTCTCTCTGTGCCAGCCGAAAAACGATCAACCTATTTATTCTCATCCCACCTTCCAGCATTTGGTCCGAGCACTGCAGCTTACCGCACTTGAGGTGCCTATGCAGACTCCTTCTGAATGAGTTGAGGGTCTCTGCCTCAACTACCCTTTCAGGCAGTGAGTTCCAGACCATTGCGACCCTCTGGGTGAAAAAGATTTTCCTCAACTCCCCTCTAATTTTTCTACCAATCACTTTAAATCTATGCCCCCTCGTCACTGACCTTTCTGCTATGGTTCTCTGCCCTTCACCTCCACTCTATCCAGGACCCTCAAAATTTTGTACATTTCAATCAGATCTCCCCTCAGCCTTCTCTGTTCCAAGGACAACAACCCCTGCCTATCCTCATAGCTACAATTCTCCAGTCCTGGCAACATCCTAGAAAATGGGAGAGAGACAAAGTCCCGTGTTCATAACACATGGATAAAGAGGTTAATCATCTGAGCTGTAACTCTGAGACAGAGACAGAGAGGGAGAAAGAGAGAGAGAGAGGCAGAGAGAGAGATAGAGAGACACAGAGAGAGAGGGAGCGATGGTGTGAGGGAGGCACAAATTGAGACATGGACAGAGGTTGCGAAAGAGAGAGAGGGAGAGATAGAGAGAGAGAGCTGGGGGAGAGACAGATAGAGAGTGAGAGAGGCACAGAGAGAGAAGGAGACACAGAGAGGCAGACATAGAGAGGCAGACAGAGAGCTAGAGAGAGACAGAGAGAGAGGGAGAGATGGTGTGAGGGAGGCACAAATTGAGACATGGACAGAGGTAGAGAGAGAGAGGGAGAGATAGAGCGAGAGAGAGGGGGGAAAGACAGATAGCGAGGTACAGAGGCAGTGTGAGAGAGGCAGAGTGAGAGAGGCAGATTAGAAGGTAGCAAATGTAACCCCACTATTTACAAAAGGAAGGAGAGAGAAAATGGGGAACTGAAGACATGTTCGTCTAACATCAGTCATTGGGAAAATGGTCGAATCTATAATAAAGGATGTGATAACAGGACACTTAAAGAGAGATTGCGGGGGGAGGGGGGGGAAAGAGAGAAATGGGGTGAGAGAGAAATGGGGGGGGAGAGAGAGGGGGGAGAGTGTGTGAGTGAGACGGAGCAAAGGAGAGAGATACTAGGTTAGGTGGGACAATAAGCTGTGAGGAGAACACAAATAGACTACAAAGAGAGATGGTTTGGGATAGACAGCGATAAATGTCCCAGTGTTGTGGTAACATAAAATGGCCACTGAAAATGAACCTAAAATGGCTGACTGATGTGTGTGGATTTCCACAGATGAGAGGAGAGGGAGAGAGACAGACAGACAGACAGAAAGAGAGACAAAGAGGGAGACAGAGACCAAGACACAGAGAGTGAGAGCAGGATATTTGTCGTAGGAAAGAGGAAGAGGAGGAGGCCATTTGGCCCCTCAACCCTGTTCTGTCATTCAATGAGCTCATGGCTGATGTGTGATCTCACTCCATGTACCATTTAAAAATTAACAAGTGTCTCAGCATCAATTGCTGATTGTGGAAGAGAGTTCCAAACTGATACCACACCTGGTGTGTTGAAGTGTTTCTTCATTTCACTCCTGAAAGGTTTTTAGACTAGGTTTATATTTTTAGACTATGCCCCCATGTTCCAGACTCTGCAGCCAGTGGGAATTGTTACTCTCTGTCCACCCTATCAGTTTCCCTTATTATCTTGAAAACAATCATCAAATCACACCTGAGCCTTCAAAATTCCAGGGATACAGAGTAAATCTCCAGCTACACTGTCCCATTAAATATTCCCAAGCCAAGCACAATGTTGGGTTTGACACAGAGTAAATTTCCCTCTACACTGTCCCATCACACACTCCCAGGGCAGGAACATCATGGGGTGGATACAGAGTGAATCTCACTCTACACTGTCTGATAGAGACAGAGAGAGAGAGAGACAGTAAAAGAGAAACAGAGAGACATGGACTGACAGGGTGACTAAAAGAGATGGAAGGATACTTCACAGGGGATATTGGAAGAGGAAGATGCAATTCAACCACACAATCCTGTTCCGGCATCAAATGAGATCTTGGCTGATCTGTGATGTAACTTACACCATATATCCTGCCTTTGCCCCTTATCTCTTAATAGCTTTGGTTAACAAGAATCTATCAATCACTGATTTAAAAATTAACCAATAAGCCAGCATCAAATTTGCACAACCAATATCATTGTGTGTGTGTGTGTGTGTGTGTGTGTGTGTGTGTGTGTGTCTATGTCTGTTTGGGTGTGATGGCTCCCACAGTGGAATAGCTTGCTGGATGTTTAAAATGGAGGCTATTGGGTGTGGCTGGTGGGTGTCTGGAACTCACTGCCTGAAAGGATTAGTATAAAATGGGTGGTTGATGGCCGGCACAGACTGGGCGGGCCGAAGGGCCTGTATAAGTGCCGTATCTGTCTATGACTCTAAAGGATGGTAGAGGCAGAAACCCTCATCACATTTAAAACAATCTCTTGGATATTCACTTCTCCATGTTTAAAATGGGTAAGGAATAACTCTCCTCGTCTGCACTGCCCCATCAAACACTCTCAGAGAAGGTACAGCACGGGTTAGATACAGAGTACAGTTCAGTTTAAACATTCCCCGGAATGTCGGATTAACCCGGCTGTGCCCGGTTCAGCCTCAAGACTCACCTGCCTCAGTCACTGAGACGCTCCTGTATCACTTGCCTCAGCATAAGTGGATGCCGGGTTTGGGAGCAGGACAGGCACACGGGATTAGGACGACTGCTCATGTGGAGGATAAGCATCAGTAATCCCTCAGAGAATCAGAACAGACCAGTGAGACTCAGAAAAGGAAACTTGTGTTGAATTTGTGAGTCTTGTATTGTGGAATGCTTTAGTATTTGGTGAGAATGTTGAACCAGTGACATTTTGCCCCAGTGGGATGAATAGACACTATATGACTTTATTACAACAGTAAGGTACCGTGTGTACTGTAAATATGGACTGAAATAACAATGCAACTGATCAATTTTCAGCTGAATTTTATGACTACAGTTATACCTGCAATCCTGTCAGAATGTACATAAGACACGATGGGATGAAGTCAAAGTGGCCACTGTTGAATTTGCTAGCTTGATCTTTGTGGGAACACAAGGGTTAAGTAAGTTAAAAATATTAAATGGTCAATTCGCTTGTTTAAGTAAACACTGAACAGAAATGGGTCTGGAATGTCCTATGTGCTGCATTCCTACTCCTACATCTACTCTGTCAGGACCCCTCATGATTTTGAACACCTCTATCAAATCTCATCTCAAGTTTCTCTTCTCTATGGAGAACAACACCAGTTTCTCCAATCTATCCAGGTAACTGAAGTCCCTCATCCCTGGAACCTTGCTCGTGAATCTTTTCTGCATCCTCTCTAAAGCCCCCACATCCTTCCGAAAGTACGGTGTCCAGAATTGGACACAATACTAGTTGAGGATGAAGCAGTGTTTTATAAAGCTTCATCATAACCTCCTTGCTTTTATACTCTAAGCCTCTATTTACAAAGCCGAGGATCCCATATGCCTTTTAACCACTTTCTCAACTAGCTCTGCCACCTTCAATTTGTGCACAGACATCCCCAGGTCTCTCTGTTCCTGCACCCACTTCCTTCTGTTCTTCGGTTCTCATAACACAGAGGGACAGGAGGACAGGGAGGTCTAGAAAGAAGGAGGGGGAGAGAAAGCAAACAAACAGGAAACACGTATGGGAACACCAAAACCTGCAAGTTTCCCTTAAGTCACACACCATCCTGACTTGGAACTATATCGCTGCTCCTTCACTGTGACTGGGTCAAAATCCTGGATCTCCCTTCCTAACAGCACTGTGGGTGTACCTACCCCACATGGACTGCAGCGGTTCAAGAAGGAGGCTCAACACCACCTTCTCAAGGGCAATTGTGAATGGGCAATAAATGCTGTCCTGGCCACTAACGCACACATCCAACAAATGAATCAAGAAAATAAAAATTTGACACTGAGTCACTTCAGGAGATATTAGACCAGATGACCAAAAACTTGGTCAGACGTTGGTTTGAGTGAGAATCTTCAAAGAGGAAAGAGAGTTAGTGAGACGGTGAGGTTTGGGAAAGGAATTCCAGAGTTAGGGCCTTGGCAGCTTGAAGGCACGGCCACCAATGCTGGAACGATTCAAATTGGGGATGTTCAAGAGGTCAGAATTAGAGGATGGCAGATATTGGTGGATTGTGGAGCTGGAGGAGATTGCAGAGATAGGGAGGGGTCATTTGTGGAAGACAATTCCAAAATTCCACCATCCTTTGTGCGTAGAAGTGTTAATAAATTTCACCCTTGAAAGGGTCTTCGACTAATGTTCGATTTTTCGACTGTGCGCCTCGTCCGAGACTCCTCCAACCAGTGAGAAGAGTTTCTCTCTATCTACCCCATCAGTTTCCAGTATTGTCTTGTAAACTTTGATCAATTCACCCAGCACAGTGGCGCAGTGGTTAGCACCGCAGCCTCACAGCTCCAGCGACCCGGGTTCAATTCTGGGTACTGCCTGTGTGGAGTTTGCAAGTTCTCCCTGTGTCTGCGTGGGTTTCCTCCGGGTGCTCCGGTTTCCTCCCACATGCCAAAGACTTGCAGGTTGATCGGTAAATTGGCCATTAGCAATTGCCCCCAGTATAGGTAGGTGGGAGGGAAATATGGGGACAGGTGGGGATGTGGTAGGAATATGGAATTAGTGTAGGATTAGTATTAATGGGTGGTTGATGGTCGGCACAGACTCGGTGGGCCGAAGGGCCTGCTTCAGTGCTGAATCTCTAAACTAAACTAAACACCCCTTACACTTCAAAATTCCAGGGATACAGAGTAAAGCTCCGTCTAAACTGTCCCTTCAAATGCTGCCAATCCAAGTACAGAATGGAGTTATCTACAGAGCAAATCTCTGTCCTCTCTGTTCTATAAAACACTTGCAGGACAGGTACAGTGTGGGGTTAGATTCCGAGTAAAGCTGCCTCTATATATGCCTCTCTTTCTCCTCCTCCATCTAGATGGAGAGAGTAACAGTGAGAAAGACAGGGATAGATATAGAGAGAGAATAACAGAGAAGGGAAGGATAGCAATGGGGAGAGATTACCAGAGAGGAAGAGATTGGGATGGAGAGTGTCGGTCAGTGTTCCTCCAAAGCTGTGTGCAGCAGCCTGGAAGGTACCACGCAGGTCCTGTTCCCTGATAAATAACACACGTCTTCGAAGATTCTTAAAAATTTAAAGGGACTGCACGTGGGTCAAAAAAACCTTGCCGTGCAGAACAACTAAATTTTCTGGGAACATTGGAGCCAGCTGTAGCTCAGTGGGTAATAATCCTGCCTCTGAGTTATACGTTTGTGGGTTCAGGTCTGAACACAAAATCTAGGCTGATGTCACCCAACAGAAAATCAGAACAGACCAGCGAGACACAGAAAAGGAAACTTGTGTTGAATTTGTGAGCCTCGCTTTCTGTAATGTTTTAGTGTTTGGTCAGAATGTTGACCCAGTGAAATTTTGCCCCTGTGGCATGAGAGTTATCTGAATAGAGATTATAACATCTTATTACAACATGAAGGTACCGTGCGCACTGAGTATAACAACATTTGCAGCGTCCCATCATGTAAAATACTTTACTGGGTGTGGGATCAGGGTTTGATATTTCCAAAACACTGAGGGAAACTCGAACTTTTAATCAGCCCTGGGAGGAAAGTAAACCTGGAGACTTTCAAACAGTAATCAATGTCAGATTTGATCAATTATTAGGGATTAATCAATTTAGTATACAAAGCAGACAGAATATGCCGTTAAAGAGCGGGATATGGGTTTCCTACCAGCCTGCAGAAGGAAGTGCACCCTCTGCAGTTGTGGTATCACCAAAAGCAGCCAAATTAAAATAGCAAATTGATGTATGTGGAGTTTTACTGAGGTTCTGAGAGAGGAGAGAGAAACAGGCTAAGACACAGACAGACACACACCCACACACAGAGAAACACACATGCACACAGAGAAACACACACACAGAACCACACACACACAGAGACCGACATGCACAGACACACAGAGACCGACATGCACAGACACACACACAAACAGACTGCCCAAGGGACAGAGAGTGACAGAAGAATATTTCAATTTCTATAATATTTCAATTTCAGTTTCTATAAGATCCCCCCTCATTCTTCTGAATTCCAATGAATATAATCCCAATCTACTCAGTCTCTCCTCATAAGCCAACCCCCTCAACTCTGGAATCAACCGAGTGAACCTCCTCTGCACCCTCTCCAGTGCCAGTACATCCTTTCTCAAGTAAGGAGACCAAAACTGCACACAGTACTCCAGGTGCGGCCTCACCAGTACCTGATACAGCTGCAACATAACCTCTCTGCTTTTAAACTCAATCCCTTTAGCAATGAAGGACAAAATTCCATTTGCCTTCCTAATTACTTGCTGTACCTGCAGACCAACCTTTTGCGATTCATGCACAAAGACACCCAGGTCCCTCTGCATAGCAGCATGCTGCAACTTTTTACCATTCAAGTAATAATCCTTTTTACTGTTACTCCTACCGAAATGAATAACTTCACATTTATTAACATTGTATTCCATCTGCCAGACCTTTGCCCACTCACTCAATGTATCTATGTTCCTCTGCAAAGTTTCACAGTCATCTGCACACTTTGCTCTGCCACTCATCTTAGTGTCATCTGCAAACTTTAACAACCTACACGTGGTCCCCAACTCCAAATCATCGAGAGACTGGGACTCAGAGGGTAACGGAGAGGGAGAGACTGGGACTGGGAAACAGAGTTAGTGATTCAGCTCGATGCTTTCCAGATTTCCAGCATCCACAGTATTTTGCCTCAGATAATGAAGCAATCCATAGCCACATGCACCAAGACCCGGACAACATTCAGGTTTGGGCCGACCAGTGACAAGTAACATTCACGTCACACAAGTGCCAGGCAATGACCATCTGCAACAAGAGAGAATCCAACCACCTCCCCTTGGCATTCAAAGCATTATCCCATCGCTGAATCCCCCAGCGTCAACATCCTGGGCAAACATTGACATCAAACTTAACAGAACGAAACACATCAATAGTTTCTTCACCCAGTGGCTGGTGGATGTCTGGAACTCACTGCCTGAAAGGATTAGTATAAAATGGGTGGTTGATGGCCGGCACAGACTGTGCGGGCCGAAGGGCCTGTATAAGTGCTGTATCTCTCTATGACTCTAAAGGATGGTCGAGGCAGAAACCCTCATCACATTTAAAACAATCTCTTGGATATTCACTTCTCTATATTTAAAATAGGTAAGGAATAACTCTCCTCGTCTGCACTGCCCCATCAAACACTCTCAGAGAAGGAACAGCACGGGTTAGATACAGAGTACAGTTCAGTTTAAACTGTCCCTGGAGTGTCGGATTAACCCGGGTCACTCACTGTCCCCGGCTCAGCCTCAAGACTCACCTGCCTCAGTCACTGAGACGCTCCTGTATCACTTGCCTTAACATAAGCGGATGCCGGGTTTGGGAGCAGGACAGGCACACGGGATTAGGACAACTGCTCATGTGGAGGATAAGCATCAGTAATCCCTCAGAGAATCAGAACAGACCAGCGAGACTCAGAAAAGGAAACTTGTGTTGAATTTGTGAGTCTTGCATTGTGGAATGCTTTAGTATTTGGTGAGAATGTTGAGCCAGTGACATTTTGCCCCAGTGGGATGAATAGACACTATATGACTTGATTACAACAGTAAGGTACCGTGTGTACTGTAAATATGGACTGAAATAACAATGTAACTGATCAATTTTCAGCTGAATACTATGACTACAGTTCTACCTGCTATCCTGTTATATATGTGCTGCTATACCTGCTATATGTGAGAATGTACATACGACACGATGGGATGACGTCAAAGTGGCCACTCTTTATATTTTCAGACTATGCCCCAAATTCCTGACTCCGCAGCCAGTGGGAATATTTACTCTCAGTCCACCCTATCAGTTTCCCTTATTATTTTATAAACTTTCATCAAATCACCCCATAACCTTCTAAATTCCAGGGATACAGAGTAAATCTCCAGCTACACTGTCCCATTAAATATTCCCAAGCCAAGCACAATGTTGGGTTTGACAGAGTAAATTTCCCTCTATGCTGTCACATCACACACTCCCAGGGCAGGAACATCATGGGGTGGATACAGAGTGAATCTCACTCTACACTGTCTGATAGAGACAGAGAGAGAGACAGAAAGAGAGAAACAGAGAGACATGGACTGACAGGGTGACTGACAGAGATAGAAGGATATTTAACAGGGGATATTGGAAGAGGAGGATGCAATTTAACCCCACAACTCTGTTCCTGCATTCAATGAGATCTTGGCTGATCTGTGATCAAACTTACACCATATATCCTGCCTTTGCCCCTTATCTCTTAATACCTTTGGTTAACAAGAATCTATCAATCACAGGTTTAAAAATTAACCAATAAGCCAGCATGAAATTTCCACAAACAGTATCATGAGGGTGTGATGGCTCCCACAGTGGAATAGCTTGCTGAATATTTAAAATTGAGACAGAGAGAGAGAGACAGAGATAGGAGAGAGAGGGAGAGACAGAGAGGGAAAGACAGATGGAGGAACAGAGAGAGTGACAGAGATGGAAGGAGAGAGAGGGAGAGACAGGGAGGGAAAGACAGATGGAGGGATAGAGAGAGAGAGATACAGTGATAGAAGGAGAGAGAGGGAGAGACAGAGAGGGAAAGACAGATGGAGGAACAGAGAGAGTGACAGAGATGGAAGGAGAGAGAGGGAGAGACAGGGAGGGAAAGACAGATGGAGGGATAGAGAGAGAGAGATACAGTGATAGAAGGAGAGAGAGGGAGAGGCAGAGAGGGAAAGACAGATGGAGAGAGAGAGAGAGAGAGTGGCAGAGATGGAAGGAGAGAGAGGGAGAGACAGGGAGGGACGGACAGATGGAGGGATAGAGAGAGAAGGAGAGAGATGGAGTGACAGGGAGGGAAGGACAGATGGAGGGATAGAGACAGAGAGAGGCAGAGACAGAGAGAAAAGGAGAGAGTGGGAGATACACAGAGGGAAAGGCAGTTGGAAAGACAGCGAGTGAGAGACAGAGAGAGAAGGAGAGAGAGGGAGTGTCTGGGAGGAAAAGACAGATGGAGGGACAGAGTGAGACAGAGAGAGAAGGAGAGAGAGGGAGTGACAGGGAGGGAAAGACAGATCGAGGGACAGAGTGAGAGACAGAGAGAGAAGGAGAGAGATGGAGTGACGGAGGGAAGGACAGATGGAGGGATAGAGAGAGAAACAGAGAGAGAAAGACAGAGAGGGAGTGACAGAGAGGGAAAGACAGATGGAGAGAGAGAGAGAGAGAGAGAGGCAGAGGTGGAAGGAGAGAGAGGGAGAGACAGGGAGGGAAAGACAGATGGAGGGACAGAGAGAGACACAGAGACAGAAGGAGAGAGAGGGAGAGACAGAGAGGGAAAGACAGATGGATGGACAGAGAGAGAGACAGAGAGAGAGAGAGTAGAAGAGAGAGGGAGTGTCAGGGAGGGAAAGACAGATGGAGGGATAGAGGGATAGAGAGAGAGACAGAGATAGATGGAGAGAGAGGGTGTGACAGAGACACAGAGAGAGAGGCAGAGACGGAGAGAGAAGGAGAGAGTGGGAGAGAAACAGAGGCAAAGGCAGTTGGAGAGACAGAGAGAGAGAAGCAGAGATCGAAGGAGAGAGAGGGAGTGACAAGGAGGGAAAGACAGATGGAGGAACAGAGAGAGAGACAGAAATGGAGGAGAGAGAGGGAGGGAAAGGGAGGGAAAGACAGATGGAGAGACAGAGAGAAAGAGAGAGATAGAAGGAGAGAGAGGGAGAGACAGGGAGGGAAGGACCGACGGAGGGATCGAGAGAGAGAGACAGAGATAGAAGGAGAGAGAGGGAGAGGCAGAGAGGGAAAGACAGATGGAGAGACAGAGAGAGAGAGGCAGAGATGGAAGGAGAGAAAGGGAGTGATAGGGAGGGAAAGACAGATGGAGAGACAGAGAGAAAGAGAGAGAGAGAAGGAGAGACAGGGAGGGAAGGACAGATGGAGGGATAGAGGGATAGAGAGAGAGACAGCAATAGAAGGAGAGAGAGGGAGTGACAGAGAGACAAAGAGAGAGGGAGAGACAGAGAGAGAAGGAGGGAGTGGGAGAGAAACAGAGGCAAAGGCAGTTGGAGAGACAGAGAGAGAGAGAAGCAGAAATGGAAGGAGAGAGAGGGAGTGACAAGGAGGGAAAGACTAATGGAAAGACAGAGAGAGAGACAGAGAGAGAAGGAGAGAGTGGGAGTGTCAGGGAGGGAAAGACAGATGGAGGGACAGAGACAGAGAGACAGAGATAGAAGGAGAGAGATGGAGAGACAGGGAGGGAAGGACAGATGGAGGGAGAGAGGGATAGAGAGAGCAACAGAGATAGAAGGACAGAGAGGGAGTGTCAGGGAGGGAAAGACAGATGGAGAGACAGAGAGACAGAGATAGAAGGAGAGAGAGGGAGTGACAGAGAGGGAAAGACAGATGGAGGGACAGAGAGAGAGACAGAAATAGAAGGAGAGAGATGGAGAGACGGGAGGGAAGGACAGATGGAGGGATAGAGGGATAGAGAGATAGACAGCAATAGAAGGAGAGAGAGGGAGCGACAGAGAAGGAAAGACAGATGGAGGGAAAGAGAGAGAGACAGAGATGGAAGGAGAGAGATGGTGAGACAGGGAGGGAAGGACAGATGGAGGGATAGAGGGATAGCGAGATAGACAGCAATAGAAGGAGAGAGAGGGAGTGACAGAGAGACAAAGAGAGAGGGAGAGGGAGAGAGAGAAGGAGGGAGTGGGAGAGAAACAGAGGCAAAGGCAGTTGGAGAGACAGAGAGAGAGAGGCAGAGATGGAAGGAGAGAGAGGGAGAGACAGAGAAGGAAAGACAGAAGGAGGGACATAGAGAGAGACAGAGATAGAAGGAGAGAGAGAGTGTGTCAGGGAGGGAAAGACAGATGGAGAGACAGAGAGAAAGAGAGAGATAGAAGGAGAGAGAGGGAGAGACAGGGAGGGAAGGACCGACGGAGGGATCGAGAGAGAGAGACAGAGATAGAAGGAGAGAGAGGGAGAGGCAGAGAGGGAAAGACAGATGGAGAGACAGAGAGAGAGAGGCAGAGATGGAAGGAGAGAAAGGGAGAGACAGAGAGGGAAAGACAGATGGAGAGACAAAGTGAGAGACAGAGAGAGAAGGAGAGAGAGGGAGAGATAGAGGGAAAGACAGATGGAGGGACAGAGAGAGAGACAGAGAGAGAGGGAGAGACAGAGAGTAGGAGAAAGGGAGTGACAGAGAGGGAAAGACAGATGGAGGGACAGAGAGAGAGACAGAGATAGAAGGAGAGAAATGGAGAAACAGAGAGGGAAAGACTGATGGAGGGACAGAGAGAGAGACAGAGAGAAGCAGAGACAGAGATAGAAGAACAGAGACAGAGATGGAAAGACAAATGGAGGGACAGAGAGAGAGACAGATATAGGAGAGAAATGGAGAAACAGATAGGGAAAGACTGATGGAGGGACAGAGAGAGAGACAGAGTGAAGCAGATAGAAGGACAGAGACAGAGGGGGAAAGACAAATGGAGGAACAGAGAGAGAGACAGAGAGAGAGAGACAGAGCTAGAAGGACAGGGAGGGCAGGACAGATGGAGGGACAGACAGAGAGACAGAGATAGAAGGAGAGAAATGGAGAAACAGACAGGGAAAAACTGATGGAGGGACAGAGAGAGAGAGACAGAGTGAAGCAGATAGAAGGACAGAGACAGAGAGGGAAAGACAAATGGAGGAACAGAGAGAGAGACTGAGAGAGAGAGACAGAGATAGAAGGACAGGGAGGGCAGGACAGATGGAGGGACAGACAGAGAGACAGAGATAGAAGGAGAGAAATGGAGAAACAGACAGGGAAAAACTGATGGAGGGACAGAGAGAGAGAGACAGAGTGAAGCAGATAGAAGGACAGAGACAGAGAGGGAAAGACAAATGGAGGAACAGAGAGAGAGACTGAGAGAGAGAGACAGAGATAGAAGGACAGGGAGGGCAGGACAGATGGAGGGACAGACATAGAGAGAGAGACAGAGATAGAAGGAGAGAGGGGGAAAGACAGATGGAGGGACAGAGTGAGGGACAGAGAGAGAAGGAGAGAGATGGACTGACAGGGAGTGACAGGGAGGGTCGGATAGATGGAGGGATAGAGCGACAGAGACAGAGATAGAAGGACAGAGAGGGAGAGACAGAGAGGGAGGCAGAGACAGGGAGAGAAGGAGAGAGAGGGAGAGACAGAAAGGGAAAGGCTGTTGGAGAGACAGAGAGAGCGAGACAGAGTGAGACGCAGAGACAGAGATAGAAGGCGAGAGAGGAAGTGACAGGGAGGGAAGGACAGATGGAGGGATAGAGAGAGAGACAAAGAGAGAAGGAGAGAGATGGAGTGACAAGGAGGGAAAGACAGATGGAAAGAGAGAGAGACAGAGATGGAAGGAGAGAGATGGTGAGACAGGGAGGGAAAGACAGATGGAGGGATAGAGGGATAGCGAGATAGACAGCAATAGAAGGAGAGAGAGGGAGTGACAGAGTGAGAAGGAGGGAGTGGGAGAGAAACAGAGGCAAAGGCAGTTGGAGAGACAGAGAGAGAGAGAAGCAGAGATGTACGGCGAGAGAGGGAGTGACAAGGAGGGAAAGACAGATGGAAAGACAGAGAGAGAGAGAGGGAGAGACAGAAAGGGAACGACAGATGGAGAGACAGAGAGAGAAGGAGAGAGAGGGAGAGACAGAGAGAGAGGCAGAGACAGAGAGAGAAGGAGAGAGAGGGAGGGACCGAAAGGGAAAGACAGATGGAGAGACAGAGAGAGAGATACACACAGATAGAAGGAGAGAGAGGGAGAGACAGAGAGGGAAAGGCAGATGGAGGGGCAGAGAGAGAGAAATTAAGAGAGAGAGATAGAAGGAGAAAGACATAGAGACAGAGAGGGAAAGACAGAGGGAGGGACAGAGAGAGAGACAGAGAGAGTGGCAGAGACAGAGATAGAAGGAGAGAGAGGGAGTGTCAGGAGGAGGGGGAGAGGGAGATAGAGGGGGGAGAGACAGATAGAGGGAGAGAGACAGATAGAGGGAGAGAGACAGATAGATAGAGGGGGAGACAGACAGAGGGGGAGACAGACAGAGGGGGAGACAGACAGAGGGGGAGACAGACAGATAGAGGGGGAGAGGGAGATAGAGGGGCAGAGGGAGATAGAGGGGCAGAGAGAGATAGAGGGGCAGAGAGAGATAGAGGGGGAGAGGGAGAGAGAGGGGGGAGAGGGAGAGAGAGGGGGGAGAGGGAGAGAGAGGGGGGGAGAGGGAGAGAGTGAGATAGAGGGGGAGAGAGGGAGATAGAGGGGGGAGAGGGAGATAGAGGGGGGAGAGGGAGATAGAGGGGGGAGAGGGTGATAGAGGCGGGAGAGGGTGATAGAGGGGGAGATAACAAACTTGGAGGAGATGCAAACAGTGTTGATGACATCAATCGACTACAACAGGACATCGATAGGTGAGCAGAATGGGCAGACAAGTGGCAGAAGGAATTTAATACAGGGAAATGTGAGATGGGCAGAAAGGATAGGGAGAGGGAATACAGACATAATGGCCCAGTTCTAGGGAGTGTGCAGGGACAGAGAGACCTGGGGATACATGTACATACATCTTTGAAGGTGGCAGGACATATTGAGAAAGTAGTCAGCAAAGCATATGGGATCTTGGGCTTCATAAATAGAGATTTTGAGTACAAAAGCATGAAGGTTATGCTGTATGTTTATAAACCTCTGGTTAGGCCACGACCAGAACACTGCATCCAATTCTGGTGACCACACTTTAGGAAAGATGTGAGACTCCTTTGTAGGGAGCAGAGGGGATGGTGGATCCAGGGATGGGGGATTTTAGCAAAGTGGACTGGAAACAGCTACTTGAAGGTCAATCAGTGTCAGAGCAGTGAGAGTTACTAAGGGTTGATATCAAATATGTTCACACAAAGACAAACAGGGTGGGACTCCTAAATCTAGAGCCCCTTGGATGTCAAGGATCAAACCGGGTACGATAAGGCACAAGAGGGAAGCTTATGTCAGATACCGAGAGCTCAATACAACAGAAAGCTGAGAGGAGTGGAGAAAGTACAAGGGTGAAATTAAAAAGCAAATTAGGAGAGCAAAGAAATGGCCGGAAAATAATATTACCATTAAAAGCAAAGAAATCACAAAGATGTTTTATAAATACATGAAGAGCAAGAGGATAAATAAGGATAGAGTATTAGGGACCAAAAAGGGAATGTGTGTATGGAGGTGGGAGATGTGGGCATGGTTCTTAATGAATACTTTGTCTCCCTCTTTATAAAAGAGGGGCAACGATGCAGATATTGTAGTTAAAGAGGAGGAGTGTGAAATATTGGATGGGATAAACAGAGTGAGAGGGAAATATTAAGGTGTTTGGCAACTTTCAAAGTGGATAAATGGTCAGGCCTGGATGCATTGGAACCAGTTCAGAGAAGGTTCACTCGGCTGATTCCTGGGATGAAGGGGTTTTCTTATGAGGAATGGTTGAACAGGTTGGGCCTATACTCATTGGAGTTTAGAAGAATGAGAGGTGATCTTATTGAAACATACTAAATATTTAAAGGGATAGACAGGTTAGATGCAGGTAAGATGTCTCCTTTGGTTCGGGAGTCGAGAACCAGGGGACACAATTTCAAAATAAGGGGGAAGCCACTGAGGTCAGAGATGGGGAGAAATGTCTTTGCTCAGAGTGTTGTGAATCTTTGGAATTCTCTGCTCCAGTGGGCTGTGGAAGCTCAGTCTGGGAAAAAGGCATTGAAGTGGATGATCAGCCATGATCGTATTGAATGGCGGAACAGGCTCGATGGGCTGAATGGCCTACTCCTGTTCCTATGTTCCCAAGCTGCTGAAATAGTTTCTCCCAAACTACCCCATCAGTTCCCCTTAATATCTCAACATCTTTGAACAAATCACCTTGATCCTCCTAAATTCCAGGCAATAAATTTAGTCTGTGTAATATCACCTCGTAATTTAACCCTTGGAGTCCAGTTATCATTCTGGTAAATCTACACTGCACTCAAATGGACATGGACCCCCCAAAGTCTCTTTCAACCTCCAGTGTTTCTATCTTTTCACCATTTATAAAGTACTCTGTTCTAGTCTTTTTTTGCTGACATTGAAATCTAACTACCACAGTTTTGCCCATTTATTTAAGATATTAATATCTCTTTGTAATTTGATGCTTCCAGCTACACTGCTTACAATGCTGCCTATTTTTGTGTCATTGGTAAACTTGGGTATGTTGCATTCTACCACATCATCTTAAATCATTAATAAATACAGCAAAACTGAGACACACACGGGCTTTGCACTAGTAGACAGGAGTGAATCATTCCAACCTAGAGGCTTTTTAATTCCAGATTTATGTTTTTTGAAAGAAAAAATAGAATTCAAATTCACAACTGCCCTGTGTGGGATTTGAACTCCTGCTTTTTCAATCATCAGCTCAGGCCTTCAAATTAAAACCCATAAAAAGAGATTCATTTTCCTACTGCTGTTGTCTGACGGTCTCAGGTTTTGTATATTGTTCCCTTCTCCTCTTCTTCCATGTGTTTGAAGTCTTTGAAGTTTGTCAGACATTGGTAAACTACTTCATGTGGTGTTGTGTAAATACCTTCAATTCTGTGTATCTGCAAGGGACACAATTCAAATTCTCACCTTATTGCATCAACTAAAACCTGCAGGTCCATTCAAACAACTCTATTTCCTGTCTCTGCAAAGACAGCTCACACTTCCACAATGCAGGAATGTCTGAATGGAAACAGCTTTTGACACATTTCCCAACACGTTTACTAACACTTTTCAGGATGAAGCTAAATTCAACTCTCAGATTCCAAGCGCCAAATTGAGCTTTTGGGTCGAGCAGGTAACATTGATGAAATCCCAGATCTCTCTGTCCTGTCACCCATTCTAACATTGTACCATTTAGTTTATATCCTCAGTCTTCCTTCCAAAATGCATCACTTCACATTTCTCAGCATTGAAGTTAACTTGCCCTGTGTCTGTCCAATGATAGGTTGGATAGTAAGCTGTCAAGAGGACATAAAGTGTCCACAAAGAGATTTCCATAAGTGAGTGAGCAAAAAATTGTCAGATGGAGTACAATGTGGGAAAATGTGAGCTTGTCCACTTTAGCAGGAAGAATAAAAATCAGTATATTATTGAAATGGAGAGAGACTGCAGAACTGTACGGTACAGAGGGATCTGGGTGTCCTGGTACATGAATCACAAAATGTTACCGTGTAGCCACAGCGAGTGATTAGGAAGCAAATGGAATGTTGTTGTTTATTGCAAGGTGAATAGAATATAAAAGTAGGGAAGTGTTGTTCCAGCTGTACAGGGCATAAGTTAGACGACATCTGCAGGATTGTGGACACTTTTGGTCTCCTTACTGAAGAAATTATATAATTGCATTCAAAGTAGTTCAGAGAAGGTTCACTGGGCTGATTCCTGGGATGAAGGGGTTATCTTATGAGGAAAGGTTGAACAGGTTGGGTCTATACCCACTGGAGTTTAGAAGAATGAGAGGTGATCTGAGTGAAACATCTCAGGTCCCGAGGGGACTGGACAGGGTGGATGCTGAGAGGATGTTTCCACTTGTTGGGGAGACTAGAACTAGGGGACACAGTTTAAAAATTAGGGACGTCCCATTTAAAACTGAGATGAGGAGAAATGTGTTTCTCTCAGAGGGGGGTCAGTCTGTGGAATTCTCTTCCCCTGAGACCAGTGGAGGCTGGATCATTGAATATATTCAAGGCTGAGTTAGATAGATTTTTGATCAATTAGGGAGTCAAGGGTTATGGGACACAGACAGGAAAGTGGAGTTGAGTTCACAATCAGATCAGCCATTGAATGGCAGAGCAGGCACGAGGGGCCGAATGGCCACCTCCTGCTCCTAATTCATTTGTTCGTGTGTGTTCCATTTCACCAGATTGCCTCTATCCTCCTGAAGTCTGCTACTAGTCCCTTCCCTGTTTATTACATTGCAGATGTCACAAACATTGGCAAACATTGATGTTATGCCCTGTAAACACAAGTCCAAGTCATTAGTATATATCAAAAAGATCAGTGGTCCTAATATAAACCTCCACTGTATACCTCCCTCCAGTCTGAAACAACCATTGTCCACTCTCTCAGCCAATGTCGTATCCACTCAGCCAATGTCCCTTTCATCCCTGGAGCACCAATATTGCTAACTGGTCAATTAGGAGGCACCATTAAGTCCTCTCCATGAGGACACTGGTCCCAGACCTCTCTGTTTCCACTCTCCCATCAACATTCCCCAGACAGGTACAGCATGGATTAGATACAGAGTAATGCTCCTTCTGCACTGTCCCATCCAACAGTCCCAGGACAGGAACATCATGGGGTGGTGACAGAGTGAATCTCACTCTGCACTGTCCGAAACAGACACAGAGAGAGAGAGAAAAAGAGAGAAATAGAGAGAGACACAGACAGACAGGGTGACTGAGAGTGAAAGAAGGATATTTAACATCAGACATCGGAAGATGAGGAGGCAATTTAACCCCTCGACCCTGTTCCAGCATTCAGTGAGATCAGGGCTGATCTGTGATCTAACTAACACCATATATCCCACCTTTGCCCCTTATCTCTTAATACCTTTGGTTAACAACAATCTATCAATCACAGGTTTAAAAATTAACCAATAAGCCAGCATGAAAATTCCACAAACAACATCATGAGGGTGTGCTGGCTCCCACAGTGGAATAGCTTGCTGAATATTTAAAATGGAGACAGAGAGAGAGAGAGACAGAGATAGGAGAGAGAGGGAAAGACAGATGGAGGAACAGAGAGACAGAGATGGAAGGAGAGAGAGGGCGTGACAGGGAGGGAAAGACAGACGGAGAGACAGAGAGAGAGAGACGGAGATAGAAGGAGAGAGAGGGATAGACAGAGAGGGAAAGACAGACGGAGAGACAGAGAGAGAGAGGGGAAGATGGAAGGAGAGAGATGGAGTGTTGGGGAGGGAAAGACAGATGGAGGGACAGAGAGAGAGAGAGACAGGGAGAGAGATGGAGTGACAGGGAGGGAAGGACGGAGGGAGAAAATGGGGAACTAAAGACCTGTTCGTCTAACATCAGTCATAGGGAAAATGGTCGAATCTATAATAAAGGATGTGATAACAGGACACTTAAAGAGAGATTGCGGGGGGTTGGGGGGGAAAGAGAGAAATGGGGAAGAGAGAAATAGGGGGGAGAGAGAGGGGGAGAGTGCGTGAGTGAGACGGAGCATAGGAGAGAGATACTAGGTTAGGTGGGACAATAAGCTGTGAGGAGGACACAAATAGACTACAAAGAGAGATGGTTTGGGATAGACAGCGATAAATGTCCCAGTGTTGTGGTAACATAAAATGGCCACTGAAAATGAACCTAAAATGGCTGACTGATGTGTGTGGATTTCCACAGATGAGAGGAGAGAGAGACAGACAGAAAGAGAGACAAAGAGGGAGACAGAGACCAAGACACAGAGAGTGATAGCAGGATACTTGTCGTAAGACAGAGGAAGAGGAGAAGGCCATTTGGCCCCTCAACCCTGTTCTGTCATTCAATGAGCTCATGGCTGATGTGTGATCTAACTCCATGTACCTATCTTTGCCCCTTAATACCTTTGGTTAACAAAAATCTATCAAACTCAGATTTAAAAATTAACAAGTGTCTCAGCATCAATTGCTGATTGTGGAAGAGAGTTTCAAACTGATACCACACCTGGTGTGTTGAAGTGTTTCTTCATTTCACTCCTGAAAGGTTTTTAGACGAGGTTTATATTTTTAGACTATGCCCCCATGTTCTAGACTCTGCAGCCAGTGGGAATTGTTACTCTCTGTCCACCCTATCAGTTTCCCTTATTATCTTGAAAACAATCATCAAATCACACCTGAGCCTTCAAAATTCCAGGGATACACAGTAAATCTCCAGCTACACTGTCCCATTAAACATTCCCAAGCCAAGCACAATGTTGGGTTTGACACAGAGTAAATTTCCCTCTGCGCTGTCCCATCACACACTCCCAGGGCAGGAACATCATGGGGTGGATACAGAGTGAATCTCACTCTACACTGTCTGATAGAGACAGAGAGAGAGAGAGAGAAAAAGAGAAACAGAGAGACATGGACTGACAGGGTGACTAAAAGAGATAGAAGGATACTTCACAGGGGATACTGGAAGAGGAAGATGCAATTCAACCACACAGCCCTGTTCCGGCATCAAATGAGATCTTGGCTGATCTGTGATGTAACTTACACCATATATCCTGCCTTTGCCCCTTATCTCTTAATACCTTTGGTTAACAAGAATCTATCAATCACAGATTTAAAAATTAACCAATAAACCAGCATGAAATTAGCACAACCAATATCATTGTGTGGGTGTTTCTGTGTGTGTGTGTGTGTGTGTGTGTCTATGTCTGTTTGGGTGTGATGGCTCCCACAGTGGAATAGCTTGCTGGATGTTTAAAATGTAGACTGTTCCTTCTGGATCATCAAACGTATCTGCCTGGGCCCCAACGTCAACTACATTTCCCCATCTCCCGAAGTTTTTTTCTCTCCATATCTATCTCTTATATGTTTGTGTACACAGCAGTGAAGGATTACATCAAATTAATATATCTTACATTATCCTTTTCATCCACCTCAACAATCTCTCTCTCTCCAATTTTGTCCCTCTCTACAGCCCTCTCTCTGCCTTCATATCTAACCCTCTCTCCCTCTGTCTCTCTCCGAATGTCAGAGATAGCAAGAGGGAGAGACAGAGAGAGAATGTTGAAGGAACTGTACTCTGTTCCTAAGCTGTGCTGAACCTGCTCTGGGAGTGTTTGATGGGCTACATTAATGGGCCGTGTACAGTCCTGGATCAGGCTGTGAAGAAGCACAGCTTGTTCAGTGTACAACGGGTCAAAGGGAATGATTCACTCCTGTCTGCTACTGGGAAGAGAGACTGACCTTAACATCAAGGCAGCGTTTGACCGAGTGTGACATCGAGGAACCCGAGTAAAACTGAAGTCAGTGGGAATCGGGGGAAATCTCTCCACTGGTTGGAATCATACCGAGCACAAAGGAAGATGGTTGTGGTTGTTGGAGGTCAATCATCTCAGTCCCAGGACATCACTGCAGGAGTTTATCAGGGTAGTGTCCGAGGCCCAGCCATCTTCAGCTGAGATCCCAGCAGAAAGTGCTTTAAATACTGAGCAGGTCAAGCAGCATCTGTGGAGAGAGAAACAGAGTTAGTGATTCAGCTCGATGCTTTCCAGATTTCCAGCATCCACAGTATTTTGCCTCAGATAATGAAGCAATCCAGAGCCACATGCACCAAGACCCAGACAACATTCAGGTTTGGGCCGACCAGTGACAAGTAACATTCACGTCACACAAGTGCCAGACAATGACCATCTGCAACAAGAGAGAATCCAACCACCTCCCCTTGGCATTCAAAGCATTATCCCATCGCTGAATCCCCCAGCGTCAACATCCTGGGGAAACATTGACATCAAACTTAACTGAACGAAACACATCAATAGTTTCTTCACCCAGTGGCTGGTGGGTGTCTGGAACTCACTGCCTGAAAGGGTGGTAGAGGCAGAAACCCTCATCACATTTAAAACAATCTCTTGGATATTCACTTCTCCATGTTTAAAATGGGTAAGGAATAACTCTCCTCGTCTACACTGCCCCATCGAACACTCTCAGAGAAGGTACATCACGGGTTAGATACAGAGTACAGTTCAGTTTAAACATTCCCTGGAGTGTCGGATTAACCCGGGTCACTCACTGTGCCCGTCTCAGCCTCAAGACTCACCTGCCTCAGTCACTGAGACGCTCCTGTATCACTTGCCTTAATGTAAGTGGATGCCGGGTTTGGGAGCAGGACAGGCACACGGGATTAGGATGACTGCTCATGTGGAGGATAAGCATCAGTAATCCCTCAGAGAATCAGAACAGACCAGCGAGACTCAGAAAAGGAAACTTGTGTTGAATTTGTGAGTCTTGCATTGTGGAATG
Organism: Heterodontus francisci; assembly: GCF_036365525.1. Taxonomy (NCBI): domain Eukaryota; kingdom Metazoa; phylum Chordata; class Chondrichthyes; order Heterodontiformes; family Heterodontidae; genus Heterodontus; species Heterodontus francisci. The sequence goes on from NW_027142301.1 coordinate 249,344, forward strand.
TTTTAGTATTTGGTGAGAATGTTGAACCAGTGACATTTTGCCCCAGTGGGATGAATAGACACTATATGACTTTATTACAACAGTAAGGTACCGTGTGTACTGTAAATATGGACTGAAATAACAATGTAACTGATCATTTTTCAGCTGAATACTATGACTACAGTTATACCTGCTATCCTGTTATATATGTGCTGCTATACCTGCTATATGTGAGAATGTACATACGACACGATGGGATGAAGTCAAAGTGGCCACTCTTTATATTTTCAGACAATGCCCCAAATTCCTGACTCCGCAGCCAGTGGGAATATTTACTCTCAGTCCACCCTATCAGTTTCCCTTATTATTTTATAAACTTTCATCAAATCATCCAATAACCTTCTAAATTCCAGGGATACAGAGTAAATCTCCAGCTACACTGTCCCATTAAATATTCCCAAGCCAAGCACAATGTTGGGTTTGACACAGAGTAAATTTCCCTCTATGCTGTCACATCACACACTCCCAGGGCAGGAACATCATGGGGTGGATACAGAGTGAATCTCACTCTACACTGTCTGATAGAGACAGAGAGAGAGACAGAAAGAGAGAAACAGAGAGACATGGACTGACAGGGTGACTAAAAGAGATAGAAGGATATTTAACAGGGGATATTGGAAGAGGAGGATGCAATTTAACCCCACAACTCTGTTCCTGCATTCAATGAGATCTTGGCTGATCTGTGATCAAACTTACACCATATATCCTGCCTTTGCCCCTTATCTCTTAATACCTTTGGTTAACAAGAATCTATCAATCACAGGTTTAAAAATTAACCAATAAGCCAGCATGAAATTTCCACAAACAGTATCATGAGGGTGTGATGGCTCCCACAGTGGAATAGCTTGCTGAATATTTAAAATTGAGACAGAGAGAGAGAGACAGAGATAGGAGAGAGAGGGAGAGACAGAGAGGGAAAGACAGATGGAGGAACAGAGAGAGTGACAGAGATGGAAGGAGAGAGAGGGAGAGACAGGGAGGGAAAGACAGATGGAGGGATAGAGAGAGAAGGAGAGAGATGGAGTGACAGGGAGGGACGGACAGATGGAGGGATAGAGAGAGAAGGAGAGAGATGGAGTGACAGGGAGGGAAGGACAGATGGAGGGATAGAGACAGAGAGAGGCAGAGACAGAGAGAAAAGGAGAGAGTGGGAGATACACAGAGGGAAAGGCAGTTGGAAAGACAACGAGTGAGAGACAGAGAGAGAGGAGAGAGAGGGAGTGTCTGGGAGGAAAAGACAGATGGAGGGACAGAGTGAGAGACAGAGAGAGAAGGAGAGAGAGGGAGTGACAGGGAGGGAAAGACAGATCGAGGGACAGAGTGAGAGACAGAGAGAGAAGGAGAGAGATGGAGTGACGGAGGGAAGGACAGATGGAGGGATAGAGAGAGAAACAGAGAGAGAAAGACAGAGAGGGAGTGACAGAGAGGGAAAGACAGATGGAGAGAGAGAGAGAGAGAGGCAGAGGTGGAAGGAGAGAGAGGGAGTGACAGAGAGGGAAAGACAGATGGAGGGACAGGGAGAGAGACAGAGAGAGAGGCAGAGACAGAGAGAGTAGAAGAGAGAGGGAGAGACAGGGAGGGAAAGACAGATGGAGGGACAGAGAGAGACACAGAGACAGAAGGAGAGAGAGGGAGAGACAGAGAGGGAAAGACAGATGGATGGACAGAGAGAGAGACAGAGAGAGAGAGAGTAGAAGAGAGAGGGAGTGTCAGGGAGGGAAAGACAGATGGAGGGATAGAGGGATAGAGAGAGAGACAGAGATAGATGGAGAGAGAGGGTGTGACAGAGACACAGAGAGAGAGGCAGAGACGGAGAGAGAAGGAGAGAGTGGGAGAGAAACAGAGGCAAAGGCAGTTGGAGAGACAGAGAGAGAGAAGCAGAGATCGAAGGAGAGAGAGGGAGTGACAAGGAGGGAAAGACAGAGAGAGGGAGAGACAGAGAAAGAAGGAGAGAGAGGGAGAGACAGAGAGGGAAAGACAGATGGAGGAACAGAGAGAGAGACAGAAATGGAGGAGAGAGAGGGAGGGAAAGGAAGGGAAAGACAGATGGAGAGACAGAGAGAAAGAGAGAGATAGAAGGAGAGAGAGGGAGAGACAGGGAGGGAAGGACCGACGGAGGGATCGAGAGAGAGAGACAGAGATAGAAGGAGAGAGAGGGAGAGGCAGAGAGGGAAAGACAGATGGAGAGACAGAGAGAGAGAGGCAGAGATGGAAGGAGAGAAAGGGAGTGATAAGGAGGGAAAGACAGATGGAGAGACAGAGAGAAAGAGAGAGAGAGAAGGAGAGACAGGGAGGGAAGGACAGATGGAGGGATAGAGGGATAGAGAGAGAGACAGCAATAGAAGGAGAGAGAGGGAGTGACAGAGAGACAAAGAGAGAGGGAGAGACAGAGAGAGAAGGAGGGAGTGGGAGAGAAACAGAGGCAAAGGCAGTTGGAGAGACAGAGAGAGAGAGAAGCAGAAATGGAAGGAGAGAGAGGGAGTGACAAGGAGGGAAAGACTAATGGAAAGACAGAGAGAGAGACAGAGAGAGAAGGAGAGAGTGGGAGTGTCAGGGAGGGAAAGACAGATGGAGAGACAGAGAGACAGAGATAGAAGGAGAGAGAGGGAGTGACAGAGAGGGAAAGACAGATGGAGGGACAGAGAGAGAGACAGAAATAGAAGGAGAGAGATGGAGAGACGGGAGGGAAGGACAGATGGAGGGATAGAGGGATCGAGAGATAGACAGCAATAGAAGGAGAGAGAGGGAGCGACAGAGAAGAAAGACAGATGGAGGGAAAGAGAGAGAGACAGAGATGGAAGGAGAGAGATGGTGAGACAGGGAGGGAAGGACAGATGGAGGGATAGAGGGATAGCGAGATAGACAGCAATAGAAGGAGAGAGAGGGAGTGACAGAGAGACAAAGAGAGAGGGAGAGACAGAGAGAGAAGGAGGGAGTGGGAGAGAAACAGAGGCAAAGGCAGTTGGAGAGACAGAGAGAGAGAAGCAGAGATGGACGGCGAGAGAGGGAGTGACAAGGAAGGAAAGACAGATGGAAAGACAGAGAGAGAGAGACAGAGAAAGAAGGAGAGAGAGGGAGAGACAGGAAGGGAAAGACAGATCGAGGGACAGAGTGAGAGACAGAGAGAGAAGAACAGAGAGGGAGTGACAGAGGGAATGACAGATGGAGAGACAGAGAAAGAGAGGCAGAGGTGGACGGAGAGAGAGGGAGTGACAGGGAGGGAAAGACAGATGGAAAGACAGAGAGAGAGAGACGGAGATAGAAGGAGAGAGAGGGAGAGACAGAGAGGGAAAGGCAGATGGAGAGACAGAGAGAGAGAGGCAGAGATGGAAGGAGAGAGAGAGGGAGAGACAGAGAAGGAAAGACAGAAGGAGGGACATAGAGAGAGACAGAGATAGAAGGAGAGAGAGAGTGTGTCAGGGAGGGAAAGACAGATGGAGAGACAGAGAGAGAGAGAGAGATAGAAGGAGAGAGAGGGAGAGACAGGGAGGGAAGGACCGACGGAGGGATTGAGAGAGAGAGACAGAGATAGAAGGAGAGAGAGGGAGAGGCAGAGAGGGAAAGACAGATGGAGAGACAGAGAGAGAGAGGCAGAGATGGAAGGAGAGAAAGGGAGAGACAGAGAGGGAAAGACAGATGGAGAGACAGATGGAGAGACAAAGTGAGAGACAGAGAGAGAAGGAGAGAGAGGGAGAGATAGAGGGAAAGACAGGTGGAGGGACAGAGAGAGAGACAGAGAGAGAGACAGAGAGAGATGGAGAGACAGAGAGTAGGAGAAAGGGAGTGACAGAGAGGGAAAGACAGATGGAGGGACAGAGAGAGAGACAGAGATAGAAGGAGAGAAATGGAGAAACAGAGAGGGAAAGACTGATGGAGGGACAGAGAGAGAGTCAGAGAGAGAGGCACAGACAGAGATAGAAGAACAGAGACAGAGATGGAAAGACAAATGGAGGGACAGAGAGAGAGACAGATATAGGAGAGAAATGGAGAAACAGACAGGGAAAGACTGATGGAGGGACAGAGAGAGAGACAGAGTGAAGCAGATAGAAGGACAGAGACAGAGGGGGAAAGACAAATGGAGGAACAGAGAGAGAGACAGAGAGAGAGAGACAGAGCTAGAAGGACAGGGAGGGCAGGACAGATGGAGGGACAGACAGAGAGACAGAGATAGAAGGAGAGAAATGGAGAAACAGACAGGGAAAAACTGATGGAGGGACAGAGAGAGAGAGACAGAGTGAAGCAGATAGAAGGACAGAGACAGAGAGGGAAAGACAAATGGAGGAACAGAGAGAGAGACTGAGAGAGAGAGACAGAGATAGAAGGACAGGGAGGGCAGGACAGATGGAGGGACAGACAGAGAGACAGAGATAGAAGGAGAGAAATGGAGAAACAGACAGGGAAAAACTGATGGAGGGACAGAGAGAGAGAGACAGAGTGAAGCAGATAGAAGGACAGAGACAGAGAGGGAAAGACAAATGGAGGAACAGAGAGAGAGACTGAGAGAGAGAGACAGAGATAGAAGGACAGGGAGGGCAGGACAGATGGAGGGACAGACATAGAGACAGAGAGAGAGAGACAGAGATAGAAGGAGAGAGAGGGAAGGACAGATGGAGGGACAGAGTGAGGGACAGAGAGAGAAGGAGAGAGATGGAGTGACAGGGAGTGACAGGGAGGGTCGGATAGATGGAGGGATACAGCGACAGAGACAGAGATAGAAGGACAGAGAGGGAGAGACAGAGAGGGAGGCAGAGACAGGGAGAGAAGGAGAGAGAGGGAGAGACAGAAAGGGAAAGGCTGTTGGAGAGACAGAGAGAGCGAGACAGAGTGAGACGCAGAGACAGAGATAGAAGGCGAGAGAGGAAGTGACAGGGAGGGAAGGACAGATGGAGGGATAGAGAGAGAGACAAAGAGAGAAGGAGAGAGATGGAGTGACAGGGAGGGATGGATAGATGGAGGGATAGAACGAGAGAGAGAGATAGAAGGAGAGAGAGGGAGTGACAAGGAGGGAAAGACAGATGGAAAGAGAGAGAGACAGAGATGGAAGGAGAGAGATGGTGAGACAGGGAGGGAAAGACAGATGGAGGGATAGAGGGATAGCGAGATAGACAGCAATAGAAGGAGAGAGAGGGAGTGACAGAGTGAGAAGGAGGGAGTGGGAGAGAAACAGAGGCAAAGGCAGTTGGAGAGACAGAGAGAGAGAGAAGCAGAGATGTACGGCGAGAGAGGGAGTGACAAGGAGGGAAAGACAGATGGAAAGACAGAGAGAGAGAGAGGGAGAGACAGAAAGGGAACGACAGATGGAGAGACAGAGAGAGAAGGAGAGAGAGGGAGAGACAGAGAGAGAGGCAGAGACAGAGAGAGAAGGAGAGAGAGGGAGGGACCGAAAGGGAAAGACAGATGGAGAGACAGAGAGAGAGATACACACAGATAGAAGGAGAGAGAGGGAGAGACAGAGAGGAAAAGGCAGATGGAGGGGCAGAGAGAGAGAAATTAAGAGAGAGAGATAGAAGGAGAAAGACATAGAGACAGAGAGGGAAAGACAGAAGGAGGGACAGAGAGAGAGACAGAGAGAGTGGCAGAGACAGAGATAGAAGGAGAGAGAGGGAGTGTCAGGAGGAGGGGGAGAGGGAGATAGAGGGGGGAGAGACAGATAGAGGGAGAGAGACAGATAGAGGGAGAGAGACAGATAGATAGAGGGGGAGACAGACAGAGGGGGAGACAGACAGACAGAGGGGGAGACAGAGAGATAGAGGGGGAGAGGGAGATAGAGGGGCAGAGGGAGATAGAGGGGGAGAGGGAGATAGAGGGGGAGAGGGAGAGAGAGGGGGGAGAGGGAGAGAGAGGGGGGAGAGGGAGAGAGAGGGGGGGAGAGGGAGAGAGTGAGATAGAGGGCGAGAGACAGATCGATGGGGAGAGTGAGATAGAGGGGGGATAGGGAGATAGAGGGCGAGAGACAGATCGATGGGGAGAGGGAAATAGAGGGGGAGAGGTAGATAGAGGGGGAGAGGGAGATAGAGGGTGGAGACGGAGATAGAGGGGGAGAGATGGATGGGGTAGAGGGTGGTGAACCTGTGGAATTCTCTACCGCAGAAGGCAGTGGAGGCCAATTCATTAAATATATTCATGGAGGAGAGAGATATATTTCTTAATGTCAAAGGGATCAAGGGGTATGGGGAGAAAGTGGGAACAGGGTACTGAATTAGACCATCGATCATGATCTTTATTGAATGACGGAGCAGGCCCAAAGGGCCGAATGGCCTGCTCCTGCTCCTATTTTCTATGTTTCTATGAGAGAGGTGGATTGAGAGAGGGAGAGATAGAGAGAGGAGAAAGAGAGAGAGAAGGAGAGATAGAGATGGAGCGAGGTGACCCTGATATTCTCTCTCTCTCACACACACATCCAGACACACACAGACACATACATAAAGGGACAGACACACACACAGAGACACACAGAGACACACAGAGACACACACACACACACACACACGGACACACACACACACACAGACAGACAGACACACACACACAGATTTTACAATCCACACTGATGTCAGTAAAAATGACCAACAGAACCTCAGTAACAATCCCCAGTGTCTGCCCAGTCCTGTAGAGAGACAGAGAGAGAGAGATAGGGCAGTGACAGAGAAAGACAGTGAAAGAGGGAGGACAAAACAGCTTGTAGGAGAAACTTTACATTTATTTGTGTTCCACAGATTTTATTAAAAGTTGAAAGGGACTGGACACTGGAAAAGCTGTCAACACACAACAACAACACTGAGAGACTTTAGATGTGAGGGAAGGGGAGACACACTTTAAAATCCACACTGATGTCAGTAAAAATCCCGAAACACAACCTCAGTAACAATCCCCATTATCTGCCCAGTCCTGTATTGTGGGTATATGTCAAATATGTTCACACAAAGACAAACAGGGTGGTACTCCCAAATCTAGAGCCCCTTGGATGTCAAGGATCAAACCGGGTACGATAAGGCACAAGAGGGAAGCTTATGTCAGATACCGAGAGCTCAATACAACAGAAAGCTGAGAGGAGTGGAGAAAGTACAAGGGTGAAATGAAAACGCAAATTAGGAGAGCAAAGAAATGGCCGGAAAATAATATTACCATTAAAAGCAAAGAAATCACATAGATGTTTTATAAATACATGAAGAGCAAGAGGATAAATAAGGATAGAGTATTAGGGACCAAAAAGGGAATGTGTGTATGGAGGTGGGAGATGTGGGCATGGTTCTTAATGAATACTTTGTCTCCCTCTTTATAAAAGAGGGGGAACAATGCAGATATTGTAGTTAAAGAGGAGGAGTGTGAAATATTGGATGGGATAAACAGAGTGAGAGGGAAATATTAAGGTGTTTGGCAACTTTGAAAGTGGATAAATGGTCAGGCCTGGATGCATTGGAACCAGTTCAGAGAAGGTTCACTCGGCTGATTCCTGGGATGAAGGGGTTGTCTTATGAGGAATGGTTGAACAGGTTGGGCCTATACTCATTGGACTTTAGAAGAATGAGAGGTGATCTTATTGAAACATACTAAATATTTAAAGGGATAGACAGGTTAGATGCAGGTAAGATGTCTCCTTTGGTTCGGGAGTCGAGAACCAGGGGACACAATTTCAAAATCAGGGGGAAGCCACTGAGGTCAGAGATGGGGAGAAATGTCTTTACTCAGAGGGTTGTGAATCTTTGGAATTCTCTACTCCAGTGGGCTGTGGAAGCTCAGTCTGGGAAAAAGGCATTGAAGTGGATGATCAGCCATGATCGTATTGAATGGCGGAACAGGCTCGATGGGCTGAATGGCCGACTCCTGTTCCTATGTTCCCAAGCTGCTGAAATAGTTTCTCCCAAACTATGCCATCAGTTCCCCTTAATATCTCAACACCTTTGAACAAATCACCTTGATCCTCCTAAATTCCAGGCAATAAAACCCTAGTTTGTGTAATATCACCTCGTAATTTAACCCTTGGAGTCCAGTTATCATTCTGGTAAATCTACACTGCACTCAAATGGACATGGACCCCCCAAAGTCTCTTTGAACCTCCAGTGTTTCTATCTTTACACCATTTATAAAGTACTCTGTTCTAGTCTTTTTTTTACTGACATTGAAATCTAACTACCACAGTTTTGCCCATTTATTTAAGATATTAATATCTCTTTGTAATTTGATGCTTCCAGCTACACTGCTTACAATGCTGCCTATTTTTGTGTCATTGGTAAACTTGGGTATGTTGCATTCTACCACATCATCTTAAATCATTAATAAATACAGCAAAACTGAGACACACACGGGCTTTGCACTAGTAGACAGGAGTGAATCATTCCAACCTAGAGGCTTTTTAACTCCAGATTTATGTTTTTTGAAAGAAAAAATAGAATTCAAATTCAGAACAGCCCTGTGTGGGATTTGAACTCCGGCTTTTTCAATCATCAGCTCAGGCCTTCAAATTAAAACCCATAAAAAGAGATTCATTTTCCTCCTGCTGTTGTCTGACGGTCTCAGGTTTTGTATATTGTTCCCTTCGCCTCTTCTTCCATGTGTTTGAAGTCTTTGAAGTTTGTCAGACATTGGTAAACTACTTCATGTGGTGTTGTGTAAATACCTTCAATTCTGTGTATCTGCAAGGGACACAATTCAAATTCTCACCTTATTGCATCAACTAAAACCTGCAGGTCCATTCAAACAACTCTATTTCCTGTCTCTGCAAAGACAGCTCACACTTCCACAATGCAGGAATGTCTGAATGGAAACAGCTTTTGACACATTTCCCCACATGTTTGCCAACACTTTTCAGGATAAAGCTAAATTCAACTTAGAGATTGCAAGCTCCAAATTGAATCTTTTAGATGTAAAAAGTGACACAAATGAAATCCCAGATCTCTCTGTCCCTGCACCCATTTTAACATTGTACCATTTAGTTTATATCGCTTCTCCTCAGCCTTCCTTCCAAAATGCATCATTTGACATTTCTCAGCATTGAAGTTAACCTGCTATGTGTCTGACCATTTCACCAGACTGCCTCTATCCTCCTGAAGTCTACTCCTATTCCCTTCACTGTTTATTACATTGCAAATGGCACAATGTTGAAGTTATTCCCTGTATACCCCAGTCTAAGTCATTCATATATCAATAAGATCAGTGGTCCTAATCAAAACCCCTGGGGAATACCACAATTTACACTGTATACAGTGATTACAAAAGCCGAGAGGGTGAGCTGAACATTTATAAAGCTCTGGTCAGGTAACAGAGAGGGAGAGACTGGGATTCAGAGGGTAACGGAGAGCGAGAGACTGGGACGCAGAGGGTAACGGAGAGGGAGAGACTGGGATTCAGAGGGTAACAGTGAGGGAGAGTCTGGGACTCAGAGGGTAACAGAGAGGGAGAGACTGGGATTCAGAGGGTAACGGAGAGGGAGAGACTGGGATTCAGAGGGGAACAGAGAGGGAGAGTCTGGGATTCAGAGTGTAACAGAGAGGGAGAGACTGGGATTCACAGGGTAACAGAGAGGGAGAGACTGGGATTCAGAGGGTAACAGAGGGGGAGAGACTGGGATTCAGAGGGTAACAGAGAGGGAGAGACCGGGATTCAGAGGGTAACAGAGAGGGAGAGACTGGGATTCTGAGGGTAACAGAGAGGGAGAGACTGGGATTCAGAGGGTAACAGAGGGGGAGAGACTGGGATTCAGAGAGTAACAGAGGGGGAGAGACTGGGATTCAGAGGGTAACAGAGAGGGAGAGACTGGGATTCAGAGGGTAACAGAGAGGGAGAGACTGGGATTCAGAGGGTAACAGAGAGGGAGAGACTGCAATTCAGGGGGTAACAGAGAGGGAGAGTCTGGGATTCAGAGGGTAACAGAGAGGGAGATACTGAGATTCAGAGGGTAACAGAGAGGGTGAGACTGGGATTCAGAGTGTAACAGAGAGGGAGAGACTGGGATTCAGAGGGTAACAGAGGGGGAGAGACTGGGATTCAGAGGGTAACAGAGAGGGAGAGACTGGGATTCAGAGGGTAACAGAGGGGGAGAGACTGGGATTCAGAGAGTAACAGAGGGGGAGAGACTGGGATTCAGAGGGTAACAGAGAGGGAGAGACTGGGATTCAGAGGGTAACAGAGGGGGAGAGACTGGGATTCAGAGGGTAACAGAGAGGGAGAGACTGGGATTCAGAGGGTAACAGAGGGGGAGAGACTGGGATTCAGAGAGTAACAGAGGGGGAGAGACTGGGATTCAGAGGGTAACAGAGAGGGAGAGACTGGGATTCAGAGGGTAACAGAGAGGGAGAGACTGGGATTCAGAGGGTAACAGAGGGAAAAATAGATTTGGCGAGGGCAACATAGAAATTTTAAGACACAGGAAGAGGCCACTTGGCCCATTCTCTCTGTGCCAGCCGAAAAACGATCAACCTATTCTCATCCCACCTTTCAGCATTTGGTCCGAGCGCTGCAGCTTACCGCACTTGAGGTGCCTATCCAGACTCCTTCTGAATGAGTTGAGGGTCTCTGCCTCAACTACCCTTTCAGGCAGTGAGTTCCAGACCATCGCGACCCTCTGGGTGAAAAAGATTTTCCTCAACTCCCCTCTAATTTTTCTACCAATCACTTTAAATCTATGCCCCCTCGTCACTGACCTTTCTGCTATGGTTCTCTGCCCTTCACCTCCACTCTATCCAGGACCCTCAAAATTTTGTACATTTCAATCAGATCTCCCCTCAGCCTTCTCTGTTCCAAGGACAACAACCCCTGCCTATCCTCATAGCTACAATTCTCCAGTCCTGGCAACATCCTAGAAAATGGGAGAGAGACAAAGTCCCGTGTTCATAACACATGGATAAAGAGGTTAATCATCTGAGCTGTTACTCTGAGACAGGGACAGAGAGGGAGAAAGAGAGAGAGAGAGGGAGAGAGAGAGGGAGGGAGAGAGTGAGGGAGAGAGTGAGGGAGAGAGTGAGGGAGAGAGTGAGGGAGAGAGAAAGAGCGAGGGAGAGAGGGAGGGAGAGAGAGGGAGAGAGGGAGGGAGAGATGGTGTGGGGGAGACACAAACTGAGACGTGGACAGAGGTAGCGAGAGGGAGAAAGGGAGAGATAGAGAGGGATAGGCAGAGAGAGAGAGAGGCAGAGAGAGAGATAGGGAGAGACAGAGAGAGGGAGCGATGGTGTGAGGGAGGCACAAATTGAGACATGGACAGAGGTTGAGAAAGAGAGAGAGGGAGAGACAGAGAGAGAGAGCTGGGGGAGAGACAGATAGAGAGTGAGAGAGGCACAGAGAGAGAAGGAGACACAGAGAGGCAGTCATGGAGAGGCAGACAGAGAGCTAGAGAGAGACAGAGAGAGAGGGAGAGATGGTGTGAGGGAGGCACAAATTGAGACATGGACAGAGGTAGAGAGAGAGAGGGAGAGAAAAAGACAGAGAGAGAGAGATAGTGAGAGAGAGAGGGGGGTAAGACAGATAGTGAGGGACAGAGGCAGTGTGAGAGAGGCAGAGTGAGAGAGGCAGATTAGAAGGTAGCAAATGTAACCCCACTATTTACAAAAGGAAGGAGAGAGAAAATGGGGAACTAAAGACCTGTTCGTCTAACATCAGTCATTGGGAAAATGCTCGAATCTATAATAAAGGATGTGATAACAGGACACTTAAAGAGAGAGTGCAGGGGGTGGGGGGAGAGAGAGATGGGGGGAGAGAGAAATGGGGGGGAGTGAGATGGGGGAGAGTGTGTGAGTGAGACGGAGCAAAGGAGAGAGATACTAGGTTAGGTGGGACAATAAGCTGTGAGGAGAACACAAATAGACTACAAAGAGAGATGGTTTGGGATAGACAGCGATAAATGTCCTCGTGTTGTGGTAACATAAAATGGCCACTGAAAATGAACCTAAAATGGCTGACTGATGTGTGTGGATTTCCACAGATGAGAGGAGAGAGAGAGAGACAAAGAGGGAGACAGAGACCAAGACACAGAGAGTGATAGCATGATATTTGTCGTAGGACAGAGGAAGAGGAGGAGGCCATTTGGCCCCTCAACCCTGTTCTGTCATTCAATGAGCTCATGGCTGATGTGTGATCTAACTCCATGTACCTATCTTTGTCCCTTAATGCCTTTGGTTAACAAAAATCTATCAAACTCAGATTTAAAAATTAACAAGTTTCTCAGCATCAATTGCTGATTGAGGAAGAGAGTTCCAAACTGATACCAAACCTGGTGTGTTGAAGTGTTTCTTCATTTCACTCCTGAAAGGTTTTGAGACTACGTTTAGATTTTTAGACTCGGCCCACAAGTTCCTGACTCCGCAGCCAGTGGGAATAGTTATTCTCTGTCTACCCTATCAGAGTCTCCTTGTTTGCACTGCCCCATCGAACAATCTCAGAGAAGGTACAGCACGGGTTAGATACAGAGTACAGTTCAGTTTAAACATTCCCTGGAGTGTCGGATTAACCCGGGTCACTCACTGTGCCCGGCTCAGCCTCAAGACTCACCTGCCTCAGTCACTGAGACGCTCCTGTATCCCTTGCCTTAACATAAGTGGATGCCGGGTTTGGGAGCGGGACAGGCACACGGGATTAGGACGACTGCTCATGTGGAGGATAAGCATCAGTAATCCCTCAGAGAATCAGAACAGACCAGCGAGACTCAGAAAAGGAAACTTGTGTTGAATTTGTGAGTCTTGCATTGTGGAATGCTTTAGTATTTGGTGAGAATGTTGAACCAGTGACATTTTGCCCCAGTGGGATGAATAGACACTATATGACTTTATTACAACAGTAAGGTACCGTGTGTACTGTAAATATGGACTGAAATAACAATGTAACTGATCAATTTTCAGCTGAATTTTATGACTACAGTTATACCTGCAATCCTGTCAGAATGTACATAAGACACGATGGGATGAAGTCAAAGTGGCCACTGTTGAATTTACTAGCTTGATCTTTGTGGGAACACAAGGGTTAAGTAAGTTAAAAATATTAAATGGTCAATTCACTTGTTTAAGTAAACACTGAACAGAAATGGGTCTGGAATGTCCTATGTACTGCATTCCTACTCCTACATCTACTCTGTCAGGACCCCTCATGATTTTGAACACCTGTATCAAATCTCATCTCAAGTTTCTCTTCTCTATGGAGAACAACACCAGTTTCTCCAATCTATCCAGGTAACTGAAGTCCCTCATCCCTGGAACCTTGCTCGTGAATCTTTTCTGCATCCTCTCTAAAGCCCCCACATCCTTCCGAAAGTACGGTGTCCAGAATTGGACACAATACTAGTTGAGGATGAAGCAGTGTTTTATAAAGCTTCATCATAACCTCCTTGCTTTTATACTCTTAAGCCTCTATTTACAAAGCTTCGGATCCCATATGCCTTTTAACCACTTTCTCAACTAGCTCTGCCACCTTCAATTTGTGCACACACATCCCCAGGTCTCTCTGTTCCTGCACCCACTTCCTTCTGTTCTTCGGTTCTCATGACACAGAGGGACAGGAGGACAGGGAGGTCTGGAAAGAAGGAGGGGGAGAGAGAGCAAACAAACAGGAAACACGTATGGGAACACCACCACCTGCAAGTTTCCCTTAAGTCACACACCATCCTGACTTGGAACTATATCGCTGCTCCTTCACTGTGACTGGGTCAAAATCCTGGATCTCCCTTCCTAACAGCACTGTGGGTGTACCTACCCCACACAGATTGCAGCGGTTCAAGAAGGAGGCTCAACACCACCTTCTCAAGGGCAATTATGAATGGGCAATAAATGCTGTCCTGGCCACTAACACACACATCCAACAAATGAATCAAGAAAATAAAAATTTGACACCGAGTCACTTCAGGAGATATTAGACCAGATGACCAAAAACTTGGTCAGAGGTTGGTTTGAGGGAGAATCCTCAAAGAGGAAAGAGAGTTAGTGAGATGGAGAGGTTTGGGAAAGGAATTCCAGAGTTAGGGCCTTGGCAGCTTGAAGGCATGGCCACCAATGGTGGAACGATTCAAATTGGGGATGTTCAAGAGGCCAGAATTAGAGGATGGCAGATATTGGTGGATTGTGGAGCTGGAGGAGATTGCAGAGATAGGGAGGGGTCATTTGTGGAAGACAATTCCAAAATTCCACCATCCTTTGTGTGTAGAAGTGTTAATAAATTTCACCCTTGACAGGGTCTTCGACTAATGTTCGATTTTTCGACTGCGCCCCTCGTCAGAGACTCCTCCAACCAGTGAGAAGAGTTTCTCTCTATCTACCCCATCACTTTCCAGTATTGTCTTGTAAACTTTAATCAATTCACCCAGCACAGTGGCACAGTGGTTAGCACCGCAGCCTCACAGCTCCAGCGACCCGGGTTCAATTCTGGGTACTGCCTGTGTGGAGTTTGCAAGTTCTCCCTATGCCTGCGTGGGTTTCCTCCGGGTGCTCCGGTTTCCTCCCACATGCCAAAGACTTGCAGGTTGATCGGTAAATTGGCCATTAGCAATTGCCCCTAGTATAGGTGGGTGGTAGGGAAATATGGGGACAGGTAGGGATGTGGTAGGAATATGGAATTAGTGTAGGATTAGTATAAATGGTTGGTTGATGGTCGGCACAGACTCGGTGGGCCGAAGGGCCTGTTTCAGTGCTGAATCTCTAAACTAAACTAAACTAAACACCCCTTACACTTCAAAATTCCAGGGATACAGAGTAAAGCTCCGTCTAAACTGTCCCTTCAAATGCTGCCAAGCCAAGTACAGAATGGAGTTATCTACAGAGCAAGTCTCTGTCCTCTCTGTTCTATAAAACACTCGCAGGACAGGTACAGGGGATATTGGAAGAGGAAGATGCAATTCAACCACTGGTTGGAATCATACCGAGCACAAAGGAAGATGGTTGTGGTTGTTGGAAGTCAATCATCTCAGTCCCAGGACATCGCTGCAGGAGTTTATCAGGGTAGTGTCCTCAGCCCAGCCATCTTCAGCTGAGACCCCAGCAGAAAGTGCTTTAAATACTGAGCAGGTCAAGCAGCATCTGTGGAGAGAGAAACAGAGTTAGTGATTCAGCTCGATGCTTTCCAGATTTCCAGCATCCACAGTATTTTGCCTCAGATAATGAAGCAATCCAGAGCCACATGCACCAAGACCCGGACAACATTTAGGTTTGGGCCGACCAGTGACAAGTAACATTCACGTCACACAAGTGCCAGGCAATGACCATCTGCAACAAGAGAGAATCCAACCACCTCCCCTTGGCATTCAAAGCATTATCCCATCGCTGAATCCCCCAGCGTCAACATCCTGGGGAAACATTGACATCAAACTTAACAGAACGAAACACATCAATAGTTTCTTCACCCAGTGGCTGGTGGGTGTCTGGAACTCACTGCCTGAAAGGATTAGTATAAAATGGGTGGTTGATGGCCGGCACAGACTGGGCGGGCCGAAGGGCCTGTTTCAGTGCTGTATCTCTAAACCAAACTGAAATAAACACCCCTTACACTTCAAAATTCCAGGGATACAGAGTAAAGCTCCGTCTAAACTGTCCCTTCAAATGCTGCCAAGCCAAGTACAGAATGGATTTATCTACAGAGCAAATCTCTGTCCTCTCTGTTCCATAAAACACTCGCAGGACAGGTACAGTGTGGGGTTAGATACCGAGTAAAGCTGCCACTATATATGCCTCTCTTTCACCTCCTCCATCCAGATGGAGAGAGTAACAGTGAGAAAGACAGGGATAGATATAGAGAGGGAATAACAGAGAGAGGGAAGGATCGCAATGGGGAGAGATTACCAGAGAGGAAGAGATTGGGATGGAGAGTGTCGGTCAGTGTTCCTGCAAAGCTGTGTGCAGCAGCCTGGAAGGTACCACGCAGGTCCTGTTCCGTGATAAATAACACACGTCTTCGAAGATACTTAAAAATTTAAAGGGACTGCACGTGGGACAAAAACAACTTGCCGTGCACAACAACTAAATTTTCTGGGAACATTGGAGCCAGCTGTAGCTCAGTGGGTAATAATCCTGCCTCTGAGTTATACGTTTGTGGGTTCAGGTCCGAACACAAAATCTAGGCTGATGTCACCCAACAGAAAATCAGAACAGACCAGCGAGACACAGAAAAGGAAACTTGTGTTGAATTTGTGAGCCTCGCTTTCTGTAATGTTTTAGTGTTTGGTCAGAATGTTGACCCAGTGAAATTTTGCCCCTGTGGCATGAGAGTTATCTGAATAGAGATTATAACATCTTATTACAACATGAAGGTACCGTGCGCACTGAGTATAACAACATTTGCAGCGTCCCATCATGTAAAATACTTTACTGGGTGTGGGATCAGGGTTTGATATTTCCAAAACACTGAGGGAAACTCGGACTTTTAATCAGCCCTGGGAGGAAAGTAAACCTGGAGACTTTCAAACAGTAATCAATGTCAGATTTGATCAATTATTAGGGATTAATCAATTTAGTATACAAAGCAGACAGAATATGCCGTTAAAGAGCGGGATATGGGTTTCCTACCAGCCTGCAGAAGGAAGTGCACCATCTGCAGTTGTCGTATCACCAAAAGCAGCCAAATTAAAATAGCAGATTGATGTATGTGGAGTTTTACTGAGGTTCTGAGAGAGGAGAGAGAAACAGGCATAGACACAGACAGACACACAGACACCCACACACAGAGAACCACACACACTGAACCACACACACAGACACACAGAGAAACACACACACAGAACCACACACACACACAGACCGACATGCACAGACACACAGAGAACGACATGCACAGACACACACACAAACAGACTGCCCAAGGGACAGAGAGTGACAGAAGAATATTTCAATTTCTATAATATTTCAATTTCAGTTTCTATAAGATCCCCCCTCATTCTTCTGAATTCCAATGAATATAATCCCAATCTACTCAGTCTCTCCTCATAAGCCAACCCCCTCAACTCTGGAATCAACCTAGTGAACCTCCTCTGCACCCTCTCCAGTGCCTGCACATCCTTTCTCAAGTAAGGAGACCAAAACTGCACACAGTACTCCAGGTGCGGCCTCACCAGTACCTTTATACAGCTGCAACATAACCTCTCTGCTTTTAAACTCAATCCCTTTAGCAATGAAGGACAAAATTCCATTTGCCTTCCTAATTACTTGCTGTACCTGCAGACCAACCTTTTGCGATTCATGCACAAGGACACCCAGGTCCCTCTGCATAGCAGCATGCTGCAACTTTTTACCATTCAAGTAATAATCCTTTTTACTGTTACTCCTACCGAAATGAATAACTTCACATTTATTAACATTGTATTCCATCTGCCAGACCTTTGCCCACTCACTCAATGTATCTATGTTCCTCTGCAAAGTTTCACAGTCATCTGCACACTTTGCTCTGCCACTCATCTTAGTGTCATCTGCAAACTTTAACAGCCTACACGTGGTCCCCAACTCCAAATCATCGATATAAATTGTAAATAATTGTGGTCCCAACACCGATCCCTGAGGCACACCACTAGTGACTGATTGCCAGCCAGAATAGCACTCATTTATCCCCACTCTCTGCTTCCTGTTAGTCAACCAGAGAGGGAAAGGCAGTTGGAGAGACAGAGAGAGAGAGAGACGCAGAGATGGAAGGAGAGAGATGGAGTGACAGGGAGGGAAAGACAGATGAAGAGACAGAGTGAGAGACAGAGAGAGGAGAGAGATGGAGTGACAGGGAGGGAAGGACAGATGGAGAGACAGAGAACGAGAGACAGAGATAGAAGGAGAGAGAGGGAGTGACAGGGAGGGAAAGACAGATGGAAAGACTGAGAGAGAGAGAGGCAGAGATGGAAGGAGGGAGAGTGAGACAGAGAGGGAAAGACAGATGGAGGGACAGAGAGAGAGACACACAGAGATGGAAGGAGAGAGATGGAGTGACAGGGAGGGAAAGACAGATGGAGGGACAGAGTGAGGGACAGAGAGTGGAGAGAGATGGAGTGACAGGGAGGGAAAGACAGATGGAAAGACTGAGAGAGAGAGAGGCAGAGATGGAAGGAGGGAGAGGCAGTGACAGGGAGGGAAAGACAGATGGAAAGACTGAGAGAGAGAGACAGAGATAGAAGGAGAGAGAGGGAGTGACAGGGAGGGAAAGACAGATGGAAAGACTGAGAGAGAGAGAGACAGAGATAGAAGGAGAGAAATGGAGTGACAGGGAGGGAAGGACAGATGGAGAGACAGAGAGCGAGAGACAGAGATAGAAGGAGAGAGAGGGAGTGACAGGGAGGGAAAGACAGATGGAGAGACAGAGAGAGAGAGAGACCGAGATAGAAGGAGAGAGAGGGAGAGACAGGAAGGGAAAGACAGATGGAGAGACAGAGACAAGGAGAGAGATGGAGTGACAGGGAGGGAAGGACAGATGGAGGGACAGAGAGAGAGAGACAGAGAGAGAAGGAGAGAGATGGTGTGACAGGGAGGGAAGGACAGATGGAGAGGCAGAGATGGAAGGATTGAGAGAGTGTGTGACAGGGAGGGAAAGACAGATGGAAAGAGAGAGGGAGAGACAGACAGCGAGGGAAAGACATATGGAGGGGCAGAGAGTGAGACAGAGAGAGAAGGAGAGAGAGGGAGTGTCAGGGAGGGAAAGACAGATGGAGGGACAGAGAGAGAGCGAGAGACAGGGAGAGAGATGGAGTGACAGGGAGTGAAGGAAAGATAGAGGGATAGAGAGAGAGACAGAGAGAGGCAGAGACAGAGATCGAAGGAGGGAGATGGAGTGACGGGGGGTGGGGAGGGTGGTGCAGTAGACAGGTGGAGGGACAGAGAGAGAGAGGCAGAGATGGAAGTAGTGAGAGGGAGTGTCAAGGAGGGAAAGACAGATGGAGGGACAAAGTGAGAGACAGAGAGAGCAGGAGAGAGATGGAGTGACAGGGAGGGAAGGACAGATGGAGGGATAGAGAGGGAGAGACAGAGAGAGTGGCAGAGACAGAGATAGAAGCAGAGAGAGGGAGTGACAGGGAGCGAAAGACAGATGGAGAGACAGGAAGAGACAGAGATCTCTCCCGATGTTTCTGTCTCCATACCTATTTCTTAAATGTTTGTGCACACAGCAGTGAAGGATTACATCAAATTAATTTCTCTTACATTCTCCCTTTCAATCGACCCCGCAATCTCTCTCTCTCCAACCTCGTCCCTCTCCACAGCACTCTCTCTGTCTCCATATCTAACCCTCTCTCCCTCTGTCTCTCTCCTAGTGTCAGAGATAGCAGGAGGGAGAGACAGAGAGAGGAAGACAGAGAGAGAATGTTGAAGGAACTGTACTCTGTTCCTAAGCTGTGCTGAACCTGCTCTGGGAGTGTTTGATGGGCTACATTAATGGGCCGTGTACAGTCCTGTATCAGGCTGTGAAGAAGCACAGCTTGTTCAGTGTACAACGGGTCAAAGGGAACGATTCACTCCTGTCTGCTACTGGGAAGAGAGACTGACCTTAACATCAAGGCAGTGTTTGACCGAGTGTGACATCGAGGAGCCCGAGTAAAACTGAAGTCAGTGGGAATCTGCTGGTTGGACTCATACCGAGCACAAAGGAAGATGGTTGTGGTTGTTGGAGGTCAATCATCTCAGTCTCAGGACATCACTGCAGGAGTTCCTCAGGTTAGTGTCCTCGGCCCATCCATCTTCAGCTGCTTCCTCAATGACCTGCCCTCCATCGTAAGGTCAGAAGTAGGGATGTTCACTGTTGATTGCACAGCGTTCAGTTCCATTCGCACCTCCTCAGATAATGAAATCCCAGCAGGAAGTGCTGGAAATACTGAGCAGGTCAGGCAGCATCTGTGGAGAGAGAAACAGAGTTAGTGATTCAGCTCGATGCTTTCCAGATTTCCAGCATCCGCAGTATTTTGCCTCAGATAATGAAGCAATCCAGAGCCACATGCACCGAGACCCAGACAACATTCAGGTTTGGGCCGACCAGTGGCAAGTAACATTCACGTCACACAAGTGCCAGACAATGACCATCTGCATCAAGAGAGAATCCAACCACCTCCCCTTGGCATTCAAAGCATTATCCCATCGCTGAATCCCCCAGCGTCAATATCCTGGGGAAACATTGACATCAAACTTAACTGAAGGAAACACATCAATAGTTTCTTCACCATCTCTCTGGGACAGAGAGACACAGATAAAGAATGTGAGTAAGCTTTGACAGAACCTCAGTAAATTGTTCCAACCATTGTTAATGATAGAAATCAAGGATTATATTCGAGCAAAGGAAGAGGCAGAGAATGTTAGCCCCTTTATAACTATATCCTTTAGTTTAGATTGCCTCTCCTCCTTCTTCCTACCTGTGGAGGTGGGAGATGTGGGAATGGTTCTTAATGAATTCTCTGTGTCCGTCTTTATAAAAGAGTGGGAACGATACAGAGATTGTAGTTAAAGAGGAGGAGTGTGAAATATTGGATGGGATAAACAGAGTGAGAGGGGAAATATGAAGGTGTTTGGCAGCTTTGAAAGTGGATAAATGGTCAGGCCTGGATGCATTGGAATCAGTTCAGAGAAGGTTCACTCGGCTGATTCCTGGGATGAAGGGGTTATCTTTGAGGAATGGTGGAACAGGTTGGGCCGATACTCATTGGAGTTTAGAAGAATGAGAGGTGATCTTATTGAAACATACAAGATTCTGAGGGGACTTTACAGGGCGGATGCTGGGAGGATGTTCCCCTTGTGGGGAAGTCTCGATCTAGGGGGCAGGTAAACTGTGGGGTTTGATACAGAGTAAAGCTGCCTCTGTATATGCCTCTCTTTCTCCTCCTCCATCCAGATGGAGAGAGTAACAGTGAGAAAGAACAGGGATAGATATGGAGAATAAGAGAGAGAGGGAAGGATTGCAATGGGGAGAGAGTACCAGAGAGAAAGAGGAAGAGATTGGGATGGAGAGTGTCGGTCAATGTTCCTGCAAATCTGCGTGCAGCAGCCTCAAAGGTCCCACGCAGATCCTGTTCCACAATAAATAGCACACGTCTTCAAAGATTCTTCAAAGATTTCAAGGGAGAGCTCACGTTAAAAAAACTGGGCACGCACAACATCTAAATTTTCACGGGAACATTGGAGCCAACTGCGGAATACATGTTTCTTACCAGCCTGCATAAGGAAGTGTAACCTCTGCAGATGCGGTGAAACCAAAAGCAGCTGACTTCAAATGGCAAACTGATGCATGTGGAGCTTTACAAAGGGTCTGAGAGAGGAGAGAGAAACAGACATAGACACACACAGACACACAGAAACACACACACACACAGAAACACACACACAGAAACACACACACAGAAACACAGACACAGAAACACAGACACACACACACACACAAACACACAGAAACACACACACACACACAGAGAAACACACAGAAACACACACACAGAAACACACACACACAGAAACACACACACACAGAAACACACACAGACACAGAAACACACACACACAGAAACACACACACACAGAAACACACACACACACACAGAAACACACACAGAAACACACACACACACACACAGAAACAGAGTGCCTCAGGGACAGAGCGCGAAAGAAGAATATTTCAATTTTCAAAAGGAATTTGATGAGATCAACCTTCGATTTAAAAATGACAATTGATTTTGCATCAATGTTTGCGTGCAGAAGACACGTTCCAAACTACTACCACCTTTAGCCTGGAGTGGCGGATTTTTACTCAGAGGGTTGTGAATCTTTGGAATTCTCTACCCCAGTGGGCTGTGGAAACTCAGTCTGGGAAAAAGGCATTGAAGTGGATGATCAGCCAGGATCGTATTGAATGGCGGAGCAGGCTCGATGGGCTGAATGGCCTACTCCTGTTCCTATGTTCCCAAGCTGCTGAAATAGTTTCTCCCAAACTACCCCATCAGTTCCCCTTAATATCTCAACAGCTTTGAACAAATTACCTTGATCCTCCTAAATTCCAGGCAATATATCCCTAGTTTGTGTAATATCACCTCGTAATTTAACCCTTGGAGTCCAGTTATCATTCTGGTAAATCTACACTGCACTCAAATGGACATGGACCCCCCAAAGTCTCTTTGAACCTCCAGTATTTCTAGCTTTACACCATTTATAAAGTACTCTGTTCTAGTCTTTTTTTGCTGACATGGAAATCTAACTGCCACAGTTTTGCCCATCTCTTTAAGATATTAATATCTCTTTGCAATGTTCTGCTTCCAGCTACACTGCTTACAATGCTGCCTATTTTTGTGTCATTGGTAAACTTGGGTATGTTGCATTCTACCACATCATCTTAAATCGTTAATAAATACAGCAAACTGAGACACACACAGGCTTTGCACCAGTAGACAGGAGTGAATCATTCCAACCTAGAGGCTTTTTAACTCCAGATTTATGTTTTTTTAAAGAAAAAATAGAATTCAAATTCACAACAGCCCAGCGTGGGATTTGAACTCCTACTTTTTCAATCATCAGCTCAGGCCTTCAAATTAAAACCCATAAAAAGAGATTCATTTTCCTCCTGCTGATGTCTGACGGTCTCAGGTTTTGTATATTGTTCCCTTCGCCTCTTCTTCCATGTGTTTGAAGTCTTTGAAGTTTGTCAGACATTGGTAAACTACTTCATGTGGTGTTCTGTAAATACCTTCAATTCTGTGTATCTGGAAGGGACACAATTCAAATTCTCACCTTATTGCATCAACCAAAACCTGCAGGTCCATTCAAACAACTCTATTTCCTGTCTCTGCAAAGACAGCTCACACTTCCACAATGCAGGAATGTCTGAATGGAAACAGCTTTTGACACATTTCCAAACATGTTTGCCAACACTTTTCAGGATGAAGCTAAATTCAACTTAGAGATTGCAAGCCCCAAATTGAATCTTTTAGATGTAAAAAGTGACACAAATGAAATCCCAGATCTCTCTGTCCCTGCACCCATTTGAACATTGTACCATTTAGTTTATATCGCTTCTCCTCAGCCTTCCTTCCAAAATGCATCATTTTACATTTCTCAGCATTGAAGTTAACCTGCTATGTGTCTGACCATTTCACCAGACTGCCTCTATCCTCCTGAAGTCTACTCCTATTCCCTTCACTGTTTATTACATTGCAAATGGCACAATGTTGAAGTTATGCCCTGTATACCCAAGTCTAAGTCATTCATATATCAATAAGATCAGTGGTCCTAATCAAAACCCCTGGGGAATACCACAATTTACACTGTATACAGTGAGTACTAAAACCGAGAGGGTGCGCTGAACATTTATAAAGCTCTGGTCAGGTAACAGAGAGGGAGAGACTGGGATTCAGAGGGTAACGGAGAGGGAGAGACTGGGACTCAGAGGGTAAGAGAGAGGGAGAGACTGGGATTCAGAGGGTAACGGAGAGGGAGAGACTGGGACTCAGAGGGTAAATGAGAGGGAGAGACTGGGACTCAGAGGGTAAGAGAGAGGGAGAGACTGGGATTCAGACGGAAACAGAGAGGGAGAGACTGGGATTCAGACGGTAACAGAGAGGGAGAGTCTGGGATTCACAGGGTAACAGAGAGGGAGAGTCTGGGATTCAGAGGGTAACAGAGAGGGAGAGTCTGGGATTCAGAGGGAAACAGAGAGGGAGAGACTGGGATTCAGACGGTAACAGAGAGGGAGAGTCTGGGACTCAGAGGGTAAGAGAGAGGGAGAGACTGGGATTCACAGGGTAACAGAGAGGGAGATTCTGGGATTCAGAGGGAAACATGGAGGGAGAGACTGGGATTCAGAGAGTAACAGAGGGGGAGAGAATGGGATTCAGAGGGTAACGGAGAGGGAGAGACTGGGATTCAGAGGGTAACAGAGAGGGAGAGACTGGGATTCAGAGGGTAACAGAGAGCGAGAGACTGGGATTCAGAGGGTAACAGAGAGGGAGAGACTGGAATTCAGAGGGTAACAGAGAGCGAGAGACTGGGATTCAGAGGGTAACAGAGAGGGAGAGACTGGAATTCAGAGGGTAACAGAGAGGGAGAGTCTGGGATTCAGAGGGTAACAGAGAGGGAGAGACTGGGATTCAGAGGGTAACAGAGAGGGAGAGACTGGGATTCAGAGGGTAACAGAGGGAAAAATAGAGTTGGCGAGGGCAACATAGAAATTTTAAGGCACAGAAAGCGGCCACTTGGCCCATCCTCTCTGTGCCAGCCGAAAACGATCAACCTATTCTAATCCCACCTTCCAGCATTTGGTCTGAGCTCTGCAGCTTACCGCACTTGAGGTGCCGATCCAGACTCCTTCTGAATGAGTTGAGGGTCTCTGCCTCAACTACCCTTTCAGGCAGTGAGTTCCAGAACATCGCGACCCTCTGGGTGAAAAAGATTTTCCTCAACTCCCCTCTAATTTTTCTGCCAATCACTTTAAATCTATGCCCCCTCGTCACTGACCTTTCTGCTATGGTTCTCTGCCCTTCACCTCCACTCTATCCAGGACCCTCAACATTTTGTACATTTCAATCAGATCTCCCCTCGGCCTTCTCTGTTCCAAGGACAACAACCCCTGCCTATCCTCATAGCTACAATTCTCCAGTCCTGGCAACATCCTAGAAAATGGGAGAGAGACAAAGTCCCGTGTTCATAACACATGGATAAAGAGGTTAATCATCTGAGCTGTAACTCTGAGATAGAGAAAGAGAGAGAGAGGGAGGGAGAGAGTGAGGGAGAGAGGGAGGGAGAGAGGGAGTGAGAGAGGGAGGGAGAGAGGGAGGGAGAGAGGGAGGGAGAGAGGGAGAATGAGAGAGAGAGAGGGAGGGAGAGAGGGAGGGAGAGAGGGAGTGAGAGAGGGAGGGAGAGAGGGAGGGAGAGAGGGAGGGAGAGAGGGAGGGAGAGAGGGAGGGAGAGATAGTGTGGGGGAGACACAAACTGAGACGTGGACAGAGGCAGCGAGAGAGAGGGAGAGATAGAGAGGGAGAGGCTGAAGAGAGAGAGGCAGAGAGAGAGAGGCAGAGAGAGAGATAGAGAGAGACAGAGAGGGAGCGATGGTGTGAGGGAGGCACAAATTGAGACATGGACAGAGGTTGAGAAAGAGAGAGAGGGAGAGACAGAGAGAGAGAGCTGGGGGAGAGACAGATAGAGAGTGAGAGAGGCACAGAGAGAGAAGGAGACACAGTGAGGCAGACATAGAGAGGCAGACAGAGAGCTAGAGAGAGACAGAGAGAGAGGGAGAGATGGTGTGAGGGAGGCACAAATTGAGACATGGACAGAGGTAGAGAGAGAGAGGGAGAGATAGAGCGAGAGAGAGGGGGGAAAGACAGATAGCGAGGGACAGAGGCAGTGTGGGAGAGGCAGTGTGAGAGAGGCAGATTAGAAGGTAGCAAATGTAACCCCACTATTTACAAAAGGAAGGAGAGAGAAAATGGGGAACTAAAGACCTGTTCGTCTAACATCAGTCATTGGGAAAATGGTCGAATCTGTAATAAAGGATGTGATAACAGGACACTTAAAGAGAGATTGCGGGGGGGTGGGGGGGAGAGAGAGAAATGGGGGGGAGAGAGAAATGGGGGGGGAGAGAGAGGGGGGAGAGTGCGTGAGTGAGACGGAGCAAAGGAGAGAGATACTAGGTTAGGTGGGACAATAAGCTGTGAGGAGGACACAAATAGACTACAAAGGGAGATGGTTTGGGATAGACAGCGATAAATGTCCCAGTGTTGTGGTAACATAAAATGGCCACTGAAAATGAACCTAAAATGGCTGACTGATGTGTGTGGATTTCCACAGATGAGAGGAGAGAGAGACAGACAGACAGACAGAAAGAGAGACAAAGAGGGAGACAGAGACCAAGACACAGAGAGTGATCGCAGGATATTTGTCGTCGGACAGAGGAAGAGGAGGAGGCCATTTGGCCCCTCAACCCTGTTCTGTCATTCAATGAGCTCATGGCTGATGTGTGATCTAACTCCATGTACCTATCTTTGCCCCTTAATACCTTTGGTTAACAAAAATCTATCAAACTCAGATTTAAAAATTAACAAGTGTCTCAGCATCAATTGCTGATTGTGGAAGAGAGTTCCAAACTGATACCACACCTGGTGTGTTGAAGTGTTTCTTCATTTCACTCCTGAAAGGTTTTTAGACGAGGTTTATATTTTTAGACTATGCCCCCATGTTCTAGACTCTGCAGCCAGTGGGAATTGTTACTCTCTGTCCACCCTATCAGTTTCCCTTATTATCTTGAAAACAATCATCAAATCACACCTGAGCCTTCAAAATTCCAGGGATACAGAGTAAATCTCCAGCTGCACTGTCCCATTAAATATTCCCAAGCCAAGCACAATGTTGGGTTTGACACAGAGTAAATTTCCCTCTACACTGTCCCATCACACACTCCCAGGGCAGGAACATCATGGGGTGGATACAGAGTGAATCTCACTCTACACTGTCCGATAGAGACAGACAGAGAGAGAGAGACAGAAAAAGAGAAACAGAGAGACATGGACTGACAGGGTGACTAAAAGAGATAGAAGGATACTTCACAGGGGATATTGGAAGAGGAGGATGCAATTCAACCACACAGCCCTGTTCCGGCATCAAATGAGATCTTGGCTGATCTGTGATGTAACTTACACCATATATCCTGCCTTTGCCCCTTATCTCTTAATACCTTTGGTTAACAAGAATCTGTCAATCACAGATTTAAAAATTAACCAATATGCCAGCAAGAAATTTGCACAGCCAATATCATGAGGGTGCGATGGCTCCCACAGTGGAATAGCTTGCTGGATGTTTAAAATGGAGACTGTTCCTTCTGGATCATCAAACGTATCTGCCTGGGCCCCAACTTCATCTACATTTCCCCATCTCCCGATGTTTTTTTCTCTCCATATCTATCTCTTATATGTTTGTGTACACAGCAGTGAAGGATTACATCAAATTAATATATCTTACATTATCCTTTTCATCCACCTCAACAATCTCTCTCTCTCTCTCCATGTTTGTCCCTCTCTGCAACCCTCTCTATGCCTTCATATCTAACCCTCCGTCCCTCTGTCTCTCTGTCTCTCTCCCAGCGTCAGTGATAGCAGAGAGAGAGACAGAGATAGAAGGAGAGGGAGGGAGTGATAGAGAGGGAAAGACAGATGGAGGGACAGAGAGAGAGAGACAGAGAGGGAAGGTGAGATTGGGAGAGACAGAGAGAGAATGGCAGAGTTGGAAGGAGAGAGAGGGAGAGACAGGGAGGGAAATACAGATGGAAAGACAGAGAGAGAAAGAGAGAGAAGGAGAGAGAGGGAGTGTCAGGGAGGGAAAGACAAATGGAGGGACAGAGAGAGAGAGACAGGGAGAGAGATGGAGTGACAGGCAGGGAAGGACAGATGGAGGGACAGAGAGAGAGAGAGACAGAGAGAGGCAGAGACAGAGAGAGAAGGAGAGAGTGGGAGAGACAGAGATGGAAAGACAGATGGAGGGACAGAGAGTGAGACAGTGAGAGAAGGAGAGAGAGGGAGAGACAGAGATCGAAAGAGAGAGAGGGAGTGACTGGGAGGGAAAGAGAGATGGAGAGATAGAGAGAGAGACAGAGATAGAAGGAGAGAGATGGAGAGACAGAGATGGAAAGACAGATGGAGGGACAGAGAGAGAGAGAAGGAGGGAGAGGGAGAGACAGAGAGAAGGAGAGTGGGAGTGACAGAGATGGAAAGACATATGGAGGAACAGAGAGAGAGACAGAGAGAGAGATGGAGTGACAGGCAGGGAAGGACAGATGGAGGGATAGAGAGAGAGAGAGATAGAGATAGAAGGAGAGAGAGGGAGTGACTGGGAGGGAAAGACAGATGGAGAGAGTGAGAGAGAGGGACAGAGATAGAAGGAGAGAGATGGAGAAACAGACAAGGAAAGACAGATGGAGGGACAGAGAGAGAGACAGAGAGAGAGATGGAGTGACAGGCAGGGAAGGACAGATGGAGGGATAGAGAGAGAGAGAGATAGAGATAGAAGGAGAGAGAGAGGGAGTGACTGGGAGGGAAAGACAGATGGAGAGAGTGAGAGAGAGGGACAGAGATGAAGGAGAGAGATGGAGAAACAGACAGGGAAAGACAGATGGAGGGACAGAGAGAGAGAGAGACAGAGAGAGGCAGAGACAGAGAGAGAAGGAGAGAGTGGGAGAGACAGAGATGGAAAGACAGATGGAGGGACAGAGAGTGAGACAGTGAGAGAAGGAGAGAGAGGGAGAGACAGAGATTGAAAGAGAGAGAGGGAGTGACTGGGAGGGAAAGAGAGATGGAGAGATAGAGAGAGAGAGAGAGATAGAAGGAGAGAGATGGAGAGACAGAGATGGAAAGACAGATGGAGGGACAGAGAGAGAGAGAAGGAGGGAGAGGGAGAGACAGAGAGAAGGAGAGTGGGAGTGACAGAGATGGAAAGACATATGGAGGAACAGAGAGAGAGACAGAGAGAGAATGAGAGAGTGGGAGCAACTGAGAGGGAAAGACAGATGGAGGGACAGAGAGAGAGACAGAGATAGAAGGAGAGAGAGGGAGTGACAGGGAGGGACGGACAGATGGAGGGATAGAGAGAGAGAGGCTGAGATAGAAGGAGAGATTGGGAGACAGAGAGGGAAAGGCAGTTGGAAAGACAGAGAGAGAGAGAGACAGAGATAGAAGGAGAGAGAGGGAGAGACAGAGAGGGAAAGACAGATGGAGAGACAGAGAGAGAGAGAGGCAGAGATGGAAGGAGAGAGAGGCAGTGACAGGGAGGGAAAGTCAGATGGAGGGACAGAGAGAGAGAGACAGAGATAGAAGGAGAGAGAGGGAGTGACAGAGAGGGAAAGACAGATGGAGGGATAGAGAGAGAGAAACAGAGATAGAAGGAGAGAGAGGGAGTGATGGTGGGGGGAGACAGATGGAGGGACAGAGAGAGAAAGACAGAGATAGAAGGAGAGAGATGGAGTGACGGGGGGGGGGGAACAGATGGAGGGACAGAGAGAGAGAGGAGTGACAGATGGAGGGATAGAGAGAGAGAAACAG
This sequence comes from Heterodontus francisci, assembly GCF_036365525.1. NCBI lineage: Eukaryota > Metazoa > Chordata > Chondrichthyes > Heterodontiformes > Heterodontidae > Heterodontus > Heterodontus francisci. Next base: position 278,307 of record NW_027142301.1, read on the forward strand.
AGATAGAAGGAGAGAGAGGGAGTGATGGTGGGGGGAGACAGATGGAGGGACAGAGAGAGAAAGACAGAGATAGAAGGAGAGAGATGGAGTGACGGGGGGGGGGGGGGGGGGGACAGATGGAGGGACAGAGTGAGAGACAGAGAGAAGGAGAGAGATGGAGAGACAGGGAGGGAAGGACAGATGGAGGGATTGAGAGAGAGAAACAGTGAAAGAAGGAGAGAGAGGGAGAGACAGAGAGGGAAAGGCAGTTGGAGAGACAGAGAGAGAGACAGAGATGGAAGGAGAGAGAGGGTGTGACAGGGAGGGAAAGACAGATGGAAAGAGAGAGAGAGACAGCGAGGGAAAGACACATGGAGGGGCAGAGAGTGAGACAGAGAGAGAGAGAGAGAGAGACAGGGAGAGAGATGGAGTGACAGGGACTGAAGGAAAGATGGAGGGATAGAGAGAGGCAGAGACAGAGATCGAAGGAGAGAGATCGAGTGACGGGGAGTGGGGTGGGGGGTAGACAGATGTCGGGACAGAGGGAGAGTGGCAGAGATGGAAGGAGAGATAGGGAGTGACAGGGAGGGAAAGACAGATGGTGGGATAGAGAGAGAGACAGAGAGAGAGAGAGAGAGAGACAGAGATAGAAGGAGAGAGATGGAGTGACGGTGTGGTGGGGGGTGGTGGGGTAGACAAGTGGAGGGACAGAGAGAGAGAGGCAGAGATGGAAGTAGAGAGAGGGAGAGACAGAGAGGGAAAGACAGATGGAGGGACAGAGAGGGAGACAGAGGGAGTGGCAGAGACTGAGATAGGAGGAGAGTGAGGGAGTGTCAGGGAGGGAAAGACAGATGGAGGGACAGAGAAAGAGACAGAGATAGAAGGAGAGAGAGGGAGTGACAGAGAGTGAAAGACAGATGGAGGGACAGGGAGAGAGAGACAGAGAGAGAGGCAGAGAGAGAAGGAGGGAGAGGGAGAGACAGAGAGGGAAAGACAAATGGAGAGACAGAGATAGAAGGAGAGAGAGGGAGAGACAGAGAAGGAAAGACAGATGGAGAGACAGAGAGAGAGAGAGCGTGGGAGAGATGGTGTAAGGGAGGCACAAATGGAGTCATGGAAAGAGACAGAGAGAGAGAGAGAGATAGTTGGAGAGAGAGAGAGTGACAGAGAGGGAAAGACAGATGGAGGGACAGAGAGAGAGAGAGAGTGTGAGACAGAGTGAATGGGAGAGATGGTGTAAGGGAGGCACAAATGGAGTCATGGAAAGAGACAGAGAGAGAGACAGAGAGAGATGTAAACAGAGTCATGGACAGAGGGTAAGAAAGAGAGATAGGGAGAGACAAAGTAAAAGAGGGAGAGAGAGAGAGAGAGAGAGATGGAGAGGCAGAGAGAGGGAGAGACAGAGAGAGGGATGGCGAGATGGTGTGAGAGAGACAGAGGCATGGACAGAGGCAGAGAGAGAGAGAGGGAGAGACAGTGAGAGACAGAGAGAGCCAGAGAGAGAGAAAGAAACAGAGAGGGAGGGAGAGAGAGACAGAGAGGGAGAGACTGGGATTCAGAGGGTAACGGAGAGGGAGAGACTGGGATTCAGAGGGTAACAGAGAGGGAGAGACTGTGATTCAGAGGGTAACGGAGAGGGAGAGACTGTGATTCAGAGGGTAACGGAGAGGGAGAGACTGGGATTCAGAGGGTAACGGAGAGGGAGAGACTGGGATTCAGAGGGTAACGGAGAGGGAGAGACTGGGATTCAGAGGGTAACGGAGTGGGAGAGACTGTGATTCAGAGGGTAACAGAGGGAGAAGTAGAGATGAAGAGTGAAGATGGGAGAAAGACAAAGTCCAGTGTTTGTAACACATGGATAAAGAGGAACAGAGAGGTGAGACAGGGCTTGAGAGAGTAAAAGACAGAGGAAGGAGAGATAGAGATGGAGAGATTACCAGGAACATAAATCTCCAGCAGTCTCTTCATGCTGATCACTCCTTTTCTCTGGATGTGGCAGGATTGCAGAGCTTAGATCTGATCCGTTGGTTATGGGATCGCTTAGCTCTGTCTATCGCATGCTGCTTACGCAGTTTGGCACGCAGATAGTCCTGGGTTGTAGCTTCACCAGGTAGACACCTCATTTTGAGGTATGCCTGGTGCTGCTCCTGGCATGCCCTCCTGCACACTTCACTGAACCGGGGTTGGTCTCCTGGCTTGATGGTAATGGTAGAGTGGGGGATATGCCGGGCCATGAGGTTACAGATTGTCTTTCTTTCTGTCTGTCTGTCTGTCTCTCGTTCCCTCCTCTCTCAGAACATCAGTCAGCCATTTTAGGTTTGTTCACGGTGGCCATTTTATGTTACAGCAGCACTGGGACATTTATTTCAGAGACTGACTCCTCACTAATGCAAGGTTAGTGCTTTAAACGTGAGAGAAACGGGTCCTGGGGTTCAGTTGAATGTAGCTTCTCATCCCGAAAAGTGTTAGCAAACGTGTTTTTCAAATCAATTCCGCAACAACCTCAACAGGAGGAAAAACACCAACAAATGCAACAACAACCTCAACATGAGAAAAAAACACCAACAAATGCAACAACAACCTCAACATGAGAAAAAACACCAACAAATGCAACAACAACCTCAACAGGAGAAAAAAACACTGACAAATGCAACAACAACCTCAACAGGAGAAAAAAACACTGACAAATGCAACAACAACCTCAACAGGAGAAAAAAACACCAACAAGCGCAACAATTTCAACAGGAAAAGAACAGCTTCCCGAGGACTAAAAATACCTAACAAATACAACAACTTCAGTAGGAGAAAAGCCACTAACAAATTCAACATCATCAGAAGGGGAAAACACACCGATAAATAGGGCAGTGGCACAAGCTGTTGGTGGGACATGAAATGGTTTACGAAGGGACAGAGTATCTGATCACACCCGGGATGGTGGAATTGAGTATTTATTAAATGGTAAGAGATTAGAAAGCGTAGATGTACAAAGCGACCTGGGTGTCCCCGTCAATAAGTCACTGAAAACTAACATGCAGGTGCAGAATGCAATTCAGAAGGCTAATGGGATGTTAGTCTTTATCACAAGAGGATTTGAGGACAGGAGTAGTGAAGTCTTGCTTCAATCACATAGAACCTTGGTTAGACCACACCTGGAGTACTGTGTGCAGTTTTGGTCCCCTTACCTTAGGAAGGATATTATTGCCAGAGAGGGAGTGCAATGAAGGTTCACCAGACTTGTTCCCGGGATGACGGGACTGTCCCATGGTGAAAGATTGGGGAAACTGAGACACAGAGAGAGAGATAGAGACAGAGAGAGAGTTAGAGACAGGGAGAGGCAGAGAGACAGAGGCAGAGAGAGAGAAATGGTGTGAGAGAGACACAAACAGAGTCATGGACAGAGAGAGAGAGGAGAGACAGAGAGAGAGCAACAGACAGAGAGACACAAAGAGAGAGAGAAACAGAGAGAGAGAGACAGGAAGAGGTAGAGAGAGAGGCAGAGAGAGAGGCTAATGAGATAGAAAGGGAATGTGGAGTAGAGGGGGAGAGTGAGATAGAGGGGGAGAGTGAGATAGAGGGGGAGAGTGAGATAGAGGGGGAGTGTGAGATAGAGGGGGAGTGTGAGATAGAGGGGGAGTGTGAGATAGAGGGGGTGTGTGAGATAGAGGGGGAGTGTGAGATAGAGGGGGAGTGTGAGATAGAGGGGGTGTGTGAGATAGAGGGGGAGAGTGACATAGAGGGGGAGAGTGAGATCGAGGGGGTGTGTTAGATCGAGGGGGTGTGTTAGATCGAGGGGGTGTGTGAGATAGAGGGGGTGTGTGAGATAGAGGGGGTGTGTGAGATAGAGGGGGTGTGTGAGATAGAGGGGGTGTGTGAGATAGAGGGGGAGAGGGAGATAGAGGGGAAAGGGAGATAGAGGGAGAGAGTGAGATAGAGGGAGAGAGTGAGATCGAGGGGAACAGTGAGATCGAGGGGAGGGAGAGGGAGAGACAGAGAGGGAAAGACAAATGGTGGAACAGAGAGAGAGACAGAGATAGAAGGCGAGAGAGGGAGCAACAGAGAGGGAAAGACAGATGGAGGGACAGAGAGAGAGACAGAGATAGAAGGAGAGAGGAGTGACTGGGAGGGAAAGGCAGATGGAGGGACAGAGAGAGAGAGAGACAGAGAGAGAGGCAGAGAGAGAGAGAGAAGGAGAGTGTGGGTGAGACAGAGAGGGAAAGGCAGTTGGAGAGACAGAGAGAAAGAGAGAGAGGCAGATATAGAAGGAGAGAGAGGGAGTGACAGGAAGGGAAAGATATATGGAAAGACAGAGAGAGAGAGACAGAGATAGATGGAGAGAGAGGGCGAGACAGAGGTAAAGACAGATGGAGAGACAGAGAGAGAGAGAGAGGCAGAGATGGAAGGAGTGAGCGGGAGAGACAGAGAGGGAAAGACAGATGGAGGGACAGAGAGACAGACAGAGAGAGAAGGAGAGAGAGGGAGGGAAGGACAGATGGAGGGATAGAGAGATAGAGACAGAGATAGGATGAGAGAGATGGAGTGATGGGTGGGGTGTGGGAAGACAGATGGAAGGACAGGGAGAGAGGCAGAGATGGAACGAGTGAGAGGGAGTGATAGGGAAGGAAACACAGATGGAAAGACAGAGAGAAAGACAGAGATTGTAGAGAGATGGAGTGACAGGGAGGGAAGGACAGATGGAGGGATAGAGAGATGGAGAGCGATAGAAGGACATAGAGGGAGTGACAGAGAGGGAAAGACGGATGGAGAGGCAGAGAGAGGCAGAGATGGAAGGAGAGAGAGGGAGTGAGAGAAAGGTAAAGACAGATGGAGAGAGAGAGAGACAGACAGAGATAGAAGGAGAGAGATGGAGAGACTGAGAGGGAAGGACAGATAGAGGGACAGAGAGAGAGACAGAGATAGAAGGAGAGAGAGGGAGTGACAGGGAGGGAAAGACAGATGGAGGAACAGAGAGAGAGACAGAGATGGAAGGAGAGAGAGGGAGTGAAAGGGAGGGAAAGACATATGGAAAGACAGAGAGAGAGAGACGGAGAGAAGGAGAGAGATGGAGTGACAGAGAGGGAAGGATAGATGGAGGGATCGAGAGCGAGAGACATAGATAGAAGGAGAGAGAGGGAGTGACAGGTGGTGGGGGGGGGATACAGATGGAGGGACCGAGAGAGAGAGAAGGAGAGAGTGGGAGAGACAGAGAGAAGGAGAGAGGGATTGGCTGAGAGGGAAAGACAGTTGGAGGAACAGAGATCGAGACAGAGATAGAAGGAGAGAGAGGGAGTGACCGAGAGGGAAAGACAGATGGAGGGACAGAGAGAGAGACAGAGAGAGAGGCAGAGACAGAGATAGAAGGAGAGAGAGGGGGAGACAGAGAGAGAGACAGAGAGAGGGAGAGACAGAGTGAGAGGCAGAGACAGAAAGAGAAGGAGAGAGAGGGAGAGACAGAAAGGGAAAGACAGATGGAGAGACAGAGAGAGAAGGAGAAAGAGGGAGAGACAGAGAGAGGCAGAGACAGAGAGAGAAGGAGAGAGAGGGAGAGACAGAAAGGAAAGACAGATGGAGAGACACACACAGATAGAAGGAGAGAGAGGGAGAGACAGAGAGGAAAAGGCAGATGGGCGGGCAGAGAGAGGGAGATTAAGAGAGAGAGATAGAAGGAGAAAGACATAGAGACAGAGAGGGAAAGACAGAAGGAGGGACAGAGAGAGAGACAGAGAGAGTGGCAGAGACAGAGATAGAAGGAGAGAGAGGGAGTGTCAGGAGGAGGGGGAGAGGGAGATAGAGGGGGGACAGACAGATGGTGGGAGAGAGACAGATAGAGGGGGAGACAGACAGATAGAGGGGGAGAGGGAGATAGAGGGGGAGAGGGAGATAGAGGGGCAGAGGGAGATAGAGGGGGGAGAGGGAGAGAGAGGGGGAGAGGGAGAGAGAGGGGGGAGAGGGAGAGAGAGGGGGGAGAGGGAGAGAGAGGGGGAGAGGGAGAGAGAGGGGGGAGAGGGAGATATTGGAAAGAGAGGGAGAGAGAGCGGGAGAGGGAGAGAGAGCGGGAGAGGGAGAGAGGGAGATAGAGGGGGAGAGACAGATAGAGGGAGAGAGTGAGATAGAGGGAGAGAGTGAGATAGAGGGAGAGAGTGAGATAGAGGGAGAGAGACAGATAGAGGGAGAGAGACAGATAGAGGGGGAGAGTGAGAGAGAGGGGAAGAGGAAGATAGAGGGGGAGAGGGAGAGAGAGGGGGGAGAGGGAGAGAGAGGGGGAGAGGGAGAGAGAGGGGGGAGAGGGAGAGAGAGGGGGGAGAGGGAGAGAGAGGGGGAGAGGGAGAGAGAGGGGGGAGAGGGAGATATTGGAAAGAGAGGGAGAGAGAGCGGGAGAGGGAGAGAGAGCGGGAGAGGGAGAGAGGGAGATAGAGGGGGAGAGACAGATAGAGGGAGAGAGTGAGATAGAGGGAGAGAGTGAGATAGAGGGAGAGAGACAGATAGAGGGAGAGAGACAGATAGAGGGGGAGAGTGAGAGAGAGGGGAAGAGGAAGATAGAGGGGGAGAGGGAGAGAGAGGGGTGTGTGAGATCGTGGGGGTGTGTGAGATAGTGGGGGGAGAGACAGATAGAGGGGGAGAGTGAGATAGAGGGGGAGAGTGAGATAGAGGGGGGAGAGACAGATAGAGGGGGGTGAGACAGATAGAGGGAGAGAGTGAGATAGAGGGAGAGAGTGAGATAGAGGGGGAGAGTGAGATCGAGGGGATGTGTGAAATAGAGTGGGAGAGGGAGATAGAGGGGGAGAGGGAGATAGAGGGTGGAGCGGGAGATAGAGGGGGGTGAGGGAGAGAGAGTGGGAGAGGGAGAGAGAGTGGGAGAGGGAGAGAGAGTGGGAGAGGGAGAGAGAGGGGGATTGGGAGATAAAGGGGGAGAGGGAGATAAGGGGGGAGAGGGAGATAGAGGGTGGAGGTGGAAATAGAGGGGGAGAGGGAGATAGAGGGTGGAGAGGGAGAGAGAGGGGGATTGGGAGATAGAAGGGGATTGGGAGATAGAGGGGGAGAGGGCGATCGAGGGGGTGAGGGAGATAGAGGGGGGTGAGGGAGATAGAGGGGGGAGAGGGAGATAGAGGGGGGAGAGGGAGATAGAGGGGGGTGAGGGAGATAGAGGGGGGTGAGGGAGATAGAGGGGGAGAGGGAGATAGAGGGGGGAGAGGGAGATAGAGGGGGAGAGGGAGATAGAGGGAGGATTGGGAGATAGAGGGTGAGAGGGAGATAGAGGGGGGAGAGGGAGATAGAGGGGGAGAGGGAGATAGAGGGGGGTGAGGGAGATAGAGGGGGAGAGGGAGATAGAGGGGGGAGAGGGAGATAGAGGGGGGAGAGGGAGATAGAGGGGGAGAGGGCAATAGAGGGGGAGAGGGAGATAGAGGGGGAGAGGGAGATAGAGGGGGAGAGAGAGATAGAGGGGGCGAGGGAGATAGAGGGTGGAGACGGAGATAGAGGGTGGAGACGGAGATAGAGGGGGATTGGGAGATAGAGGGTGGAGACGGAGATAGAGGGGGAGAGATGGATGGGGTAGAGGGTGGTGAACCTGTGGAATTCTCTACCGCAGAAGGCAGTGGAGGCCAAGTCATTAAATATATTCATGGAGGAGAGAGATATATTTCTTTATGTCAAAGGGATCAAGGGGTATGGGGAGAAAGTGGGAACAGGGTACTGAATTAGACCATCGGTCATGATCTTTATTGAATGACGGAGCAGGCCCAAAGGGCCGAATGGCCTGCTCCTGCTCCTATTTTCTATGTTTCTATGAGAGAGGCGGATTGACAGAGGGAGAGAGAAGAAGAAACAGAGAGAAGGAGAGATAGAGATGGAGCGAGGTGACCCTGATATTCTCTCTCTCTCACACACACACATCCAGACACACACAGACACATACATAAAGGGACAGACACACACAGACACACACACACACAGACAGACAGACACACAGACACAGACAGATTTTACAATCCACACTGATGTCAGTAAAAATGACCAACAGAATCTCAGTAACAATCCCCAGTGTCTGCCCAGTCCTGAGAGAGACAGAGAGAGAGAGATAGGGCAGTGACAGAGAAAGACAGTGAAAGAGGGAGGACAAAACAGCTTGTAGGAGAAACTTTACATTTATTTGTGTTCCACAGATTTTATTAAAAGTTGAAAGGGACTGGACACTGGAAAAGCTGTCAACACACAACAACACTGAGAGACTTTAGATGTGAGGGAAGGGGAGACACACTTTAAAATCCACACTGATGTCAGTAAAAATCCCCAAACACAACCTCAGTAACAATCCCCATTATCTGCCCAGTCCTGTATTGTGGGTATATGTCAAATATGTTCACACAAAGACAAACAGGGTGGGACTCCCAAATCTAGAGCCCCTTGGATGTCAAGGATCAAACCGGGTACGATAAGGCACAAGAGGGAAGCTGATGTCAGATACCGAGAGCTCAATACAACAGAAAGCTGAGAGGAGTGTAGAAAGTACAAGGGTGAAATTAAAAATCAAATTAGGAGAGCAAAGAAATGGCCAGAAAATAATATTACCATTAAATCAAAGAAATCACAAAGATGTTTTATAAATAAATGAAGAGCAAGAGGATAAATAAGGACAGAGTATTAGGGACCAAAAAGGGAATGTGTGTATGGAGGTGGGAGATGTGGGTATGGTTCTTAATGAATACTTTGTCTCCCTCTTTATAAAAGAGGGGGAACGATGCAGATATTGTAGTTAAAGAGGAGGAGTGTGAAATATTGGATGGGATAAACAGAGTGAGAGGGAAATATTAAGGTGTTTGGCAACTTTGAAAGTGGATAAATGGTCAGGCCTGGATGCATTGGAACCAGTTCAGAGAAGGTTCACTCGGCTGATTCCTGGGATGAAGGGGTTGTCTTATGAGGAATGGTTGAACAGGTTGGGCCTATACTCATTGGACTTTAGAAGAATGAGAGGTGATCTTATTGAAACATACTAAATACTTAAAGGGATAGACAGGTTAGATGCAGGTAAGATGTCTCCTTTGGTTCGGGAGTCGAGAACCAGGGGACACAATTTCAAAATAAGGGGGAAGCCACTGAGGTCAGAGATGGGGAGAAATGTCTTTGCTCAGAGTGTTGTGAATCTTTGGAATTCTCCACTCCAGTGGGCTGTGGAAACTCAGGCTGGGAAAAAGACATTGAAGTGGATGATCAGCCATGATCGTATTGAATGGTGGAACAGGCTCGATGGGCTGAATGGCCTACTCCTGTTCCTATGTTCCCAAGTTGCTGAAATAGTTTCTCCCAAACTACCCCATCAGTTCCCCTTAATATCTCAACATCTTTGAACAAATCACCTTGATCCTCCTAAATTCCAGGCAATAAATCCCTAGTTTGTGTAATATCACCTCGTAATTTAACCCTTGGAGTCCAGTTATCATTCTGGTAAATCTACACTGCACTCAAATGGACATGGACCCCCCAAAGTCTCTTTCAACCTCCAGTGTTTCTATCTTTACACCATTTAGAAAGTACTCTGTTCTAGTCTTTTTTTACTGACATGGAAATCTAACGACCACAGTTTTGCCCATTTATTTAAGATATTAATATCTCTTTGTAATTTGATGCTTCCAGCTACACTGCTTACAATGCTGCCTATTTTTGTGTCATTGGTAAACTTGGGTATGTTGCATTCTACCACAACATCTTAAATCATTAATAAATACAGCAAAACTGAGACACACACGGGCTTTGCACTAGTAGACAGGAGTGAATCATTCCAACCTCGAGGCTTTTTAACTCCAGATTTATGTTTTTTGAAAGAAAAAATAGAATTCTAATTCACAACAGCCCTGTGTGGGATTTGAACTCCTGCTTTTTCAATCATCAGCTCAGGCCTTCAAATTAAAACCCATAAAAAGAGATTCATTTTCCTACTGCTGTTTTCTGACTGACTGAGGTTTTGTATATTGTTCCCTTCTCCTCTTCTTCCATGTGTTTGAAGTCTTTGAAGTTTGTCAGACATTGGTAAACTACTTCATGTGGTGTTTTGTAAATACCTTCAATTCTGTGTATCTGGAAGGGACACAATTCAAATTCTCACCTTATTGCATCAACTAAAACCTGCAGGTCCATTCAAACAACTCTATTTCCTGTCTCTGCAAAGACAGCTCACACTTCCACAATGCAGGAATGTCTGAATGGAAACAGCTTTTGACACATTTCCCAACAAGTTTGCCAACACTTTTCAGGATGAAGCTAAATTCAACTTAGAGATTGCAAGCCCCAAATTGAATCTCTTAGATGTAAAAAGTGACACAAATGAAATCCCAGATCTCTCTGTCCCTGCACCCATTTTAACATTGTACCATTTAGTTTATATCGCTTCTCCTCAGCCTTCCTTCCAAAATGCATCATTTTACATTTCTCAGCATTGAAGTTAACCTGCTATGTGTCTGACCATTTCACCAGACTGCCTCTATCCTCCTGAAGTCTACTCCTATTCCCTTCACTGTTTATTACATTGCAAATGGCACAATGTTGAAGTTATGCCCTGCAAACCCAAGTCTAAGTCATTCATATATCAATAAGATCAGTGGTCCTAATCAAAACCCCTGGGGAATACCACAATTTACACTGTATACAGTGAGTACAAAAGCCAAGAGGGTGCGCTGAACATTTATAAAGCTCTGGTCAGGTAACAGAGAGGGAGAGACTGGGATTCAGAGGGTAACGGAGAGGGAGAGACTGGGACTCAGAGGGTAAGAGAGAGGGAGAGACTGGGATTCAGAGGGTAACAGAGAGGGAGAGTCTGGGATTCAGAGGGTAACAGAGAGGGAGAGACTGGAATTCAGAGGGGAACAGAGAGGGAGAGACTGGAATTCAGATAGTAACAGAGAGGGAGAGACTGGGATTCAGAGAGTAACAGAGGGAAAAATAGAGTTGGCGAGGGCAACATAGAAATTTTAAGGCACAGAAAGTGGCCACTTGGCCCATCCTCTCTGTGCCAGCCGAAAAACGATCAACCTATTCTAATCCCACCTTCCAGCATTTGGTCCGAGCACTGCAGCTTACCGCACATGAGGTGCCTATCCAGACTCCTTCTGAATGAGTTGAGGGTCTCTGCTTCAACTACCCTTTCAGGCAGTGAGTTCCAGACCATTGCGACCCTCTGGGTGAAAAAGATTTTCCTCAACTCACCTCTAATTTTTCGACCAATCACTTTAAATCTATGCCCCCTCGTCACTGACCTTTCTGCTATGGTTCTCTGCCCTTCACCTCCACTCCATCCAGGACCCTCAACATTTTGGACATTTCAATCAGATCTCCCCTCAGCCTTCTCTGTTCCAAGGACAACAACCCCTGCCTATCCTCATAGCTACAATTCTCCAGTCCTGGCAACATCCTAGACAAAGTCCCGTGTTCATAACACATGGATAAAGAGGTTAATCATTTGAGCTGTTACTCTGAGACAGAGACAGAGAGGGATGGAGAGAGCGAGAAAGAGAGAGTGAGAGGGAGGGAGAGAGAGGGAGAGAGGGTGGGAGAGATGGTGTGGGGGAGACACAAACTGAGACGTGGACAGAGGTAGCGAGAGGGAGAAAGGGAGAGATAGAGAGGGATAGGCAGAGAGAGAGAGAGGCAGAGAGAGAGATAGGGAGAGACAGAGAGAGGGAGCGATGGTGTGAGGGAGGCACAAATTGAGACATGGACAGAGGTTGAGAAAGAGAGAGAGGGAGAGACAGAGAGAGAGAGCTGGGGGAGAGACAGATAGAGAGTGAGAGAGGCACAGAGAGAGAAGGAGACACAGAGAGGCAGTCATGGAGAGGCAGACAGAGAGCTAGAGAGAGACAGAGAGAGAGGGAGAGATGGTGTGAGGGAGGCACAAATTGAGACATGGACAGAGGTAGAGAGAGAGAGGGAGAGAAAAAGACAGAGAGAGAGAGATAGTGAGAGAGAGAGGGGGGTAAGACAGATAGTGAGGGACAGAGGCAGTGTGAGAGAGGCAGATTAGAAGGTAGCAAATGTAACCCCACTATTTACAAAAGGAAGGAGAGAGAAAATGGGGAACTAAAGACCTGTTCGTCTAACATCAGTCATTGGGAAAATGCTCGAATCTATAATAAAGGATGTGATAACAGGACACTTAAAGAGAGAGTGCAGGGGGTGGGGGGAGAGAGAAATGGGGGGAGAGAGAAATGGGGGGAGAGAGAAATGGGGGGGGAGAGAGAGGGGGGAGAGTGTGTGAGTGAGACGGAGCAAAGGAGAGAGATACTAGGTTAGGTGGGACAATAAGCTGTGAGGAGAACACAAATAGACTACAAAGAGAGATGGTTTGGGATAGACAGCGATAAATGTCCTCGTGTTGTGGTAACATAAAATGGCCACTGAAAATGAACCTAAAATGGCTGACTGATGTGTGTGGATTTCCACAGATGAGAGGAGAGAGAGAGAGACAAAGAGGGAGACAGAGACCAAGACACAGAGAGTGATAGCATGATATTTGTCGTAGGACAGAGGAAGAGGAGGAGGCCATTTGGCCCCTCAACCCTGTTCTGTCATTCAATGAGCTCATGGCTGATGTGTGATCTAACTCCATGTACCTATCTTTGTCCCTTAATACCTTTGGTTAAGAAAAATCTATCAAACTCAGATTTAAAAATTAACAAGTGTCTCAGCATCAATTGCTGATTGAGGAAGAGAGTTCCAAACTGATACCACACCTGGTGTGTTGAAGTGTTTCTTCATTTCACTCCTGAAAGGTTTTGAGACTACGTTTAGATTTTTAGACTCGGCCCACAAGTTCCTGACTCCGCAGCCAGTGGGAATTGTTATTCTCTGTCTACCCGATCAGAGTCTCCTTGTTTGCACTGCCCCATCGAACACTCTCAGAGAAGGTACAGCACGGGTTAGATACAGAGTACAGTTCAGTTTAAACTGTCCCTGGAATGTCGGATTAACCCGGGTCACTCACTGTCCCCTGCTCAGCCTCAAGACTCACCTGCCTCAGTCACTGAGACGCTCCTGTATCACTTGCCTTAATGTAAGTGGATGCCGGGTTTGGGAGCAGGACAGGCACACGGGATTAGGACGACTGCTCATGTGGAGGATAAGCATCAGTAATCCCTCAGAGAATCAGAACAGACCAGCGAGACTCAGAAAAGGAAACTTGTGTTGAATTTGTGAGTCTTGCATTGTGGAATGTTTTAGTATTTGGTGAGAATGTTGAACCAGTGACATTTTGCCCCAGTGGGATGAATAGACACTATATGACTTGATTACAACAGTAAGGTACCGTGTGTACTGTAAATATGGACTGAAATAACAATGTAACTGATCAATTTTCAGCTGAATACTATGACTACAGTTCTACCTGCTATCCTGTTATATATGTGCTGCTATACCTGCTATATGTGAGAATGTACATACGACACGATGGGATGAAGTCAAAGTGGCCACTCTTTATATTTTTAGACTATGCCCCAAGTTCCTGACTCCGCAGCCAGTGGGAATATTTACTCTCAGTCCCCCCTATCAGTTTTCCTTATTATTTTGTAAACCTTCATCAAATCACCCAATAACCTTCTAAATTCCAGGGATACAGAGTAAATCTCCAGCTACACTGTCCCATTAAATATTCCCAAGCCAAGCACAATGTTGGGTTTGACACAGAGTAAATTTCCCTCTACACTGTCCCATCACACACTCCCAGGGCAGGAACATCATGGGGTGGATACAGAGTGAATCTCACTCTGCACTGTCCGATAGAGACAGAGAGAGAGACAGAAAGAGAGAAACAGAGAGACATGGACTGACAGGGTGACTGACAGAGAAAGAAGGATATTTAACAGGGGATATTGGAAGAGGAGGATGCAATTTAACCCCACAACTCTGTTCCTGCATTCAATGAGATCATGGCTGATCTGTGATTACACTTACACCATATATCCTGCCTTGGCCCCTTATCTCTTAATACCTTTGGTTAACAAGAATCTATCAATCACAGATTTAAAAATTAACCAATAAGCCAGCATGAAATTTCCACAAACAATATCATGAGGGTGTGATGGCTCCCACAGTGGAATAGCTTGCTGAATATTTAAAATGGAGACAGAGAGAGAGGGACAGAGATAGGAGAGATAGGGAAAGACAGAGAGGGAAAGACAGATGGAGGAACAGAGAGACAGAGATGGAAGGAGAGAGAGGGAGTGACAGGGAGGGAAAGACAGACGGAGATACAGAGAGAGAGAGACGGAGATAGAAGGAGAGAGAGGGAGAGACAGAGAGGGAAAGACAGATGGAGAGACAGAGAGAGACAGGGGAAGATGGAAGGAGAGAGAGGGAGTGTTAGGGAGGGAAAGACAGATGGAGGGACAGAGAGAGAGAGAGACAGGGAGAGAGATGGAGTGACAGGGAGGGAAGGACAGATGGAGGGATAGAGAGAGAGAGAGACAGAGATAGAAGGAGAGAGAGGGAGAGACAGAGAGGGACAGCCAGATGGAGAGACAGAGAGAGAGAGGCAGAGATGGAAGTAGAGAGAGAGAGAGACAGAGAGGTAAAGACAGATGGAGGGACAAAGTGAGAGACAGAGATAGAAGGACTGAGAGGGAGTGACAGGGAGGGAAAGACAGTTGGAGGGACAGAGAGAGAGACAGAGAGAGAAGGAGAGAGAGGGAGTGTCAGGGAGAGAAGGAGAGAGAGGGAGAGACAGAGAGGGAAAGGCAATTGCAGAGAGAGAGAGCAAGACAGAGAGAGAGGCAGAGACAGAGATAGAAGGAGAGAGAGGGAGAGACAGAAAGGGAAGGACAGATGGAGGGACACAGAGAGAGGCAGAGACGGAGATAGAAGGAGAGAGACGGAGAGACAGAGAGGGAAAGACAGATGGAGAGACAGAGAGAGAGACAGAGAGAGTGGCAGAGACAGAGATAGAAGGAGAGAGAGGGAGTGACGGGGGGTGGAGACAGATGGAGAGACAGAGAGAGAGAGAAGGAGAGAGATGGAGAGACAGAGAGGGAAAGACAGATGGTGAGCCAGAGAGAGAGAGTCAGAGATGGAAGGAGAGAGATGGAGTGACAGGGAGGGAAGGACAGATGGAGGGATAGAGAGAGAAAGACAAAGATAGAAGGAGAGAGTGGTAGTGAAAGAGAGTGAAAGACAGATGGAGGGACAGAGAGAAAGACAGAGACAGAAGGAGAGAGAGGGAGTGTCAGGGAGGGAAAGCCAGATGAAGGGACAGAGAGAGAGAGACAGAGAGAGAAGGAGAGAGATGGAATGACAGGGAGGGAAGGACAGATGGAGGGATAGTGAGAGAGCCAGAGATAGAAGGAGAGAGAGGGAGTGACAGGGAGGGAAAGACAGATGGAGAGAGAGAGACAGCGATAGAAGGAAAGAGAAATAGTGACATGGAGGGAAAAACAGATGGAGGGACAGAGAGAGAGACAGAGAGAGAAGGAGAGAGAGGGTGTTGCAGAGAGGGAAAGACAGATGGAGGGACAGAGAAAGAGGCAGAGATGGAAGGAAAGAGAGGGAGTGACAGGGAGGGAAAGACAGATGGAGTGACAGAGAGAGAGACAGAGATAGAAGGAGAGAGAGGGAGTGACAGGGAGGGAAAGACAGATGGAGTGACAGAGAGAGAGACAGAGATAGAAGGAGAGAGAGGGAGTGACACGAGAGGGAAAGACAAAATGGATACAGAACTGGCTGCAAGATGGATACAGAACTGGCTCAGTCATAGAAGACAGAGGGTAGCAGTGGAAGGGTGTTTTTCTGAATGGAGGGATGTGACTAGTGGTGTTCCGCAGGGATCAGTGCTGGGACCTTTGCTGTTTGTAGGATATATAAATGATTTGGAGGAAAATGTAGCTGGTCTGATTAGTCAGTTTGCGGACGACACAAAGGTTGGTAGAGTTGCGGATAGTGATGAGGATTGTCAGAGGATACAGCAGGATATAGATCGGTTGGAGACTTGGGCGTAGAAATAGCAGATGGAGTTTAATTCGGACAAATGTGAGGTAATGCATTTTGGAAGGTCTAATGCAGGTGGGAAGTATACAGTAAATGGCAGAACCCTTAGGAGTATTGACAGGCAGAGAGATCTGGGCGTACAGGTCCACAGGTCACTGAAAGTGGCAACGCAGGTGGATAAGGTAGTCAAGAAGGCATACGGCATGCTTGCCTTCATCGGTCGGGGCACAGAGTATAAAAATAGGCAGGTCATGCTGCAGCTGTACTGAACTTTAGTCAGGCCACACTTAGAATATTGCGTGTAATTCTGGTCGCCACACTACCAGAAGGACGTGGAGGCTTTGGAGAGGGTACAGAAGAGGTTTACCAGGATGTTGCCTGGTCTGGAGGGCATTAGCTATGAGGAGAGGTTGGATAAACTCGGATTGTTTTCACTGGAACGACGGAGGTGGAGGGGCGACATGATAGAGGTTTACAAAGTTATAAGTGGCATGGACAGAGTGGATAGTCAGAAGCTTTTTCCCAGGGTGGAAGAGTCAGTTACTAGGAGATAGAGGTTTAAGTTGAGAGGGGAAAAGTTTAGAGGGGATGTGCGAGGCAGGTTTTTTACACAGAGGTGAGTGCCTGGAAGTTGTTGCCGGGGGAGGTGGTGGAAGCAGGTACCATAGAGACGTTTAAGAGACATCTTGACAAATACATGAATAGGATGGGAATAGAGGGATACGGACCCCGGAAGTGCAGAAGGTTTTAGTTTGGGCAGGCATCAAGATCGGCGCAGGATTGGAGGGCCAAATGGCCTGTTCCTGTGCTGTACTGTTCTTTGTTCTTTGACAGATGGAGGGACAGAGAGAGAGGTAGAGACAGAGACAGACGGAGAGAGAGGGAGAGTCAGGGAGGGAAAGACAGATGGAGAGACAGAGAGAGAGAGACAGAAATAGTAGGAGAGAGAGGGAGAGACACAGAGGGAAAGACAGATGGAGTGACAGAGAGCAAGACAGAGAGAAAGGCAGAGACAGAGATAGAAGGAGAGAGACGGAGAGACAGAGAGGGAAAGACAGATGGAGGGACAGAGTGAGAGACAGAGAGAGAAGGAGAGAGATGGAATTCAGAGGGTAGCAGAGAGGGAGAGACTGGGATTCAGAGGGTAACAAAGAGGGAAAGTCTGGGATTCAGAGGGTAACAGAGAGGGAGAGACTGGAATTCAGAGGGTAAGAGAGAGGGAAAGTCTGGGATTCAGAGGGTAACAGAAAGGGAGAGACTGGGATTCAGAGGGTAACAAAGAGGGAGAGACTGGAATTCAGAGGGTAACAGAGAGGGAAAGTCTGGGATTCAGAGGGTAACAGAGAGGGAGAGACTGGAATTCAGAGGGTAACAGAGAGGGAAAGTCTGGAATTCAGAGGGTAACAGAGAGGGAGAGACTGGAATTCAGAGTGTAACAGAGAGGGAGAGACTGAGATTCAGAGAGTAACAGAGGGTAAAATAGAGTTGGCGAGGGCAACACAGAAATTTTAAGGCACAGAAAGTGGCCACTTGGCCCATTCTCTCTGTGCCAGCCGAAAAACGATCAACCTATTCTCATCCCACCTTCCAGCATTTGGTCCGAGCACTGCAGCTTACCGCACTTGAGGTGCCTATCCAGACTCCTTCTGAATGAGTTGAGGGTCTCTGCCTCAACTACCCTTTCAGGCAGTGAGTTCCAGACCATCACGACCCTCTGGGTGAAAAAGATTTTCCTCAACTCCCCTCTAATTTTTCGACCAATCACTTGAAATCTATGCCCCCTCGTCACTGACCTTTCTGCTATGGTTCTCTGCCCTTCACCTCCACTCTATCCAGGACCCTCAAAATTTTGTACATTTCAATCAGATCTCCCCTCAGCCTTCTCTGTTCCAAGGACAACAACCCCTGCCTATCCTCATAGCTACAATTCTCCAGTCCTGGCAACATCCTAGAAAATGGGAGAGAGACAAAGTCCCGTGTTCATAACACATGGATAAAGAGGTTAATCATCTGAGCTGTTACTCTGAGACAGAGACAGAGAGGGAGAAAGAGAGAGAGAGAGGGAGAGAGAGAGGGAGGGAGAGAGTGAGGGAGAGATGGTGTGGGGGAGACACAAACTGAGACGTGGACAGAGGCAGCGAGAGAGAGAGAGGGAGAGATAGAGAGAGAGAGGCAGAGAGAGAGATAGAGAGAGACAGAGAGAGAGGGAGCGATGGTCTGAGGGAGGCACAAATTGAGACATGGACAGAGGCAGCGAGAGAGAGAGGGAGAGATAGAGAGAGAGAGGCAGAGAGAGAGATAGAGAGAGACAGAGAGAGAGGGAGCGATGGTCTGAGGGAGGCACAAATTGAGACATGGACAGAGGTTGAGAAAGAGAGAGAGGGAGAGACAGAGAGAGAGAGCTGGGGGAGAGACAGATAGAGAGTGCGAGAGGCACAGAGAGAGAAGGAGACACAGAGAGGCAGACAGAGAGGCAGACAGAGAGCTAGAGAGAGACAGAGAGAGAGGGAGAGATGGTGTGAGGGAGGCACAAATTGAGACGTGGACAGAGGTAGAGAGAGAGAGGGAGAGATAGAGCGAGAGAGAGGGTGGAAAGACAGATAGCGAGGGACAGAGGCAGTGTGAGAGAGGCAGAGTGAGAGAGGCAGATTAGAAGGTAGCAAATGTAACCCCACTATTTACAAAAGGAAGGAGAGAGAAAATGGGGAACTAAAGACCTGTTCGTCTAACATCAGTCATAGGGAAAATGCTCGAATCTATAATAAAGGATGTGATAACAGGACACTTAAAGAGAGATTGCGGGGGGTGGGGGGAGAGAGAAATGGGGGGGAGAGAGAGGGGGGAGAGTGTGTGAGTGAGACGGAGCAAAGGAGAGAGATACTAGGTTAGGTGGGACAATAAGCTGTGAGGAGAACACAAATAGACTACAAAGAGAGATGGTTTGGGATAGACAGCGATAAATGTCCCAGTGTTGTGGTAACATAAAATGGCCACTGAAAATGAACCTAAAATGGCTGACTGATGTGTGTGGATTTCTACAGATGAGAGGAGAGAGAGAGAGACAAAGAGGGAGACAGAGACCAAGACACAGAGAGTGATCGCAGGATATTTGTCGTAGGACAGAGGAAGAGGAGGAGGCCATTTGGCCCCTCAACCCTGTTCTGTCATTCAATGAGCTCATGGCTGATGTGTGATCTAACTCCATGTACCTATCTTTGTCCCTTAATACCTTTGGTTAACAAAAATCTATCAAACTCAGATTTAAAAATTAACAAGTGTCTCAGCATCAATTGCTGATTGTGGAAGAGAGTTTCAAACTGATACCACACCTGGTGTGTTGAAGTGTTTCTTCATTTCACTCCTGAAAGGTTTTTAGACGAGGTTTATATTTTTAGACTATGCCCCCATGTTCTAGACTCTGCAGCCAGTGGGAATTGTTACTCTCTGTCCACCCTATCAGTTTCCCTTATTAACTTGAAAACAATCATCAAATCACACCTGAGCCTTCAAAATTCCAGGGATACACAGTAAATCTCCAGCTACACTGTCCCATTAAATATTCCCAAGCCAAGCACAATGTTGGGTTTGACACAGAGTAAATTTCCCTCTACACTGTCCCATCACACACTCCCAGGGCAGGAACATCATGGGGTGGATACAGAGTGAATCTCACTCTACACTGTCCGATAAATAGAGAGAGAGAGAGAGAGAGAGAGAGACAGAAAAAGAGAGAAACAGAGAGACATGGACTGACAGGGTGACTGACAGAGAAAGAAGGATACTTCACAGGGGATATTGGAAGAGGAAGATGCAATTCAACCACACAGCCCTGTTCCAGCATCCAATGTGATCTTGGCTGATCTGTGATGTAACTTACACCATATATCCTGCCTTTGCCCCTTATCTCTTAATACCTTTGGTTAACAAGAATCTATCAATCACAGATTTAAAAATTAACCAATATGCCAGCAAGAAATTTGCGCAACCATTATCATGAGGGTGCGATGGCTCCCACAGTGGAATAGCTTGCTGGATGTTTAAAATGGAGACTGTTCCTTCTGGATCATCAAACGTATCTGTCTGGGCCCCAACTTCAACTACATTTCCCCATCTCCCGATGTTTTTTTCTCTCCATATCTAACTCTTATATGTTTGTGTACACAGCAGTGAAGGATTACATCAAATTAATATATCTTACATTATCCTTTTCATCCACCTCAACAATCTCTCTCTCTCTCCATGTTTGTCCCTCTCTGCAGCCCTCTCTATGCCTTCATATCTAACCCTCCGTCCCTCTGTCTCTCTCCTAGCGTCAGTGATAGCAGAGAGAGAGACAGAGATAGAAGGAGAGAGAGGGAGTGATAGAGAGGGAAAGACAGATGGAGGGACAGAGAGAGAGAGACAGAGAGGGAAGGTGAGATTGGGAGAGACAGAGAGAGAATGGCAGAGTTGGAAGGAGAGAGAGGGAGAGACAGGGAGGGAAATACAGATGGAAAGACAGAGAGAGAAAGAGAGAGAAGGAGAGAGAGGGAGTGTCAGGGAGGGAAAGACAAATGGAGGGACAGAGAGAGAGAGACAGGGAGAGAGATGGAGTGACAGGCAGGGAAGGACAGATGGAGGGATAGAGAGAGAGAGATAGAGATAGAAGGAGAGAGAGGGAGTGACTGGGAGGGAAAGACAGATGGAGAGAGTGAGAGAGAGGGACAGAGATAGAAGGAGAGAGATGGAGAAACAGACAGGGAAAGACAGATGGAGGGACAGAGAGAGAGAGAGACAGAGAGAGGCAGAGACAGAGAGAGAAGGAGAGAGTGGGAGAGACAGAGATGGAAAGACAAATGGAGGGACAGAGAGTGAGACAGTGAGAGAAGGAGAGAGAGGGAGAGACAGAGATTGAAAGAGAGAGAGGGAGTGACTGGGAGGGAAAGAGAGATGGAGAGATAGAGAGAGAGACAGAGATAGAAGGAGAGAGATGGAGAGACAGAGATGGAAAGACAGTTGGAAAGACAGAGAGAGCGAGAGAGGGGCAGAGATGGAAGGAGAGAGAGGGAGTGACAGAGAGGGAAAGACAGATGGAGAGACAGAGAGAGAGAGAAGGAGGGAGAGGGAGAGACAGAGAGAAGGAGAGTGGGAGTGACAGAGATGGAAAGACATATGGAGAGACAGAGAGAGAGAGAAGGAGGGAGAGGGAGAGACAGAGAGAAGGAGAGTGGGAGTGACAGAGATGGAAAGACATATGGAGGAACAGAGAGAGAGACAGAGAGAGAATGAGAGAGAGGGAGTGACAGGGAGGGACAGACAGATGGAGGGATAGAGAGAGAGAGGCTGAGATAGAAGGAGAGATTGGGAGACAGAGAGGGAAAGGCAGTTGGAAAGACAGAGAGAGCGAGAGAGGGGCAGAGATGGAAGGAGAGAGAGGGAGTGACAGGGAGGGAAAGACAGATGGAAAGACAGAGAGAGACAGAGATAGAAGGAGAGAGAGGGAGAGACAGAGAGGGAAAGACAGATGGAGAGACAGAGAGAGAGAGAGGCAGAGATGGAAGGAGAGAGAGGGAGTGACAGGGAGGGAAAGTCAGATGGAGGGACAGAGAGAGAGAGACAGAGATAGAAGGAGAGAGAGGGAGTGACAGAGAGGGAAAGACAGATGGAGGGATAGAGAGAGAGAAACAGAGATAGAAGGAGAGAGAGGGAGTGATGGGGGGGGGAGACAGATGGAGGGACAGAGAGAGAAAGACAGAGATAGAAGGAGAGAGATGGAGTGACGGGGGGGGGGACAGATGGAGGGACAGAGAGAGAGAGGAGAGAGAGGGAGAGACAGAGAGAAGGAGAGAGGGAGTGACAGAGAGGGAAAGACCGATGGAGGGACAGAGAGAGAGATAGAGAGAGTGGCAGAGACAGAGAGAGAAGGAGAGAGAGGGAGTGTCAGAGAGGGGAAGACAGATGGAAGGACAGAGTGAGAGACAGAGAGAGGAGAGAGATGGAGTGACAGGGAGGGAAGGACAGATGGAGGGATAGAGAGAGGCAGAGACTGAGAGAGAAGGAGAGAGTGGGAGAGACAGAGAGGGAATGGCTGTTGGAAAGACAGAGAGAGAGGCAGCGATGGAAGGAGAGAGAGGGAGTGACAGGGAGGGAAAGACAGATGGAAAGACAGAGAGTGAGAGAGACAGAGATAGAAGGAGAGTGAGGGAGTGACAGAGAGGGAAAGACAGACAGAGGGACAGACAGAGAGACAGAGACAGAAATAGAAGGAGAGAGAGGTAGTGACAGGGGGGGAAAGACATTAGGAGGGATAGAGAGAGAGACAGAGATAGAAGGAGAGAGATGGAGTGACAGAGAGTGAAAGACAGATGGAGGGACAGAGAGAGAGAGACAGAGAGAGAGAGAGAGAGAGACAGAGAGACAGAGTGAGTGGGAGAGATGGTGTAAGGGAGGCACAAATGGAGTCATGGCAAGCGACAGAGAGAGAGGCAGAGATAGAAGGAGAGAGAGGGAGAGACAGAGAGGGAAAGACAGATGGAGAGGCAGAGATAGAAGGAGAGAGAGGGAGAGACAGAGTAGGAAAGACAGATGGAGGGACAGAGAGAGAGACAGAGAGAGAGAGACAGAGTGAGTGGGAGAGATGGTGTAAGGGAGGCACAAATGGAGTCATGGCAAGCGACAGAGAGAGAGGCAGAGATAGAAGGAGAGAGAGGGAGAGACAGAGAGGGAAAGACAGATGGAGAGGCAGAGATAGAAGGAGAGAGAGGGAGAGACAGAGTAGGAAAGACAGATGGAGGGACAAAGAGAGAGACAGAGAGAGAGCGGGAGTGACAGTGATAGAAGGAGTGAGACGGAGAGACAGAGAGGGAAAGACAGATGAAGAGACAGAGAGAGAGAGAGAGTGGCAGAGACAGATATAGAAGGAGTGAGAGGGAGTGACAGGTTGTGGGGGAAGACAGATGGAGGGACAGAGAGAGAGAGAAGGAGAGAGAGGAAGAGACAGAGAGAAGAGAGGGAGTGACAGAGAGGGAAAGACCGATGGAGGGACAGAGAGAGAGACAGAGAGAGTGGCAGAGACAGAGTGAGAAGGAGAGAGAGGAAGTGTCAGATAGGGGAAGACAGATGGAGGGACAGAGTGAGAAACAGAGAGAAGGAGAGAGATGGAGTGACAGGGAGGGAAGGACAGATGGAGGGATAGAGAGAGGCAGAGACAGAGAGAGAAGGAGAGAGTGGGAGAGACAGAGAGGGAAAGGCAGTTGGAGGGACAGAGAGAGAGAGAGGGAGTGACAGGGAGGGAAAGACAGATGGAGGGACAGACAGAGAGAGAGGGAGTGACAGGGAGGGAAAGACAGATGGAGGGACAGACAGAGAGAGACAGAGAGTGAGAGACAGAGATAGAAGGAGAGTGTGGAGAGACAGAGAGGGAAAGACAGATGGAGGGACAGACAGAGAGAGACAGGGAGAGAGATGGAGTTACAGGGAGGGAAGGACAGATGGAGGGATAGAGAGAGAGAGACAGAGATAGGAGAGTGAGGGAGTGACAGAGAGGGAAAGACAGACAGAGGGACAGACAGAGAGACAGAGATAGAAGGAGAGAGAGGGAGTGACAGGGGGGGAAAGACAGATGGAGGGACAGAGAAAGAGACAGAGATAGAAGGAGAGAGAGGGAGTGACAGAGAGTGAAAGACAGATGGAGGGACAGGGAGAGAGAGACAGAGAGAGAAGGAGGGAGAGGGAGAGACAGAGAGGGAAAGACAAATGGAGAGACAGAGATAGAAGGAGAGAGAGGGAGAGACAGAGAAGGAAAGACAGATGGAGAGACAGAGAGAGGGAGACAGAGAGAGAGAGAGCGTGGGAGAGATGGTGTAAGGGAGGCACAAATGGAGTCATGGAAAGAGACAGAGAGAGAGAGATAGTTGGAGAGAGAGAGAGTGACAGAGAGGGAAAGACAGATGGAGGGACAGAGAGAGAGAGACAGAGAGAGAGAGACAGAGAGAGAGAGAGAGTGTGAGACAGAGTGAGTGGGAGAGATGGTGTAAGGGAGGCACAAATGGAGTCATCGAAAGAGACAGAGAGAGAGAGAGGTAGGCAGAGACAGAGAATGAGAGAGATGTGGAGAGAGTCATGGACAGAGGGTGAGAAAGAGAGATAGGGAGAGACAAAGTAAAAGAAGGAGAGAGAGAGAGAGAGAGAGATGTAAACAGAGTCATGGACAGAGGGTGAGAAAGAGAGATAGGGAGAGACAAAGTAAAAGAGGGAGAGGGAGAGAGAGAGAGAGATGTAAACAGAGTCATGGACAGAGGGTAAGAAAGAGAGATAGGGAGAGACAAAGTAAAAGAAGGAGAGAGAGAGAGAGAGAGATGGAGAGGCAGAGAGAGGGAGAGACAGAGAGAGGGAGAGACAGAGAGAGGGAGGGCGAGATGGTGTGAGAGAGACAGAGGCATGGACAGAGGCAGAGAGAGAGAGAGGGAGAGACAGAGAGAGAGAAAGAAACAGAGAGGGAGGGAGAGAGAGACAGAGAGGGAGAGACTGGGATTCAGATGGTAACGGAGAGGGAGAGACTGGGATTCAGAGGGTAATGGAGAGGGAGAGACAGGGATTCAGAGGGTAACGGAGAGGGAGAGACTGGGATTCAGAGGGTAACGGAGAGGGAGAGACTGGGATTCAGAGGGTAATGGAGAGGGAGAGACTGGGATTCAGAGGGTAATGGAGAGGGAGAGACTGGGATTCAGAGAGTAACGGAGAGGGAGAGACTGGGATTCAGAGGGTAACGGAGAGGGAGAGACTGGGATTCAGAGGGTAACGGAGAGGGAGAGACTGGGATTCAGAGGGTAACGGAGAGGGAGAGACTGTGATTCAGAGGGTAACAGAGGGAGAAGTAGAGATGAAGAGTGAAGATGGGAGAAAGACAAAGTCCAGTGTTTGTAACACATGGATAAAGAGGAACAGAGAGGTGAGACAGGGCTTGAGAGAGTAAAAGACAGAGGAAGGAGAGATAGAGATGGAGAGATTACCAGGAACATAAATCTCCAGCAGTCTCTTCATGCTGATCACTCCTTTTCTCTGGATGTGGCAGGATTGCAGAGCTTAGATCTGATCCGTTGGTTATGGGATCGCTTAGCTCTGTCTATCGCATGCTGCTTACGCAGTTTGGCACGCAGATAGTCCTGGGTTGTAGCTTCACCAGGTTGACACCTCATTTTGAGGTGTGCCTGGTGCTGCTCCTGGCATGCCCTCCTGCACACTTCACTGAACCGGGGTTGGTCTCCTGGCTTGATGGTAATGGTAGAGTGGGGGATATGCCGGGCCATGAGGTTACAGATTGTCTTTCTTTCTGTCTGTCTGTCTGTCTCTCGTTCCCTCCTCTCTCAGAACATCAGTCAGCCATTTTAGGTTTGTTCACGGTGGCCATTTTATGTTACAGCAGCACTGGGACATTTATTTCAGAGACTGACTCCTCACTAATGCAAGGTTAGTGCTTTAAACGTGAGAGAAACGGGTCCTGGGGTTCAGTTGAATGTAGCTTCTCATCCCGAAAAGTGTTAGCAAACGTGTTTTTCAAATCAATTCCGCGACAACCTCAACAGGAGAAAAAACACCAACAAATGCAACAACCACCTCAACAGGAGAAAAAAACACCAACAAATGCAACAACAACCTCAACATGAGAAACAAACACCGACAAATGCAACAACAACCTCAACAGGAGAAAAAACACCAACAAATGCAACAACAACCTCAACATGAGAAAAAACACCAACAAATGCAACAACAACCTCAACAGGAGAAAAAAACACCAACAAATGCAACAATTTCAACAGGAAAAGAACAGCTTCCCGAGGACTAAAAAAACCTAACAAATACAATAACTTCAGTAGGAGAAAAGCCACTAACAAATTCAACATCATCAGAAGGGGAAAACACACCGATAAATAGGGCAGTGGCACAAGCTGTTGGAGGGACAGGAAATGGTTTACGAAGGGACAGAGTATCTGATCACACCCGGGATGGTGGAATTGAGTATTTATTAAATGGTAAGAGATTAGAAAGCGTAGATGTACAAAGCGACCTGGGTGTCCCCGTCAATAAGTCACTGAAAACTAACATGCAGGTGCAGAATGCAATTCAGAAGGCTAATGGGATGTTAGTCTTTATCACAAGAGGATTTGAGTACAGGAGTAGTGAAGTCTTGCTTCAATCACATAGAACCTTGGTTAGACCGCACCTGGAGTACTGTGTGCAGTTTTGGTCCCCTTACCTTAGGAAGGATATTATTGCCAGAGAGGGAGTGCAATGAAGGTTCACCAGACTTGTTCCCGGGATGACGGGACTGTCCGATGGTGAGAGATTGGGGAAACTGAGACACAGAGAGAGAGATAGAGACAGGGAGAGGCAGAGAGACAGAGGCAGAGAGAGAGAAATGGTGTGAGAGAGACACAAACAGAGTCATGGACAGAGAGAGAGAGGAGCGACAGAGAGAGAGAGCAACAGACAGAGAGACACAAAGAGAGAGAGAAACAGAGAGAGAGAGACAGGAAGAGGTAGAGAGAGAGGCAGTGAGAGAGACAGAGAGAGAGGGAGAGTGAGATAGAGGGGGAGAGTGAGATAGAGGGGGAGTGTGAGATTGATGGGGAGTGTGAGATAGAGGCGGAGTGTGAGATAGAGGGGGAGAGTGAGATCGAGGGGGAGAGTGAGATCGAGGGGGAGAGTGAGATCGAGGGGGAGAGGGAGATCGAGGGGGAGAGGGAGATCGAGGGGGAGAGGGAGATAGAGGGGGAGAGGGAGATAGAGGGAGAGAGTGAGATCGAGGGGAGGGAGAGGGAGAGACAGAGAGAAGGAGAGTGGGAGTGACTGGGAGGGAAAGACAAATGGTGGAACAGAGAGAGAGACAGAGATAGAAGGAGAGGGAGGGAGCAACAGAGAGGGAAAGACAGATGGAGGGACAGAGAGAGAGGCAGACAGAGAGAGAGGCAGAGAGAGAGGCAGAGAGAGAGGCAGAGAGAGAGGCAGAGAGAGAGGGAGAAGGAGAGTGTGGGTGAGACAGAGAGGGAAAGGCAGTTGGAGAGAGAGAGAGAGAGGCAGAGATGGAAGGAGAGAGAGGGAGTGACAGAGAAGGAAAGACATATGGAAAGACAGAGAGAGAGAGACAGAGATAGATGTAGAGAGAGGGAGAGACAGAGAAGGAAAGACAGATGGAGGGACAGAGAGACAGACAGAGAGAGAAGGAGAGAGAGGGAGGGAAGGACAGATGGAGGGATAGAGAGATAGAGACAGAGATAGAAGGAGAGAGATGGAGTGATGGGTGGGGTGTGGGAAGACAGATGGAGGGACAGGGAGAGAGGCAGAGATGGAACGAGTGAGAGGGAGTGATAGGGAGGGAAATACAGATGGAAAGACAGAGAGAAAGACAGAGATAGGAGAGAGATGGAGTGACAGGGAGGGAAGGACAGATGGAGGGATAGAGAGAAGAGAGTGATAGAAGGACATAGAGGGAGTGACAGGGAGGGAAAGACAGATGGAGAGACAGAGAGAGGCAGAGATGGAAGGAGAGAGAGAGAGTGAGAGAAAGGGAAAGACAGATGGAGAGAGAGAGACAGAGATAGAAGGAGAGAGATGGAGAGACAGAGAGGGAAAGACAGATGGGGGGACAGAGAGAGAGACAGAGATAGAAGGAGAGAGATGGAGTGACAGGGACGGAAGGACAGATGGAGGGATAAAGAGTGAGAGGCAGAGATAGAAGGAGAGAGAGGGAGTGACAGAGAGGGAAAGACAAATGGAGGGACAGAGAGAGAGAGGGAAAGACAGATGGAGGGACAAAGAGAGAGACAGAGAGAGAGGCAGAGACAGAGAGAGAAGGAGAGAGAGGGAGAGACAGAGAGAGAGGCAGAGACAGCGAGAGAAGGAGGGAGAGGGAGAGACAGAAAGGGAAAGACAGATGGGGGGACAGAGAGAGAGACAGAGAAAGAGGCAGAGACAGAGAGAGAAGGAGAGAGAGGGAGAGACAGAGAGAGAGGCAGAGACAGCGAGAGAAGGAGAGAGAGGGAGAGACAGAATGGGAAAGACAGATGGAGAGACAGAGAGAGAAGGAGAGAGAGGGAGAGACAGAGAGAGAGGCAGAGACAGAGAGAGAAGGAGTGAGAGGGAGAGACAGAAAGGGAAAGACAGATGGAGAGACAGAGAGAGAGAGACACACAGATAGAAGGAGAGAGACGGAGAGACAGAGAGAGAGGCAGAGACAGAGAGAGAAGGAGAGAGAGGGAGGGACCGAAAGGGAAAGACAGATGGAGAGACAGAGAGAGAGACACACAGATAGAAGGAGACAGACGGAGAGACAGAGAGAGAGGCAGTGACAGAGAGAGAAGGAGAGAGAGGGAGAGACAGAAAGGGAACGACAGATGGAGAGACAGAGAGAGAAGGAGAGAGAGGGAGAGACAGAGAGAGAGGCAGAGACAGAGAGAGAAGGAGAGAGAGGGAGGGACCGAAAGGGAAAGACAGATGGAGAGACAGAGAGAGAGATACACACAGATAGAAGGAGAGAGAGGGAGAGACAAAGAGGAAAAGGCAGATGGAGGGGCAGAGAGAGAGACACACACAGATAGAAGGAGAGAGAGGGAGAGACAGAGAGGAAAAGGCAGATGGAGGGGCAGAGAGAGAGAAATTAAGAGAGAGAGATAGAAGGAGAAAGACATAGAGACAGAGAGGGAAAGACAGAAGGAGGGACAGAGAGAGAGACAGAGAGAGTGGCAGAGACAGAGATAGAAGGAGAGAGAGGGAGTGTCAGGAGGAGGGGGAGAGGGAGATAGAGGGGGGAGAGACAGATAGAGGGAGAGAGACAGATAGAGGGAGAGAGACAGATAGATAGAGGGGGAGACAGACAGAGGGGGAGACAGACAGACAGAGGGGGAGACAGACAGACAGAGGGGGAGACAGGCAGATAGAGGGGGAGACAGACAGATAGAGGGGGAGAGGGAGATAGAGGGGCAGAGGGAAATAGAGGGGCAGAGGGAAATAGAGGGGCAGAGGGAGATAGAGGGGCAGAGAGAGATAGAGGGGCAGAGAGAGATAGAGGGGCAGAGAGAGATAGGGGCGGAGAGGGAGAGAGAGGGGGGAGAGGGAGAGAGAGGGGGGAGAGAGAGAGAGTGAGATAGAGGGCGAGAGACAGATCGATGGGGAGAGTGAGATAGAGGGGGGATAGGGAGATAGAGGGCGAGAGACAGATCGATGGTGAGAGTGAGATAGAGGGGGAGAGGGAGATAGAGGGGGAGAGACAGATAGAGGGTGGAGACGGAGATAGAGGGGGAGATGGATGGGGTAGAGGGTGGTGAACCTGTGGAATTCTCTACCGCAGAAGGCAGTGGAGGCCAAGTCATTAAATATATTCATGGAGGAGAGAGATATATTTCTTAATGTCAAAGGGATCAAGGGGTATGGGGAGAAAGTGGGAACAGGGTACTGAATTAGACCATCGATCATGATCTTTATTGAATGACGGAGCAGGCCCAAAGGGCCGAATGGCCTGCTCCTGCTCCTATTTTCTATGTTTCTATGAGAGAGGCGGATTGACAGAGGGAGAGAGAAGAAGAAACAGAGAGAGAAGGAGAGATAGAGATGGAGCGAGGTGACCCTGATATTCTCTCTCTCTCACACACACACGTCCAGACACACACAGACACATACATAAAGGGACAGACAGAGACACACACACACACAGACAGACAGACAGACAGACACACACACAGACACACACACACACACACACACAGACAGACAGACAGACACACACAGACAGATTTTACGATAAGGCACAAGAGGGAAGCTGATGTCAGATACCGAGAGCTCAATACAACAGAAAGCTGAGAGGAGTGTAGAAAGTTCAAGGGTGAAATGAAAAAGCAAATTAGGAGAGCAAAGAAATGGCCGGAAAATAATATTACCATTAAAAGCAAAGAAATCACAAAGATGTTTTATAAATACATTAAGAGCAAGAGGATAAATAAGGATAGAGTATTAGGGACCAAAAAGGGAATGTGTGTATGGAGGTGGGAGATGTGGGCATGGTTCTTAATGAATACTTTGTCTCCCTCTTTATAAAAGAGGGGGAACGATGCAGATATTGTAGTTAAAGAGGAGGAGTGTGAAATATTGGATGGGATAAACAGAGTGAGAGGGAAATATTAAGGTGTTTGGCAACTTTGAAAGTGGATAAATGGTCAGGCCTGGATGCATTGGAACCAGTTCAATTTAGAACATTACATTTAGAACATTACAGCGCAGTACAGGCCCTTCGGCCCTCGATGTTGCGCCGACCTGTGAAACCATCTGACCTACACTATTCCATTTTCATCCATATGTCTATCCAATGTCCACTTAAATGCCCTTAAAGTTGGCGAGTCTACTACTGTTGCAGGCAGGGCGTTCCACGCCCCTACTACTCTCTGAGTAAAGAAACTACCTCTAACATCTGTCCTATATCTTTCACCCCTCAACTTAAAGCTATGTCCCCTCGTGTTTGCCATCACCATCCGAGGAAAAAGACTCTCACTATCCACCCTATCTAACCCTCTGATTATCTTATATGTCTCTATTAAGTCACCTCTCCTCCTCCTTCTCTCCAACGAAAACAACCTCAAGTCCCTCAGCCTTTCCTCGTAAGACCTTCCCTCCATACCAGGCAACATCCTAGTAAATCTCCTCTGCACCCTTTCCATAGCTTCCACATCCTTCCTATAATGTGGTGACCAGAACTGCACGCAATACTCCAGGTGCGGTCTCACCAGAGTTTTGTACAGCTGCAGCATGACCTCGTGGCTCCTAAACTCGATCCCCCTACTAATAAAAGCTAACACACCATATGCCTTCTTAACAGCCCTATTAACCTGGGTAGCAACCTTCAGGGATTTATGCACCTGGACACCAAGATCTCTCTGTTCATCTACACTACCAAGAATCTTCCCATTAGCCCAGTACTCTGCATTCCTGTTACTCCTTCCAAAGTGAGTCACCTCACACTTTTCCGCATTAAACTCCATTTGCCATCTCTCAGCCCAGCTCTGCAGCCTATCTATGTCCCTCTGAACCCTACAACATCCTTCGGCACTATCCACAACTCCACCGACCTTAGTGTCATCTGCAAATTTACTAACCCACCCTTCTACACCCTCTTCCAGGTCATTTATAAAAATGACAAACAGCAGTGGCCCCAAAACAGATCCTTGCGGTACACCACTAGTAACTAAACTCCAGGATGAACATTTGCCATCAACCACCACCCTCTGTCTTCTTTCAGCTAGCCAATTTCTGATCCAAAGCTCTAAATCACCTTCAACCCCATACTTGCGTATTTTCTGCAATAGCCTACCGTGGGGAACCTTATCAAACGCCTTACTGAAATCCATATACACCACATCCACTGCTTTACCCTCATCCACCTGTTTGGTCACCTTCTCGAAAAACTCAATAAGGTTTGTGAGGCATGACCTACCCTTCACAAAACCGTGCTGACTATCTCTAATGTACTTATTCTTTTCAAGATGATTATA
The DNA here is from genome assembly GCF_036365525.1 of Heterodontus francisci. NCBI lineage: Eukaryota > Metazoa > Chordata > Chondrichthyes > Heterodontiformes > Heterodontidae > Heterodontus > Heterodontus francisci. Next base: position 309,761 of record NW_027142301.1, read on the forward strand.
AATCCTGTTTCTTATAACCTTTTCCAACATTTTACCCACAACCGAAGTAAGGCTCACAGGTCTATAATTACCAGGGCTGTCTCTACTCCCCTTCTTGAACAAGGGGACAACATTTGCAATCCTCCAGTCTTCCGGCACTATTCCTGTCGACAATGACGACATAAAGATCATGGACAAAGGCTCTGCAATCTCCTCCCTAGCTTCCCAGAGAATCCTAGGATAAATCCCATCTGGCCCAGGGGACTTATCTATTTTCACACTTTCCAAAATTGCTAACACCTCCTCCTTGTGAACCTCAATCCCATCTAGCCTAGTAGCCTGAATCTCAGTATTCTCAACAACGTTTTCTTTCTCTACTGTAAATACTGACGTAAAATATTCATTTAACACTTCCCCTATCTCCTCTGATTCCACACACAACTTCCCACTACTATCCTTGATTGGCCCTGTTCTAACTCTAGTCATTCTTTTATTCCTGATATACCTATAGAAAGCCTTAGGGTTTTCCCTGATCCGATCCACCAATGACTTCTCGTGTCCTCTCCTTGCTCTTCTTAGCTCTCCCTTTAGATCCTTCCTGGCTAGCTTGTAGCTCTCAAGCGCCCTAACTGAGCCTTCACGTCTCATCCTAACATAAGCCTTCTTCTTCCTCTTGACAAGCGCTTCAACTTCTTTAGTAAACCACGGCTCCCTCGCTCGACAACTTCCTCCCTGCCTCACAGGTACATACTTATCAAGGACACACAGTAGCTGCTCCTTGAATAAGCTCCACATTTCGATTGTTCCCATCCCCTGCAGTTTCCTTCCCCATCCTACGCATCCTAAATCTTGCCTAATCGCATCATAATTTCCATTCCCCCAGCTATAATTCTTGCCCTGTGGTATATACCTGTCCCTGCCCATCGCTAAGGTAAACCGAACCAAATTGTGATCACTATCACCAAAGTGCTCACCTACATCTAAATCTAACACCTGGCCGGGTTCATTTCCCAGTACCAAATCCAATGTGGCATCGCCCCTGGTTGGCCTGTCTACATACTGTGTCAGAAAACCCTCCTGCAGACACTGGACAAAAACTGACCCATCTAAAGTACTCGAACTATAGTATTTCCAGTCGATATTTGGAAAGTTAAAGTCCCCCATAACAACTACCCTGTTACTCTCGCCCCTGTCGAGAATCATCTTCGCTATCCTTTCCTCTACATCTCTGGAACTATTCGGAGGTCTATAAAAGACTCCCAACAGGGTAACCTCACCTCTCCTGTTTCTAACCTCAGCCCATACTACCTCAGTAGCCGAGTCCTCAAACGTCCTTTCTGTCGCTGTAATACTCTCCTTGATTCCTGGGATGAAGGGGTTTTCTTATGAGGAATGGTTGAACAGGTTGGGCCTATACTCATTGGAGTTTAGAAGAATGAGAGGTGATCTTATTGAAACATACAAAATACTTAAAGGGATAGACAGGTTAGATGCAGGTAAGATGTCTCCTTTGGTTCGGGAGTCTAGAACCAGGGGACACAATTTCAAAATCAGGGGGAAGCCACTTCGGTCAGAGATGGGGAGAAATTTCTTTACTCAGAGTGTTGTGAATCATTGGAATTCTCTACCCCAGTGGGCTGTGGAAGCTCAGTCTGGGAAAAAGGCATTGAAGTGGAAGATCAGCCATGATCGTATTGAATGGCAGAGCAGGCTCGATGGGCTGAATGGCCTACTCCTGTTGCTATGTTCCCAAGCTGCTGAAATAGTTTCTCCCAAACTACCCCATCAGTTCCCCTTAATATCTCAACATCTTTGATCAAATCACCTTGATCCTCCTAAATTCCAGGCAATAAATCCCTAGTTTGTGTAATATCACCTCGTAATTTAACCCTTGGAGTCCAGTTATCATTCTGGTAAATCTACACTGCACTCAAATGGACATGGACCCCCCAAAGTCTCTTTGAACCTCCAGTGTTTCTATCTTTTCACCATTTATAAAGTACTCTGTTCTAGTCTTTTTTTGCTGACATTGAAATCTAACGACCACAGTTTTGCCCATTTATTTAAGATATTAATATCTCTTTGTAATTTGATGCTTCCAGCTACACTGCTTACAATGCTGCCTATTTTTGTGTCATTGGTAAACTTGGGTATGTTGCATTCTACCTCATCATCTTAAATCATTAATAAATACAGCAAAACTGAGACACACACGGGCTTTGCACTAGTAGACAGGAGTGAATCATTCCAACCTAGAGGCTTTTTAACTCCAGATTTATGTTTTTTGAAAGAAAAACTAGAATTCAAATTCACAACAGCCCTGTGTGGGATTTGAACTCCGGCTTTTTCAATCATCAGCTCAGGCCTTCAAATTAAAACCCATAAAAAGAGATTCATTTTCCTCCTGCTGTTGTCTGACTGACTGAGGTTTTGTATATTGTTCCCTTCGCCTCTTCTTCCATGTGTCCGAAGTCTTTGAAGTTTGTCAGACATTGGTAAACTACTTCATGTGGTGTTCTGTAAATACCTTCAATTCTGTGTATCTGGAAGGGACACAATTCAAATTCTCACCTTATTGCATCAACTAAAACCTGCAGGTCCATTCAAACAACTCTATTTCCTGTCTCTGCAAAGACAGCTCACACTTCCACAATGCAGGAATGTCTGAATGGAAACAGCTTTTGACACATTTCCCAACATGTTTGTTAACACTTTTCAGGATGAAGCTAAATTCAACTTAGAGATTGCAAGCCCCAAATTGAATCTTTTAGATGTAAAAAGTGACACAAATGAAATCCCAGATCTCTCTGTCCCTGCACCCATTTTAACATTGTACCATTTAGTTTATATCGCTTCTCCTCAGCCTTCCTTCCAAAATGCATCATTTGACATTTCTCAGCATTGAAGTTAACCTGCGATGTGTCTGACCATTTCACCAGACTGCCTCTATCCTCCTGAAGTCTACTCCTATTCCCTTCACTGTTTATTACATTGCAAATGGCACAATGTTGAAGTTATTCCCTGTATACCCAAGTCTAAGTCATTCATATATCAATAAGATCAGTGGTCCTAATCAAAACCTCCTGGGGAATACCACAATTTACACTGTATACAGTGAGTACAAAAGCCGAGAGGGTGCGCTGAACATTTATAAAGCTCTGGTCAGGTAACAGAGAGGGAGAGACTGGGACTCAGAGGGTAACAGAGAGGGAGAGACTGGGATTCAGAGGGTAACGGAGAGGGAGAGACTGGGACTCAGAGGGTAACAGAGAGGGAGAGACTGGGATTCAGAGGGTAACAGAGAGGGAGAGACTGGGATTCAGAGGGTAACAGAGAGGGAGAATCTGGGACTCAGAGGGTCAGAGAGAGGGAGAGACTGGGACTCAGAGGGTCAGAGAGAGGGAGAGTCTGGGATTCAGAGGGTAACAGAGAGGGAGAGTCTGGGATTCAGAGGGTAACAGAGGGGAGAGTCTGGGATTCAGAGGGTAACAGAGGGGAGAGTCTGGGATTCAGAGGGTAACAGAGAGGGAGAGTCTGGGATTCAGAGGGTAACAGAGGGGAGAGTCTGGGATTCAGAGGGTAACAGAGAGGGAGAGACTGGGACTCAGAGGGTAACAGAGAGGGAGAGACTGGGATACAGAGGGTAACAGAGAGGGAGAGATTGGGATTCAGAGGGTAAGAGAGAGGGAGAGTCTGGGATTCAGAGGGTAACGGAGAGGGAGAGATGGGGACTCAGAGGGTAAGAGAGAGGGAGAGTCTGGGATTCAGAGGGTAACGGAGAGGGAGAGACTGGGATTCACAGGGTAACAGAGAGGGAGAGTCTGGGATTCAGAGGGAAACATAGAGGGAGAGACTGGGATTCAGAGAGTAACAGAGGGGGAGAGACTGGGATTCTGAGGGTAACAGAGAGGGAGAGACTGGGATTCAGAGGGTAACAGAGGGGGAGAGACTGGGATTCAGATGTTAACAGAGAGGGAGAGAATGGGATTCAGAGAGTAACAGAGGGGGAGAGACTGGGATTCAGAGGGTAACAGAGGGGGAGAGACTGGGATTCAGAGAGTAACAGAGGGGAGAGACTGGGATTCAGAGGGTAACAGAGAGGGAGAGTCTGGGATTCAGAGGGTAACAGAGAGGGAGAGACTTCAATTCAGAGGGTAACAGAGAGGGAGAGTCTGGGATTCAGAGGGTAACGGAGAGGGAGAGACTGGGATTCAGAGGGTAACAGAGAGGGAGAGACTGCAATTCAGGGGGTAACAGAGAGGGAGAGACTGGGATTCAGAGAGTAACAGAGAGGGAGAGACTGGAATTCAGAGGGTAACGGAGAGGGGGAGACTGGGATTCAGAGAGTAACAGAGAGGGAGAGTCTGGGATTCAGAGGGTAACGGAGAGGGAGAGACTGGGATTCAGAGGGTAACAGAGAGGGAGAGACTGGGATTCAGAGGGTAACAAAGGGAAAAATAGATTTGGCGAGGGCAACATAGAAATTTTCAGGCACTGAAAGCGGCCACTTGGCCCATTCTCTCTGTGCCAGCCGAAAAACGATCAACCTATTCTCATCCCACCTTCCAGCATTTGGTCCGAGCACTGCAGCTTACCGCACTTGAGGTGCCTATGCAGACTCCTTCTGAATGAGTTGAGGGTCTCTGCCTCAACTACCCTTTCAGGCAGTGAGTTCCAGACCATCGCGACCCTCTGGGTGAAAAAGATTTTCCTCAACTCCCCTCTAATTTTTCTACCAATCACTTTAAATCTATGCCCCCTCGTCACTGACCTTTCTGCTATGGTTCTCTGCCCTTCACCTCCACTCTATCCAGGACCCTCAAAATTTTGTACATTTCAATCAGATCTCCCCTCAGCCTTCTCTGTTCCAAGGACAACAACCCCTGCCTATCCTCATAGCTACAATTCTCCAGTCCTGGCAACATCCTAGAAAATGGGAGAGAGACAAAGTCCCGTGTTCATAACACATGGATAAAGAGGTTAATCATCTGAGCTGTAACTCTGAGATAGAGACAGAGAGGGAGGGAGAGAGGGAGAAAGAGAGAGTGAGAGGGAGGGAGAGATGGTGTGGGGGAGGCACAAACTGAGACGTGGACAGAGGCAGCGAAAGAGAGAGAGAGGGAGAGACGGAGAGAGAGAGGCAGAGAGAGAGAGGCAGAGAGAGACAGAGAGAGAGGGAGGGAGAGATGGTGTGGGGGGAGACACAAACTGAGAGATTGACAGAGGCAGCGAAAGAGAGAGAGAGGGAGAGACGGAGAGAGAGAGGCAGAGAGAGAGAGGCAGAGAGAGAGAGACAGAGAGAGAGAGGCAGAGAGAGGGAGGCAGAGAGAGGGAGAGAGAGGCAGACAGAGAGCTAGAGAGAGACAGAGCGAGAGGGAGCGATGGTGTGAGGGAGGCACAAATTGAGACATGGACAGAGGTTGAGAAAGAAAGAGAGGTAGAGACACAGAGAGAGTGCTGGGGGAGAGACAGATAGAGAGTGAGAGAGGCACAGAGAGAGAAGACGACACAGAGAGGCAGACATAGAGAGGCAGACAGAGAGCTAGAGAGAGACAGAGAGCGGGAGAGATGGTGTGAGGGAGGCACAAATTGAGACGTGGACAGAGGTAGAGAGAGGGAGAGATCGAGCGAGAGAGAGAAAAAGAGAGAGGGAGAGCGAGAGAGAGAGAGGGGGTGGGAAAGACAGATAGCGAGGGACAGAGGCAGTGTGAGAGAGGCAGATTAGAAGGTAGCAAATGTAACCCCACTATTTACAAAAGGAAGGAGAGAGAAAATGGGGAACTAAAGACCTGTTCGTCTAACATCAGTCAAAGGGAAAATGTTCGAATCTGTAATAAAGGATGTGATAACAGGACACTTAAAGAGAGATTGCAGAGTGGTGGTGGGGGGGGGGGGGCAGAGGTGGAGAGAGAAATGGGGGGAGAGAGATGGGGGAGAGTGCGTGAGTCAGACGGAGCAAAGGAGAGAGATACTAGGTTAGGTGGGACAATAAGCTGTGAGCAGAACACAAATAGACGACAAAGAGAGATGGTTTGGGAGAGACAGCGATAAATGTCCCAGTGTTGTGGTGACATAAAATGGCCACTGAAAATGAACCTAAAATGGCTGACTGATGTGTGTGGATTTCCACAGATGAGAGGAGAGAGAGACAGACAGACAGACAGAAAGAGAGACAAAGAGGGAGACAGAGACCAAGACACAGAGAGTGATAGCAGGATATTTGTCGTAGGACAGAGGAAGAGGAGGAGGCCATTTGGCCCCTCAACCCTGTTCTGTCATTCAATGAGCTCATGGCTGATGTGTGATCTAACTCCATGTACCTATCTTTGTCCCTTAATACCTTTGGTTAACAAAAATCTATCAAACTCAGATTTAAAAATTAACAAGTGTCTCAGCATCAATTGCTGATTGTGGAAGAGAGTTTCAAACTGATACCACACCTGGTGTGTTGAAGTGTTTCTTCATTTCACTCCTGAAAGGTTTTTAGACGAGGTTTATATTTTTAGACTATGCCCCCATGTTCTAGACTCTGCAGCCAGTGGGAATTGTTACTCTCTGTCCACCCTATCAGTTTCCCTTATTATCTTGAAAACAATCATCAAATCACACCTGAGCCTTCAAAATTCCAGGGATACAGAGTAAATCTCCAGCTACACTGTCCCATTAAATATTCCCAAGCCAAGCACAAGGTTGGGTTTGACACAGAGTAAATTTCCCTCTGCGCTGTCCCATCACACACTCCCAGGGCAGGAACATCATGGGGTGGATACAGAGTGAATCTCACTCTACACTGTCTGATAGAGACAGAGAGAGAGAGAGACAGAAAGAGAGAAACAGAGAGACATGGACTGACAGGGTGACTAAAAGAGATAGAAGGATACTTCACAGGGGATATTGGAAGAGGAAGATGCAATTCAACCACACAATCCTGTTCCGGCATCCAATGTGATCTTGGCTGATCTGTGATGTAACTTACACCATATATCCTGCCTTTGCCCCTTATCTCTTAATACCTTTGGTTAACAAGAATCTATCAATCACAGATTTAAAAAGTAACCAATATGCCAGCAAGAAATTTGCACAACCAATATCATGAGGGTGCGATGGCTCCCACAGTGGAATAGCTTGCTGGATGTTTAAAATGGAGACTGTTCCTTCTGGATCATCAAACGTATCTGTCTGGGCCCCAACTTCAACTACATTTCCCCATCTCCCGATGTTTTTTTCTCTCCATATCTAACTCTTATATGTTTGTGTCCACAGCAGTGAAGGATTACATCAAATTAATATATCTTACATTATCCTTTTCATCCACCGCAACGACCTCTCTCTCTCCAATTTTGTCCCTCTCTACAGCACTCTCTCTGCCTTCATATCTAACCCTCTCTCCCTCTGTCTCTCTCCTAATGTCAGAGATAGCAGGAGGGAGAGACAGAGAGAGAATGTTGAAGGAACTGTACTCTGTTCCTAAGCTGTGCTCAACCTGCTCTGGGAGTGTTTGATGGGCTACATTAATCGGCCGTGTACAGTCCTGTATCAGGCTGTGAAGAAACACAGTTTGCTCAGTGTAAAACGGGTCAAAGGGGACGATTCACTCCTGTCTGCTACTGGGAAGAGAGACTGACCTTAACATCAAGGCAGCGTTTGACCGAGAGTGACATCGAGGAGTCCGAGTAAAACTGAAGTCAGTGGGAATCCGCTGGTTGGACTCATACCGAGCACAAAGGAAGATGGTTGTGGTTGTTGGAGGTCAGTCATCGT